>NC_090937.1:902479195-902782225 GCF_040938575.1 Ambystoma mexicanum | reverse complement strand
TTATACTTTTTCCGCAATCGCGATTTACGCACTCGCAAAATTTACTGCGATTTGCGATTTGGCCTGATTTCGTCATCTGTAAAAAGATAGCTGCTTTTGCCTGAACTGCTAAAATTAGTTTGCAACCTAATAACCATCCCTGAACCATTGTTAGGGCTGACCTGAACTGATTTAAAGTGTCTACCACTCACCCTGAACCTCCTATAGGGAATTAAAAGCAATTTTAGCATTTTTCACTTCCTTGCCACCACCTTACAAAGCACTCTTGCCCGTGTTTTAAAAAGCATACCTGTTGTCTAAGCTTGCTGGGGGGGAACTGAATTCCGTATTGTATTTGATTGTATTCCTGAAGACTGTGTGTGTTACTTCCATCTCCTTGCACTGCATATAGGGGGGGGGTGAATTGCCACCAGGGGAAAAGTGAATATATTATCTCTTGTGAAACCAAATCAGTTTATTTTCTGTACTGCATTTATTCCACCTTGCATTTCCTTGAAACCATAAAGCATTTCAGCTACCTCATCCTCTATACTACTTCTAAGTAACCAAATCAATTTACCAGTAGAACATTATCCATTGTTGATCACTGTCATATTTTAAGTGTGATATCCAATATTAATTTATTATAAAAGTGTGATAGATATATATTGTTATATTTCTCAAATAAACCTTTTAAATTTGCAAAACAGACCTACTTCTTGGCTCAGTGGGGTCAGGGGGATTCTAAGAGAGGGGTGTTATATAAGGGTTGTCATCCAGAGTACATGAACTGGACCTAAAAATATATCAATAAGGGTTTCCCTCAGCATCCCAGACTAGGCGTTGACTTAGCTGTAGTGTTGAAGTGAAGCCACTTAACAGCCCCACAAGAAGGCCAGGGGCATGGAGGGACCCAACTGCCCCTCTACATCAATGGGAAGAGGGCAACCTGCAGTATTATGCAAGGGCAAGACAACCCCAGTATCTCCAGCACCAATGTCCATTACAGCCAATACCACAGCACCCACCCCAGCCACCAACACCCAGGAGCCAGTGGCTGAAGGCATTGTTTCGGGTGCCAGTAGTATTGTTGGGGAGACAGCTGCCACAGCAGCCGTGTCCAACGGTGAGGCAGAAAGTGTCACACAAGGCACAACTGTCGCTACAGGACCACTGCATTCGCCACAACCCTCACCAACCAACATTGACAACATCAACAGCCATGAGCTGTCTCCTGGGGAGTCATGGGCCGCCAGTTTCAGCCCCCGCAAAGCCTGCATGAGGAACCAACGATGGCAGTGGCACCACATAGCTCCACCAGTGTCCCAAACAGCCAAGAGGGGATGAGGGCAATTCAACAGCGACAGGAGGAGCTGGCAGGGCTGTTAACCCAGCATATCACAGAATGTGGACATGCAGGGGATGAGATGAGGGAATGCGCCTCTTCCATCAAATCTGCTATTGAGACAAGCTCCAAAGACATTTGTAGTGAATTGGCAGCAATGAGGCACGTCCTATCCCTAATGGTGGCAGCAATGCAGGCCATGGTTCCGGTACAGGTGGCCGAACAACCTGCCACATCGTCGAATGCCAGCTCCACGAGATCCAGCCCCCTGCGTAGGTCTGGGCGGAACCTGCGCAGGTCAGCCAAGGGTCCACCTGATGCCGGAGGAGGAGAAGGGGTGTAGGTTCTGGCAGGCATCCTGAACTCATGTTGACTTGCGGTGCATGCGAGTGCACACCATGTGTGGGGAAGTTGAGGGGGGAGCGGGGAGAGGGTGTGTGGGGGCGTTGAGGGGGGAGGGGGGCGAGGGTGTGTGGGGGAGTTGAGGGGATGGGGGAGAGGGTGTGTGGGGGAGTTGAGGGGGGAGGGGGGAGAGGGTGTGTGGGGGAGTTGAGGGGGGAGGGGGAGAGGGTGTGTGGGGGCGTTGAGGGGGGAGGGGAGAGAGGGTGTGTGGGGAGTTGAGGGGATGGGGGAGAGGGTGTGTGGGGGAGTTGAGAGGGGGGATAGGGTGTGTGGGGGAGTTGAGGGGGGAGGGGGAGAGGGTGTGTGGGGTGGAGGGCTTGTGCACTTTGTTATGTTTCTTTAATACACCGGTTGGAAAATCATAATTCTCATGTGTGGACATTGCTTATTGTGTACGTGTGCTTTATTGGTGAACAGTCTCCAGTGTCCGTGTCCCTGACACACCCAGTGCCCTGAGTGCCACCTCCTTGTCACACTCCCCATCCATGTCTGCTAGAAACATTGGCTAATCAGATTCAGACGCATGTCACGTCCCTCCTGTGCATTGCTGCCTCCCTGAAGTGCAGCCCCATCTCCTCCCTCCTCATCCTCATCGTCAGGTGGTTGCAGTTCAGCGCCAGGGGGCAGAGGCACATTCCGTCTGATGCACATATTGTGTAGCATGACACATGCCCTGACGATCTTGCCCACCTTCTCATGGCCGTACAGGAGTGCCCCACCAGACCTGCTGAGGCAGCTAAACCGTGCCTTCAAGAGGCCAAATGGCTGCTCAATCACCACACCCGTTCGTGTATGCGCACGATTGTAGTCCTCCTCGTGCCCGTTCTGCGGGTTCCGGAGTGGGGTAAGGAGCCACCTCTTCAAGGGATAGCCTGCATCACCTGCATGTGGACAACAATGTATATGTGTAAGTCATCACATCATATGGGACCTGTATCAATGACACCATAGCATGCATTTATTTCCTGTTTGCAACCACATATCCATGCATGAATAGAGACACACGGTGTGACTGCTATGTGTGTATTCCTCTTATGGACAGGTGTGTGTGCCATTGTCTAGTGGGCGCAGGGGGGTCCAATTCCTTGTGAGTGCTCATGCACTGTGTTAGTCCACGCTGGTTGTTCCCATGATCTGGCTGATGTGCAGTCATTTCTATGCTTTCATCCTGTCACCGTTGATGGCAGCCTCATGATGATCTCACTATGCATGACAAATGGTGACATACAGTTTTGGTGGACCTCTGTGTTAGTGTAGTGGTGTTTTAATGTATTTGGCCCTCATGTGACTCCTTTGTACGCAGTAATGGAGGACGGTCCTTTCTGTTGATGGTATTTGGTGCTGTGCATTGGCCATACTAATTGCTTGTAGCTGCATTGTGTTGCAGGGGATACAGTCTGATCATGTACAGTGCACATGTTGATGGCTATGGAATGGTTGTAACACTGCATCATTTTCATGGTAGGGCAGCTTACGTCTTGCTTTTTGGGGTCAGGTGTCAGGTCCAGTCTGGCCTACTTTGGGGTATGAGCATGGTCCATTCTCTCTGGCACTCTCAGCCAGGTGAGGTATGCATCTCTCCCCCCCATCTCAGCCAGGTGAGGTATGCATCTCCCCCCCCCATCTCAGCCAGGTGAGGTATGCATCTCTCCCCCCATCTCAGCCAGGTGAGGTATGCATCTCTCCCCCCATCTCAGCCAGGTGCGGTATGCACCTCCCCCCGCATCTCAGCCAAGTGAGGTATGCATCTCTCCCCCCAATCACCTACCTACATCGCATTTCCATGAGCCTAACATGCAACTCACAGAGAAGCCAGGATCTCTGCCCTGCATGTTGCTCCATGTAGCGTGGTATCGTGGAGTTCCGCATGACCATTGAATCAAGGGTTGATCTGGGGAATCGGGCACATCAATGTGTGATGATCTTGTTTGATTAACATACCATTTGCACGTTGATGGAGTGGTATAACTTACGCTTGCGGTACACTACCTCCATGGCATGTGGGACCACCAATTCCACATGGCAATTCCACATGGGTGCAGTCGATGGCGCCAATGCAACCAGGGATGCCGGCCAGTGAATGGAAACCAACTTTGGTGTTGGAGATCTCCTGGGCTGTCTGTGGTAGGAAAATGTGGTTGCCTGTGTGCTTCAGGAGGGCATCAAGCACTTGGTTCAGCATACGTGAGAATAATGGTTGTGATATGCCATGCATGTGCCCCACTGTGTGCTGGTAGGTGCCTGTGGCCAGGAAGTAGAGCACAGACACTACCTTCAGTAGGGGTGGGATGGCAGTGCGCATTTCAATCAGGCTGACAATGTTGTCATGTATAATGTCCACAATGGTGGTGATGGTGTCCCGGTCCAGACGGTACAGGGTGTGGATCTGCTCAGGGGTTAGGTTGAATGGACTGGCTCTGATGCGAGGGATTGGGGGCTGCCTGCGTGGTACCACTGGCTGCACTGGTGGGGCATGCTGGCCCTGCCTAACCCTCATTCTCCTCCTACATCTCCTCTGTGCTGCCTGTTGTTGATGTTGTTGTTGTTGTTGCTGGAGTTCCACTGCAATCATGTCCTCCAGCCCCAGCATTGCTAGTAGTATGGGAATCATGTTGGTGTGGGACTGGGTGTGGGAAGGGGTGGGGTGTGCTCCTTTTGTGCTGGCCCAGTCTATATTGCATCCACCTGTGCTGATTGTGTGCACCTGTGGCAGTTGGGAACACTGCACATGGCCGTTTGCGGGTGGTCCGCGATGCCGGTATTTGCTCCATGCCGGTAAGGTACTTTTCGGGCTTCAGTAGGCCGTTATTTGCATGTCCGCCTGACTTGTGATGTTCTCCTGTTTACGCCATGCCAGTATTGCAGGCATGAAGGGTCGCGTGCCCGCGCCCAAGCCGCTATTAGCGGCACCGTTAATTACGGTGCCGCTAATAGCGGGTTGGCGTGTCATAATCGTGGGGAGCGGTAAGCGATGCGGTAATCCATTACCAGCATCGTTTTTCCCTTACCTCCAACCTCGTAATGACCCCCATATTGCGTTTATTGAGAAGAGTGTAATTTGAGTTAGCGGGTAAATAAGATTTGGATGAAGTGAGACTATTCAGAAAACTCAATTCTTTAAATAAAGAGCAAAGTGGTACAACATAAAGCTGTGTGTGATGAAGTTGGTGCCAGTGTCCGAGATGAGGTCAAAACACAAAGAGGGTCCTACCAGGAAAACAGGGATCCACTTTTTAATTTGATTACTATTCTGGATCTGTTTCTCATGCATGAATCAATTCTGTAATTCCCAGGAATGATAACTACACCTGTCACATTATGACTTAATCAAATGTTTATTCAATTATTGTTGTAATACATATTTATAAAGACACACAAATGCAATAGCATACCAAGCAAATGTGCTATCTTACGGTTGAGAGCTTGGAGGAACGGCAGACCCCTGCGCTATTGCTGTATCCGGTTGGGTGATTAGTTGAGTCCTGCAGACTGGCACATAGTTTGCTTGGGAAAAAAGCTCCAAAATTCCCAACGGTAGAGTATATACTTTTGGGTGGGCAAACCTTGTCGGTAATGGCGCTGGATTATGTCAATACCCTGCATAGGGTTTCTTGTTGAAGAACTTCAGTACACCTTGTTGTGGTTCACACTCTGAATGTTGTATTATTTTTTGTATTTTTTTTTTATTTGATTAAACTGACAAAAACAGTTTTTTTACAAAAAGAGAAGTTGAAAAACATTTCAATAGACGGAGTTCGGAATGTTGTATTACTGCTGACTGCTGTGAGCATGATCCTAGCATGTACAGTGCTATGTGCATGTGAGAAGAGCCAACACGTGTTTTGACTGAAGTCTTTGTCAAGGCAGAGCAATATGATGGGAGATCCTTGTATAAGGATGGTGGAGGTAAAGTTGTGTATTCTGGATCATGCACTTAGCACTGTACGTGCTAGGATCATGCTTACAGCAATCAACAATAATAAAAAAAAGTAGAGTGTGAACCACAACAAGGTGTACTGAAGTTCTTCCACAAAAAACCCTATCCAGGGTATTAACATAATCCAGTGCCATTACTGACAAGGTTTGCCTACCCAAAAATGTTATCTTACTCACAACAGGACAGAATATAATGACTGAATATCAATCACCCAATTGTGATGAGACACAATACAAAAAGTGGGCAACAGGTGCAACCCAACTATAAATAGTAAAACATTAAAGTAAAACGTTCTAAAAAATTGCACATTTAAGTTGCAGGATTTTTCCAAGGCTCCCTGTCTATATTAAAGGGACAAATGTCGGTACCACAGCCCTTACTAAGAGCTCATGCTGCAATGCAAACTTAAGGACTACCCAGCAACCTATCTGTTTTTAAATTACATGGGTAGCAGCTAGAAAGTTACAAATAAGCAGTTGCAGGTGTGATGCAGACCCCATTCTTTTTCAATGCAATGCCTTTGGATGCAGCGCGAGCAGGAGCATCCCAGCTCTGGAATGCATGGCCGTGGAGTGAGCCCAGGGTGGTCTACTTCCACCTTCATTCCCTTTCAAGAACGAGAACCGAAGCAGACCACAACGCTCGTCCATTGCAGACGACAAGCAATACCATTGGAAGGCTCCTGTCTTTTGCAAGCTTTGAACTTGCCTGTCTTCCCAAAACAGTTCACTCTCGGTGGTTTACGAGCACAGTGTGAACGAAATATGCTGTACACTCTCGGACTAACTATTCCTGTACAATTTACAGACACCTTACTACTTTTTTGATTATAAGTACATTTGATACAATCTATCACACCCATTATGTTCCAATGATTAACTGTTTTTTTCGTTGGGAGTTCGAGGCTGGTGAAGAGAGCTCATTTCAATCGTGTTCTTTTCTAACTTTCAGTTGAAAGAAGGCTCATTGAGGAAATAAAATATTCCACCCTTTTAATGGTCTTTGATCATTCCTGTAATTCCAGTCATTAAATGATAAATCGAAGAGCACACTTTACATGCTGAACGTGCACTGACCCACATTAGGCTGCATGTTCCTTCTCTAGTTTCAATCATGAAAAATCCATGAGATTACTTACAGCATGCCCTCCTGACCCCAAGGAGGCACTGCAGGTACGGTTTTATCCCACTCTCCCCTCATTAGCCATAAAACATCAGCATACTTTCACTGACTTCATAAAACTAGCATTTGCATTTATTACTCTAAAGAGGATGTCAGTAGTGGAACACAGCTTGAGCTGCTTGCTAACTAAGGTCTGTGAGCACGTGCTGCACCAGCAAAGCCAACATTGGACGAGACGTGTGTGTGTGCTGAATTCTATGTGGATAGGAACTTCATGCATACACAATTGTTTAAGGAGAGCTTTCTGAACTGCGTGCTATTAAAAAGGTGCACATTTTTCTTTTTTCCTCCTTAAATAAAACAATATACAATTTTGGAAGCAACTGATTTGCAGTGCCATCAATAATCGTAAGCATTATTGTTCTCTCATTTTTCATTTATTCATAAATATAGCTGCACAAATAATACAGACATTAACACTCATAATAATATATTAGTAACAGTGATAATAGATTTTTTTTATATATATGTATTTATATATATATAATTCAGTGAAAACACTTTGTTAAAGGGACGTTATGGTTAAGTTGCGCTACTAAAAACCTATGAAATTCAGTGAAAAAACGCTGTCAAAGGGACGTTATGGTTCCAAGTAAAACCGAAAAACCCTTGAAATTCACCAGTTATGGTAAGCTAAGCAACCATAACTCGCGCCACCACCATGCACTGCTAAGACTAACACCCAGGACATCAAAGATGACATCACAAATGTCATTGATGACATCACTGATGACATCACATGTGTATGTACTTTTCATGAAATATGTGTACAAGGGATTCTTATTATAATGTTGCAAAACAAGTGTCAAGGATCATTGCAATAAATATCATACCCTAATTCGTGCATTGAACGCTGCATTGATATAAATAGCATTCTATTATGGGGTTCTATCTAGTATACTAAGCTACTCATACAGAAACATAACATTGTGTGCAGCGTACAAGATGAAGGTATAATATTCGTAATGTTAATATGTTGAATATTGAAATGATAATTGTTTTCTTAATAGATTTTTGTGTACTGTGAAATATGTAATAAGTAGCTAATAAAACACATGTATTACATAATTGCATTACTATAGACAAAACACAAAGACACAAGAACACATACCAATATGGGTATATACAGGGAAAGTGAAGTTAGCAAAAAAGCACAAGTAGTAGCAGAAATAATTCATAACTTAACTGATTATTTTCATGCAAATAAATAATTGCTCTGTTTCAAAGCTGCTATTTACCCTATGTATATGTATCACTTGATGTGATTGGACCCTAAGGAAAGTAGTGTGAGTACAATGTATACACATATGACCATATACAGGGAAAGTACAGCCATAAAAAAAACAGAACTATCAGAAAGTGCTCATTAGTCTATTGATTATGTTTATGCTCAAAAAGGATTGCTGTCTTTCAAGCTTGTGTCTTCCCATATGTATATGTTTCATATGATGTGACTGGACTCTAAGGGAATTACTGTAAGAACCTACTTGAAGGATACGTCTACAAATAAAATAAAATGTTAAGTTTCTGACTGTTACTGAAGAAAACCATGTGGCCTAGATATGTCAGCAAAAGAAAAAAGAGTGAGCCAGACATGTGATGTCATCAGTGATGTCATCAATGACATTTGTGATGTCATCTTTGATGTCCTGGGTGTTAGTCTTAGCAGTGCACGGTGGTGGCGCGAGTTATGGTTGCTTAGCTTACCATACTGGCGAATTTCAAGGGTTTTTCGGTTTTACTTGGAACCATAACGTCCCTTTGACAAAGTTTTTTCACTGAATTTCATAGGTTTTTAGTAGCGCAACTTAACCATAACGTCCCTTTAACAATGTTTTTTCACTGAATTTCATAGGTTTTTAGTAGCGCAACTTAACCATAACGTCCCTTTAACAAAGTTTTTTCATTGAATTTCATAGGTTTTTATTAGTGCAACTTAACCATAACGTCCCTGTAACACATTTTTTTTTACTGAATTTTATAGGTTTTTATTAGTGCAACGTCACCATAACATCCTTTTCAATAGATGAAGACCACTAGCATCTTAGGTCCTCAAAATGGGAACCCCGGGTGGTAAAAAAAAAAAACATTTTCCTTCCTACACCGGGATGCTGCAGGCATCCCGGTGTAGGAAGGAACATCTTTTACCAAGATGGCCACCATGGAAAGGGAAGGCGGGGTGTATAAAGAGAACACAACAGGGCATGAGCGGGGGGTGGAGGGGGAACATGGGAGACACATGGTCATGAGCGGGGGGTGAGAGGGAACAGGGTACAAAGGGGCATGAGCAGGGGGTGGGGGGGAAAGGAAGGAAACACGGGGCATGAGCGGGGGTGGGGGGAACACGAGAGAGACACGGGGCATGAGCAGCGGGTGGGGGGGAACACGAGGGAGACACGGGGCATGAGCGGGGGTGGAGGGAACAGGGGAGACACGGGGCATGAGCAGGGGGTGGGGGAAACAGGGCACACACGGGGCATGAGGGGGGGTGGGGAGGAACAGGAGGGAGACACAGGGCATGAGCAGGGGGTGGGGGGAACAGGGGAGACACAGGACATGAGCGGGGGTGGGGGAAACAGGGCACACATGGGGCATGAGAGGGGGGTGGGGGGAACATGGCACACACGGGGCATGAGCAGGGGGTGGGGGAATAGGGCACACATGGGGCATGAGCGGGGGTGGGGGGGAAAGGAGAGAGGCAAGGGCATGAGTGGGGGTGGGAGGGGAACACGAGGGAGACACAGGGCATGAGCAGGGGGGTGGGGGGTAACGCGAGGGAAACACGGGGCATGAGCGGGGGGTGGGGGGAACACGAGGGAGACACGTGGCATGAGCGGGGGGTGGGGGCAACAGCAGACACACAGGGCATGAGCAGGGGTGAGGGGGTACACGATGGAGACACAGGGCATGAGTGGGGGGTGGGGGGAACACAAGGGAGACATGAGGCATGAGCGGGGGGTGGGGGCAACAGGAGACACACGGGGCATGAGCGGGGTTGAGGGGGTACACGATGGAGACACGGGGCATGAGCGGGGGGTAGGGGGAACATGAGGGAGACACGGGACATGAGCGGGGGTGGGGGGAACAGTGCACATGGGGCATGAGCGGGGGTGGTGGGAACAGGGCGCACACGGGACATGAGCGGTGGTGGGGTACAGGGCACACACGGGGCATGAGCGGGGGTGGGGGAACAGGGCACACACACGGGGCATGAGCAGGGTTGGGGGAACAGGGCGCACACACGGGGCATGAGCGGGGGGTGGGGGGAAAGGGCGCACACACGGGGCATGAGCAGGGGTGGGGGAACAGGGTGCACACACGGGGCATGAGCGGGGGGTGGGGGAAAGGAGAGAGACACAGGTCATGAGCAGGTTGGGGGAACATGAGGGGGACATGGGGCATGAGCGGGGGTGGGGAGGAACACGAGGGAGACACGGGGCATGAGCAGGGGGTGGGGGGGAACAGGGGAGACAAACGGGGCATGAGCGGGGGTGGAGGAAACAGGGCATACACGGGGTATGAGCTGGGGGTGGGGGGAACAGGGCACACACAGGAGATGAGCAGGGGGTGGGGGAATAGGGCACACACGGGGCATGAGCGGGGATGGGGGGAAAGGAGAGAGACAAAGGCATGAGCGGGGGGTGGTGGGAACACGAGGGAGACACGGGGCATGAGCGGGGGGTGGGGGGTAACACGAGGGAAACACGGGGCATGAGCAGGGGGTGGGGGGATGTTAAGCAGAAAACCTGTGCAGTTGCCTCTGGGACCACTGCAAAAGATTTAGGCTTACAGGTGTTGGCAGTAAACCCACTTGGTAGCTGTCTGTACCACACAGATTCACCTGGTAGCTGTGGCTGAGCAGTCAGACCTCTCTCAAGAAAAGTTAGGCAGTATGTGGAGTATACAAAATAGGGCAATTTACACAGTAGAACAAGCAAACACGGAACAGAGCTTGGGTGTAAAGATATATAGGTATTTATTTATAACAACACCTCTATGAAAAACACTCTGGCACTAATACGGCAAACAACTTCAATTACAATTGCTATAAGTAAATCAATCCCCCTAACAATAGTTCGACAAGTCTAGGTTCAACGGCACCACTTATTTGCAGACAGAGGTGAATGCTTTAACCTAGATGGCACTCTAATATTCGTTAGGATGGGAGAGAAAAGGCAGGGTATGAAATCAACTCGGTACCAACACTTTTACCAACAAATGCAAGGCAAGTAAGGCAGGGTCTACTGTAGATCGCAAAGTAAGAGGCCAGGCCCACTCGGAGAGAGGCAAGGCGATATGTCCCAAAAAGTATCACATTGGAAATGCACTTCGAGCCTTTGTCGCAAATTGTTATAGAAAGATTGGACCAGTTCAGAACAGAAAGTTAAGAAAGCTTGGAGGTGACCCAATGGAGAGGCGAGGATTAAGACACCTCACGCTACCCGTCACGAGGGAAGCCAGGTGGACATGGTACCTTGTATGTGGAGAGACAGCTCCGGCGGGGGCAGTTGTTCCTGGTGGTGGATGCAAGTCGGGGCTTTGCCAAGAGAAGAGATGATCTCGTCGTCGAAGGAAAGTTGAAGATCGTTGCACCACCAGGGAAGAGACCAGCCGCGGAGTGCTCCGTCACAAGGCACCACCTTTTGGTCGCGGTATGGGCTAGTGGCTATCTGGTTGCCGGGGTGCTCAGCACGGGCAATTCGACCACTACGCCCTGGAAGTGAAGAAAAAGCAAAGGGGACTGGTTGTGCCCACCAGTCAGGGGAAGAAGACTCTCCGGCGGGGAGATCTCCTCTGTCGTCGGGAAGTGGTGAGTCGGTTCAGCAGGGCTCCACCGGAGGTGTCGTCGTTGCAGGTCAGCTCAGCTTTACCCTCGTCGGATTCTTAGGTCCTGTGGCGACTTCTGAAGATCCAGTCCCAAAAGCCCTGCTTTTATGCAGAAAACCCCCATTCATTCAGCCTAGCTGTCAATCAAAACACGCTAAGTGGTGAGCGGGGTGGCTCACCACTTGGGCCAATCACACCAGAGTGCGACTTGAATTGGCAAGGCAACTCAGCCCAGGGTGCCTAAACCCCCTCCCACACCCCCTGTGGTACCCAGACAGAATGGCACCACTTTGGAGGGCCTCTGTGCAGAAGCCCGCCAAAAGTGGAACAAAGGGCTCAACCTTTGGTTTAGCAGTTACAGAGACGAACACAGACACCATTTTAAAAACCGAGTTCTGGCAGAAAATACCAACCGATAGATTTGTTTAAGACAAATAAACCGGTGTTATGTTAGAGACTAACGAGAAAAAGTATTAACCTCCAACAATGGGAAGAATCCCATAGGGTTATATTCGGGGTCGAATATAACAAGTAGTTTCCACTGCCACCAGCCAAAACTCGACGAGGGGGGACGGGACAGTGCCCCCTCGAATAACAGACCCAGGGGTAATCGAATTACCCCTACCAGTACGTCCACAATAGGATGGTTTGTACTAGTTCTGTTAGTAAATTTAGGTCTAGTAAAGCCAATGGTGACTTTACATGCCCTGGGAGACAGTAGTCAGTCCCAGGGTATGGAGTCTATGGTGGGGGTCCTCTAGGATGCCCCGGTGTTACGGCACGGAGGGTGCGGTGTAACACACATAGCAAAACATATGAGACCCTATGGAGTAAAAGACCCCATAGCCCATAGAACACATTGACATTCAAAGGAATTAACCACATTCATGTCCAAGAGTGGGAGAAAAGAGTCTCACTCTTGGCAGGATGGAAAAAAACAAACTCCAGAAATCCAGCAAAGCTGCTGGGGGACTCACTAGGTTAGGAAATTCAGCCTAAACAGAAAATTCTCCCTAACAGGGGAACACGAGGGAGACACGAGGCATGAGCAGGGGGTGGGGGCAACAGGAGACACACAGGGCATGAGCGGGGGGTGGGGGAGCAGGGCGCACACACGGGGCATGAGCGGGGGGTGGGGGAAAGGAGAGAGACACAGTGCATGAGCGGGTGGGGGGAACACGAGGGGGACACGGGGCATGAGCGGGAGGGTGTGGGGGGTAACACAAGGGAAACACGAGGCAGAGCAGGGATGGGGGGAACACGAGGGAAACACGGGGCATGAGCGGGGGGTGGGGGCAACAGGAGACATGGGGCATGAGCAGGGTGTGGGGGGAACACGAGGGAGACACGGGGCATGAGCGGGGGTGGGGGAGTAACACGGGGCATGAGCAGGGAGTGTGGGGAACACGAGGGAAACACAGGGCATGAGCGGGGGTTGGGGGTACAGGAGGGAAACACGGGGCATGAGCGGGGGGTGGGGGTACAGGAGGGAGACACGGGACATGACTGGAGGGTGGGGGGGCAACAGGAGACACGGGGCATGAGCGGGGGGTGGGAGGTACATGAGGGAAACACGGGGCATGAGCAGGGTTTGGGGGGAACAGCAGAGACAAGGGGCATGAGCGGGGGTGGGGGGAACAGGAGAGAGACACGGCACGAGCGGGGGTGGGGGGAACTGGGGAGACATGGGGCATGAGCGGGGGGTGGGGGTAACACAAGGGAGACACGGGGCATGAGCGGGGGGTGGGGGCGGAAAGGAGGGAGACACGGGGCATGAGCAGGGTTGGGGGGAACAGGGGAGTACGGGGCATGAGCGGGGGGTGGGGGGTAACACAATGGAGACACGGGGCATGAGCGGGGGGTGGGGGCTAACACAAGGGAGACACGGGCCATGAGCGGGGGGTTTGGGGAGGTAACACAAGGGAGACATGGGGCATGAGCGGGGGGTGGGGGGTAACACGAGGGAGACATGGGGCATGAGCGGGGGGTAGGGGGTAACACAAGGGAGACACGGGGCATGAGCTGGGGGTGGGGGTAACACAAGGGAGACACGAGGCATGAGCAGGGGGTAGGGGGTAACAGGGGAGACAGGTCATGAGCGGGGGGTGGGGGGTACAGGGGAGACATGTCATGAGCGGGGGGTGGGGGGTACAGGGGAGACAGGTCATGAGCAGGGGGTGGGGGAAACAGGGGAGACACACTGGGCATGAGCGGGGGGTGGGGGGGAAGGGGAGAGACACACGGGGCATGTGCAGGGGGTGGGGGGAAAGGAGGGAGACACAGGGCATGAGCGGGGGGTGGGGGGAAGGGGAGAGACACACGGGGCATGAGCGGGGGGTGGGGGGGAAGGGGAGAGACACGGGGCATGAGCTGGGGGTGGGGGGTTGGGGAGAGACACAGGGCATGGGTGCGGGGGTAACACAAGGGAGACACGGGGCATGAACGGGGGTGGGGGGTAACATGAGGGAGACACAGGGCATGAGCGAAGGGGTGGGGGGTAACACAAGGGAGACACGGGGCATGAGCGGGGGGTGGGGGGGTAACACAGGGGGACACGGGTCATGAGCGGGGGGTGGGGGGGAACAGGGGATACATGGGGCATGAGCGCGGGGGGTGGGGGTAACATGGGAGACAGGTCATGAGCGTTGGGTGGGGGGGAACAGGGGATACATGGGGCATGAGCGGGGGGTGGGGGGGAAGTGGAGAGAGACACGGGCCATGAGCGGGGGGTGGGTGGAACAGTAGAGAGTCACAGGGCATTAGTGGGGGTGGGGGGAGGGGAGAGACACATGGGGCATGAGCAGGGGGTGGGGGAAGGGGAGAGAGACACGGGGCATGAGCAGGGGGTGGGGGGAAGGGGAGAGACACACGGGGCATGAGCGAGGTGGGGGGGAGGGGAGAGAGCAAGGGGCATGAGCGGGGGGTGGGGGAAGGGGAGAGACACACGGGGCATGAGTGGGGTGTGGGGGGAAGGGAAGAGACACACGTGGCATGAGCCGGGGGTGGGGGGAACAGTAGGGAGACACGGGGCATGAGCGGGGGGTGGGGGGAAGGGGAGATAAACACGGGGCATGATCGGGGGGTGGTGGGGAAGGGGAGAGAGACATGGGGCATGAGCGGGGGTGGGGGTGAAGGGGAGAGAGACATGGGGCATGAGCGGGGGTGGCGGAACAGTAGGGAGACACGGGGCATGAGCGGGGGGTGGGGAGGAACACAAGGGAGACCCGGGGCATGAGCAGGGGATGGGGAGGAACACGAGTGAGACACGGGGCATGAGCGGGGGGTGGGGGGAACAGGGGAAACACAGGGCATGAGCGGGGGGTGGGGGGAACAGGGCACACACGGGGCAGGAGCTGGGGGTGGGGGAATAGGGTGCACACGGGGCATGAGCGGGGGTGGGGGGGGAAGGAGAGAGACAAGGGCATGAGCGGGGGTGGGGGGACACGAATGGGACACGGGGCATGAGCAGGGGGTGGTGGGTAACACGAGGGAAACACGGGGCATGAGCAGGGGGTGCGGGGAACACGAGGGAGACACGGGGCATGAGCGGGGGGTGGGGACAGCAGGAGACACACAGGGCATGAGCGGGGGGTGAGGGGGTACACAATGGAGACACAGGGCATGAGTGGGAGGTGGAGGCAATAGGGCGCACACGGGGCATGAGCGGGGGTGGGGGAACAGGGCGCACACGGGGCATGAGCGGGGGTGGGGGAACAGGGCGCACACACGGGGCATGAGCAGGGGAGGGGGAACAGGGTGCACACACGGGGCACGAGTGGGGGGTGGGGGAACAGAGCGCACACACAGGGCATGAGCGGGGGTGGGGGGAAAGGAGAGAGACACAGGGCATGAGCGGGTGGGGGGAACACGAGGGGGACACGGGGCATGAGCGGGAGGGTGTGGGGGGTAACACTAGGGAAACACGAGGCATGAGCAGGGGTGGGGGGAACACGAGGGAGACACGGGGCATGAGCGGGGGGTGGGAGCAACAGGAGACATGGGGCATGAGCGGGGTGTTGGGGGAACACGAGGGAGACACGGGGCATGAGCGGGGGTGGGGGGTAACATGAGGGAGACACGGGGCATGAGCGGGGGTGGGAGAGTAACACGGGGCATGAGTGGGGAGTGCGGGGAACACGAGGGGAACACAGGGCATGAGCAGGGGGTGGGGGTACAGGAGGGAAACACGGGGCAGGAGCGGAGGGTGGGGGTACAGGAGGGAGACACAGGACATGACCGGAGGGTGGGGGGGCAATAGGAGACACGGGGCATGAGCGGGGGGTTGGAGGTACATGAGTGAAACACGGGGCATGAGCAGGGGTTGGGGGAACAGGGAAGACACGGGACATGAGCGGGGGTGGGGGGAACTGGGGAGACACGGGGCATGAGCAGGGGGTGGGGGTAACACAAGGGAGACACGGGGCATGAGCGGGGGTTAGGGGAAAGGAGGGAGACACGATGCATGAGCAGGGTTGGGGGGAACAGGGGCGACACGGGGCATGAGCGGGGGGTAACACAAGGGAGACACGGGGCATGATCGGGGGTGGGGGGTAACACAAGGGAGACACGGGGCATGAGCGGGGGGTTTGGAGAGGTAACACAAGAGAGACACAGGGCATGAGCGGGGGTGGGGGGTAACACGAGGGAGACACGGGGCATGAGCAGGGGGTGTGGGGTAACACAAGGGAGACACGGGGCATGAGCTGGGGGTGGGGGTAACAGAAGGGAGACACGAGGCACGAGCAGGGGGTGCGGGGTAACAGGGGAGACAGGTCATGAGAGGGGGGTGGGGGTACAGGGGAGACAGGTCATGAGCGGGGGGTGGGGGGAAGCAGGGGAGACACACGGGGCATGAGCGGGGAGTGGGGGGAAGGGGAGAGACACACGGGGCATGAGCGGGGGGTGGGGGGAAAGGAGAGAGACATGGGGCATGAGCGGGGGGTGGGGGTAAGGGGAGAGACACACGGGGCATGAGCAGGGAGTGGGGGGGAAGGGGAGAGACACATGGGGCATGAGCGGGGGGTGGGGGGAAAGGGGAGAGAGACATGGGGCATGAACGGGGGGTGGGGAGGAACACAAGGGAGATGCGGGGCATGAGCAGGGGGTGGGGAGGAACACGAGGGAGACACGATGCATGAGCAGGGTTGGGGGGAACAGGGGCGACACGGGGCATGAGCGGGGGGTAACACAAGGGAGACACGGGGCATGATCGGGGGGTGGGGGGTAACACAAGGGAGACACGGGGCATGAGCGGGGGGTTTGGAGAGGTAACACAAGAGAGACACAGGGCATGAGCGGGGGGTGGGGGGTAACACGAGGGAGACACGGGGCATGAGCAGGGGGTGTGGGGTAACACAAGGGAGACACGGGGCATGAGCTGGGGGTGGGGGTAACACAAGGGAGACACGGGGCATGAGCGGAGGGTGGGGGGTAACATGGGAGACAGGTCATGAGCAGGGGGTGGGGGGAACATGGGTTACACGGGGCATGAGCGGGGGTCGGGGGAAAGTGGAGAGAGACACGAGGCATGATCGGGGGGTGGGTGGAACAGTAGAGAGACACAGGGCATGAGTGGGGGTGGGAGGAGGGGAGAGACACACGGGGCATGAGCAGGGGGTGGGGGGAAGGGGAGAGAGACACAGGGCATGAGCAGGCGGTGGGGGGAAGGGGAGAGACACATGGGGCATGAGCGGGGGGTGGGGGGAAAGGGGAGAGAGACACGGGGCATGAACGGGGGGTGGGGAGGAACACAAGGGAGATGCGGGGCATGAGCAGGGGGTGGGGAGGAACACGAGGGAGACACGGGGCATGAGCGGGTGGCGGGGGGGGACAGGGGAAACACGGGGCATGAGCGGGGGGTGGGGGGAACAGGGCAAACACAGGGCATGAGCTGGGGGTGGGGGAATAGGGCACACACGGGGCATGAGCGGGGGTGGGGGGGAAAGGAGAGAGACAAGGGCATGAGCGGGGTTGGGGGGAACATGAGGGAGACACCGGTCATGAGCAGGGGGGTGGGGAGTAACATGAGGGAAACACAGGGCATGAGCGGGGTGTGGGGCGAACACGAGGGAGACACGGGGCATGAGCAGGGGGTGGGGGCAACAGGAGACACACAGGGCATGAGCGGGGACTGAGGGGGTACACGATGGAGACACAGGGCATGAGCGGGGGTGGGGGCAACAGGAGACACACGGGGCATGAGCGGGGGGTGGGGGGAAAGGAGAGAGACACAGGGCATGAGCGGGTGGGGGGAACATGAGGGGGACACGGGGCATGAGCGGGAGGGTTTGGGGGGTAACACAAGGGAAACACGAGGCATGAGCGGGTGTAACGCTCACCTGACTCCCACGGAGGCGCTGGCCTGGTTCGCGCTGCTGTGACCTCTTCTAAGGTGATGCGCAGGGTTCGGAAGACGGACTGGACCGGGCCCCCAAATTTGGCTTGTCTGGCTCGCAGAAGTATCCTTCTGTAGGCGAAAATAGGGGATTAACTGTCTGCGGGGTAATGCAATCGGCCTCCCACTTTCCCCTCTCACCCTCCTCGAAACCCTTCTGTGATTCCTCGTAGCGTCTCACCTTAGGGTCTGGAAGGATGAGCTCTCCATCCTGCTTCTGATGCAGGGGCGCGTTGGTATCCAGTTACTTCACTGGATTTTCAGATTGGTGAGAACTAAACTTGCTTGGCTTTCAGGTACGTTTTTTGATAAGAGGTTCCCCTTGTGTCCATGCATTAATGTACTAATGCTAGTGTCTTTTTCCCCAAAGGGGCCGGGGTACGGAATGCCGGGGAACAGGCACCGACCCGAGATGAGAGGTGAAATCCTTGTAGAAATCAGGTAAGTCTTTAATGAGCGTTTTTTGGTAATGTCTTTTCATTCGCTCATTAACGCTGATGTCTCTTTTTTTCCCCTTAGGGGCCGGGGTCCGGAAATGCCAGGATGTGGCACGGACCCAAAATGAAGAGGGAATTAATCAACTGGTAAGTCTTAACATGGAGATTTAGCTTTCCTTATTCCCTTCTCTCTCTCACCTTTGTTCTGGTCTTTTTCTCCCTAGGCGCTGGGGCGTGACTGCGAATCCGGATGATCGCTGCTGAAAATGGAGGCGCCCTGAAAACGTGAGTGGAATGCGGCGCTGCAGCGATCGACGCGATGAGCTTTTAAATAAAAGTCTTCCTTTTCAGGATTGTCGGCGAGATGTCTCCGGGATGCGGATTTAGCAGGTAAGGACTTTTCCTTCTTCTGTTCTCTTCTTCTCTTCCTTTGCAGGTGATCCAGGATGCTGGCAGGCGTGGCAGAAGTCAGGATGCAGGAGCAGACACGGTGAGCGTCCAGCTGCTAGATGCAGAACAACGCGAAGCACGTGTGGCTGTTCGGGTGGGGTTTAAATAGCCTTGGAAGAAGTTCCAGGTATGTATCCTTCATCCAATCAGGCATGTATCCTTCCCCGACCACGCCCGGATGGTAAATTAGTCCCACAGGTAAAGTAGTTCCTTTCAGGCCTCAAGGAGGCCAGGATTCTGCAGCATGGTCTGCATCAGGTAAGTGCACCCAAGCACTCCCATAATGAGCCTGGCGCCTATGGCGCCAGGACTGATGTCTTTTATGAGCCTGGCGCCATAGGCGCCAGGACACTGTCCAAAGGGCCCCTATATGGGGTCGCTGGGTCCTTCCTTGGGGACTGGATGTCCGCTTTCGGGGACGCAGGGCTTGAACCAGCTCCCCGGGAGCGGGCATCATGACAGCACTCCCCCCCAAGGCCCCTCCCAAGGTTGGTCCCTCTGGGGGTTTTGGTTTGTCTGGGATGAGTCGGTGGAATTTCCTGACTAATCGAGGTGCATGCACATGGTCGCTGGGTTCCCACGACCTCTCCTGAGGTCCGTACCCCTTCCAATCAATTAGGTAGAACAGTTTTGACCTAAACATTTTTGAGTCTAAAATGTTCTTCACTTCGAATTCCGGCTCCCCATCTATTAGAATAGGTTCTGGAGGTTTCAGTAGTCGGGTTCCGGGTACCACTGGTTTCAGAAGTGACACATGAAAAACAGGGTGAATTCGCATACTAGCTGGTAAATCAAGTTTAACAGCCACTGGGTTAATTATTGCCGTAATAGAATAAGGTCCCAGATACTTTGGGTTAAAAGTTCGAGGCCCTTTGAGTGGTAAATGTCTGATAGCTAACCACACTTGATCCCCAATCTGATACGGAGGTGCTTCACTCCGATGTAGATCAGCATTCTCCTTGTATTTTCTCTTGGCTTGTTGAAAATGTGTAGTTGCCTCTTTGAAGGCTTGGGTAATTGTAGAATGCAGATGTTCTACTGCAGGCATTCCGAGGTTCTGAGGTGAGTCAAGGTTTGAGGTTCGAGGGTGATGCCCAAACAAAGAATAAAAAGGACTGTGGCCAGTTCCAGAGTGTACCGAATTATTATATGCATATTCGGCTATCCGAAGAATGTCTTTCCAGTTGCTTTCAGATTGCTGTAACATACACCGTAAGTACTGCTCAAGGGTCTGATTTGTCCTCTCGGTCTGACCATCGGTCTGAGGGTGGTGACTGGTCGATAATCTTACGTCGATCTGCGCCATTTGACAACATTTGCGCCAGAAGTGGAAAATGAATTGGCTTCCCCGGTCAGAGATTAGTATAGATGGGAATCCATGTAGCCGAACAATATTTTCGAGGAATTCTTTGGCTAGGACAGAAGCTGAAGGTAAACCTTTCAAAGGAATAAAGTGGGCCATTTTGGAAAACAAATCCACAATTACCAGAATAGTATTGTACCCCGAACAAGGAGGCAGGTCCGTAATAAAATCCATTGATAGGGTGTGCCAGGGTGCTGGCGGTATGTCTAGAGGTTGAAGGAGACCGGCTGGTCTTTTCTTTTGACTTTTATTTTGGGCGCAAACACCACAGGACATCACAAAAGATTTAACATCTTTTCGCCCAGAGGGCCACCAAAATTGTCGTTTCACCTTTTCCTCTGTCTTAGCAATACCGGGGTGTCCCTCTATTAATGTATCATGATAACCGGAAATAACTAGTTCGTTTAATTCCTTATGTGGCAGGAATAAGCGCCTTGCAAATAAGGTAAATCATTATCTATGGTAAAGTCTGATCCCTTTTGTATCCAATCCTGTAAGGTTGTAGGGTCCAGGAGTTGTTTCACTCTGGCTTGAATGTCTTCAAGCGTCTGTAACAAAGTCATACCTAGAATCCTCTGTTCGGGAATTATCGGTACTGGTTCTGAGTTTGTATCAGATTCTCCCATTCCAATTCGGGATAAGGCATCTGCTTTGCCATTCTTGCAGCCAGGTCGATAGGTAATCACGAAATCAAATTCAGCGAAAAACAAAGCCCATCTGAGCTGCCGTGATGACTGAGCCTTGGCAGTTTTCAAATACTGTAAATTCCGGTGATCAGTGATCACTGTGATGGTATGTCGAGCTCCAAGCAGATAATGCCGCCAGGCTTTAAAAGCGGACTTAATGGCTAACAGTTCTTTGTCCGTGATTGCATAATTAACCTCGGGTGCCGAGAATTTTCTGGACCAAAATGCTACGGGATGCAGTTGGTTGGTTTCGGGATCTCTTTGGGACAGGACAGCTCCCATGGCTAGGCTGGATGCGTCAGTCTCGACGACATAAGTGAGATCTGGACGCGGGTGTTTCAATATAGGTGCGGAGGTAAACTTAGCTTTTAAATCCTGAAAGTCCTGCTCGGCTTCTTCAGACCATTCAAAACGTTTATTTTTCCTCAAGAGTGCAGTAATGGGTTGTACCACGCGTGAAAATTCCGGGATAAACCTGCGATAGAAATTGGCAAAGCCGAGCATGCTTTGAACCCCTTTTACAGAGCTAGGTGATGGCCATTTGAGGATGGCATCCACTTTTCTTGAGTCCATTCGGACTCCTTTGGGTGTCAGGATGAAACCTAGAAACCCGACTTCTGTGGTATGGAAAACACATTTCTCCAATTTAGCAAATAGTTTGTGTTGGCGCAGTTTTTCAAGTACTGCCCTGACGTGTTTTCTGTGATCAGATTCCGAAGAGGAGTACACCAGAATGTCATTGATATATACGACAACACAAACATCGATGAGTTCCCGAAGGACATCATTCATGAAGTATTGGAAGGCAGCTGGCGCGTTACACAATCCGAAAGGCATCACCTGGTACTCAAATAATCCGTATTTAGTACAGAAGGCAGTTTTCCATTCGTCGCCTTCTTTAACTCGTACCAGATGATAAGCCCCCCGGAGATCTAACTTGGTGTATATGCAAGCGTCCTTCACCTGGTCAAGGAGTTCAGGGATCAGATGCAGAGGATAACGGTTTTTAACCGTTATCTGGTTCAATGCGCGGTAATCGATACTAGTTCTAAGGTCGCCTTCTTTTTTGGCACGAAGAACAAAGCCGAGGATGCCGGGGACTTTGACGGGCGAATAAAACCATTAGCTAGGTATTGATCCAAATATTGTCTCAAATGCAGGTTCTCAGGTTCGGTAAGGGCATAAATCCTGCTACAAGGGGGTTGTGCACCGGGCACCAGATCGATTTGGCAATCGTACGATCTGTGAGGAGGTAACGTGTTGGCCTGTTCCTTTTGGAAGACGTCCTGAAAGTCGTGGTATTCCGGAGGTAGTTGCATGGAGGCAGAGGTTACAGATGCTAGATTAATCTTCAGGTTTTCTGGGTAGCAGGTTTGTGTACAATCCGGGAAGGTTATTCTCTTAGCTTGCCAATCAATTCGAGGATTATGTGTCTCTAACCAAGGGATTCCAATAATAACCTGAAACTGTGGAGCCTTGATTACATCAAACACAATACCATCCCGATGGCCGTCGGGACCAATAAGAGTCACCTCAGTAGTGGAATGTGTTACCGGTCAAGAGGCAATTTCAGTTCCATCGACTGTGGTGATGACATCTTTGCTCGTTTTAGGACGGAGAGGGAGGTTAATCCTAGAGACCAATTCACGATCCACATAGTTTCCAATAGCCCCACTATCGATGTATGCCTTTATTGCATGCAGCCGCTTAGGCTGTTCTGGATCTACGAGAACCATTGGCACAATGAAATGCAAGGTCTGAGAGTTAGTTTTCAAGCTCAGCAAGCGGACCCCTACACTTGTCGGGCGGAGTCGTTTCCCGAAACAGTCTTCAAGGTTTTTATCAGCGGCTCCTACCGCCTTTCGGGGCGGTTTTGCCGGGCAATCTCGTAGAAAGTGTCCAGAATTCCCACAATAAAGACATCAT
Source organism: Ambystoma mexicanum (assembly GCF_040938575.1). Classification (NCBI taxonomy): domain Eukaryota; kingdom Metazoa; phylum Chordata; class Amphibia; order Caudata; family Ambystomatidae; genus Ambystoma; species Ambystoma mexicanum. The sequence continues at coordinate 902,759,297 of NC_090937.1, read as the reverse complement.
TTTAACTGCCGCCTCCTTTCACGTTCCTTTTGAGTTAAGGGTCCTTTAACCCCTCCAATTTGCATAGGCTCAGAGACATCAACTCCCTTGGGATTAGCATGGGTCTTGACCAACACCCGGGTCTCAAACCTGGACCGATCTGCTTTTCTGTTTTGAAGTCTGTGATCCAATTGGACCACTAAGTCTATATACTCTGTGCATTCTTGGGGCGGATTTACAACTTGGGCCAAGACATCTTTAAGTTCTCCGCGTAGGCCTCGATAAAACAACGTGACTCTTTTATCCTCTGGCCAACCCATTTCCACAATTAGTCTATTAAAGGTTGCAATATAGGATAGGAGGTCCTGATTGCCCTGTCGCAGGGATAGAAGTTCGTCATCCAGAGCCTGCCACTGAGAGTGTCGAGCAAATAACCTTTCCATGCTTGCTTGAAACCTTTGAAAATCACAGAGATTGGGGTCATCTTGAGTAACCAGTGGAACTGACCAATCGGCAGCGCAGCCGCTGAGATATGACAATACAAAGGCTACCTTGGTCTGATCATTAAGGAAGGCACCAGGTCTGCATAGGAAGTGCAAACGACACTGATTCATGAATACGGCGAATCGTTTGGGGTCCCCAGCAAAGCGTTCGGGTGGGGCCAGCGGCATGTTTCCAGGTAGATTAATCTGCACAGGGTTACTGGAAACCACAGGAGCGGGGTTCCCTCCGGAACCAGGTAGAGGAGTTTGCCCAGCTTGACCTTGCAAAAGCTGTCTGGCCAGGTCATCAGTTCTTTCCTTTGATATTATTAATTCCCTCATGAGGGCATTAGTCTCTTGACGAGCGGCATGTACTTCGGCCCGTATTTCCCCCAGTAATTGGGCCAACTGATCAGTCTCAGAACTTTCCATAGCGCCTAGGTGGGAATTTGTAGGAAGGCTTCGCGTTCTGTAACGCTCACCTGAATCCCACGGAGGCGCTGGCCTGGTTCGCGCTGCTGTGACCTCTTCTAAGGTGATGCGCAGGGTTCGGAAGATGGACTGGACCGGGCCCCCAAATCTGGCTTGTCTGGCTCGCAGAAGTATCCTTCTGTAGGCGAAAATAGGGGATTAACTGTCTGCGGGGTAATGCAATCGGCCTCCCACTTTCCCCTCTCACCCTCTTCGAAACCCTTCTGTGATTCCTCGTAGCGTCTCACCTTAGGGTCTGGAAGGACGAGCTCTCCATCCTGCTTCTGATGCAGGGGCGCGTTGGTATCCAGTTACTTAACTGGATTTTCGGATTGGTGAGAACCAAACTTGCTTGGCTTCCAGGTACGTTTTTTGATAAGAGGTTCCCCTTGTGTCCATGCATTAATGTACTAATGCTAGTGTCTTTTTCCCCATAGGGGGCGGGGTACGGAATGCCGGGGAACAGGCACCGACCCGAGATGAGAGGTGAAATCCTTGTAGAAATCAGGTAAGTATTTAATGAGCGTTTTTTGGTAATGTCTTTTCATTCGCTCATTAACGCTGATGTCTCTTTTTTTCCCCTTAGGGGCCGGGGTCCGGAAATGCCAGGATGCGGCGCGGACCCGAAATGAAGAGGGAATGAATCAATTGGTAAATCTTAACATCGAGATTAAGCTTTCCTTATTCCCTTCTCTCTCTCACCTTTGTTCTGGTCTTTTTCTCCCTAGGCGCTGGGGCGTGACTGCGAACCCGGATGATCGCTGCTGAACATGGAGGCGCCCTGAAAAGGTGAGTGGAATGCGGCGCTGCAGCGATCGACGCGATGAGCTTTTAAATAAAAGTCTTCCTTTTCAGGATTGTCGGCGAGATGTCTCCGGGATGCGGTTTTAGCAGGTAAGGACTTTTCCTTCTTCTGTTCTCTTCTTCTCTTCCTTTGCAGGTGATCCAGGATGCTGGCAGGCGTGGCAGATGTCAGGATGCAGGAGCAGACACGGTGAGCGTCCAGCTGCTAGATGCAGAACAACGCGAAGCACGTGTGGCTGTTCGGTGGGGTTTAAATAGCCTTGGAAGAAGTTCCAGGTATGTATCCTTCCTCCAATCAGGTATGTATCCTTCCCCGACCACGCCCGGATGGTAAATTAGTCCCACAGGTAAAGTAGTTCCTTTCAGGCCTCAAGGAGGCCGGGATTCTGCAGCATGGTCTGCATCAGGTAAGTGCACCCAAGCACTCCCATAATGAGCCTGGCGCCTATGGCGCCAGGACTGATGTCTTTTATGAGCCTGGCGCCATAGGCGCCAGGACACTGTCCAAAGGGCCCCTATATGGGGTCGCTGGGTCCTTCCTTGGGTACTGGATGTCCGCTTTCGGGGACGCAGGGCTTGAACCAGCTCCCCGGGAGCGGGCATCATGACAGCGGGGGTGGGGGGAACACAAGGGAGACATGGGGCATGAGCGGGGGGTGGGGGCAACAGGAGACACATTGGGCATGAGCGGGGGTTGAGGGGGTACACGATGGAGACACGGGGCATGAGCGGGGGCTGGGTGGAACATGAGGGAGACACGGGGCATGAGCGGGGGTGGGGGGACCAGTGCCCATGGAGCATGAGCGGGGTTGGTGGGAACAGGGCGCACACGGGGCATGAGCGGGGGTGGGGAAACAGGGCGCACACGGGGTATGAGCGGGGGTGTTGGAACAGGGTGCACACACGAGGCATGAGCAGGGGTGGGGGAACAGTGTGCACACACAGGGCATGAGCAGGGGGTGGGGGAACAGGGCGCACACCCGGGGCATGAGCGGGAGGTGGGGGGAAAGGAGAGTGACACAGGGCAGGAGCGGGTGGGAGGAACACGAGGGGGACACGGGGCATGAGCGGGGGTGGGGAGGAACATGAGGGAGACACGGGGCATGAGCGGTGGGTGGGGGGAACAAGGGAGACACACGGGGCATGAGCGGGGGTGGGGGAAACAGGGCACACATGGGGCATGAGCTGGGGTTGGGGGAACAGGGCACACACAGGTGATGAGCAGGGGGTGAGGGAATAGGGCACACATGGGGCATGAGCGGGGGAGGGGGGGAAAGGAGAGAGACAAGGGCATGAGCGGGGGTGGGGGGAACACAAGGGAGACACGGGGCATGAGCGGGGGGTGGGGGCAACAGGAGACACACAGGGCATGAGCCGGGGGTGAGGGGGTACACGATGGAGACACAGGGCATGAGTGTGGGGTGGGGGAACACGAGGGAGACACCGGGCATGAGCGGGGGGTGGGGGCAACAGGAGGAACACGGGGCATGAGCGGGGGGTGAGGGGGTACACGGGGCATGAGCGGGGGATGGGGGAACAGGAGGGAGACACGGGGCATGAGCGGGGTGGGGGAACAGTGCACATGGGGCATGAGAAGGGGTGGGGGGAACAGGGTGCACACGGGGCATGAGCATGGGTGGGGGAACAGGGCGCACACGGGGCATGAGCGGGGGTGGGGGAACAGGACGCACACACGGGGCATGAGCAGAGGTGGGGGAACTGGGCGCACACACGGGGCATGAGCGGGGGGTGGGGGAACAGGGCGCACACACGGGGCATGAGTGGGTGGGGGGAACACGAGGGGGACACGGGGCATGAGCGGCAGGGGGTGGGGTGTAACACAAGGGAAACATGAGGCATGAGTGGGGGTGGGGGGAACACGAGGGCGACACGGGGCATGAGCGGGGGTGTCGGGGCAACAGGAGACACGGGGTATGAGCGGGGTGTGGGGGGAACACGAGGGAGACACGGGGCATGAGCGGGGGTGGGGGTTAACATGAGGGAGACACGGGGCATGAGCGGGGGTGGGGGAGTAACAAGGGGCATGAGCGGGGAGTGCGGAGAACACGAGGGAAACACGGGGCATGAGCTGAGGGGACGTAGAGGAGGGAAACACGGGGCATGAGCGGGGGGTGGGGGTACAGGAGGGAGACACGGGACATGACCGGAGGGTGGGGGGCAACAGGAGACACGGGGCATGAGCGGGAGGTGGGGGGTACGTGAGGGAGACATGGGGCATGAGCAGGGGTGGGGGGAAAGGAGGGAGACACAGGGCATGAGCAGGGTTTGGGGGAACAGGGGAAACACGGGGCATGAGCAGGGGGTGAGGGGTAACACAAGGGAGACACGGGGCATGAGCGGGGGATGGGTGGTAACACAAGGGAGACACGGGGCATGAGCGGGGGGTGGGGTGGTAACGCAAGGGAGACACGGGGCATGAGCGGGGGGTGGGGGTAACTCGAGGGAGACACAGGGCATGACCGGGGGGTGGGGATAACACAAAGGAGACACGGGACATGAGCTGGGGGTGGGGGTAACACAAGGGAGACACGAGGCATGAGCGGGGTTGGGGGGTAACAGGGGAGACAGGTCATGAGCGGGGGGTGGGGGGAAACAGGGGAGACACACAGGGCATGAGCGGGGGGTGGGAGGGAAGGGGAGAGACACACGGGGCATGAGCGGAGGGTGGGGGGAAAGGAGGGAGACACGGGGCATGAGCGGGGGTGGGGGGAAGGGGAGAGACACACGGGGCATGAGCGGGGGGTGGGGGGGAAGGGGAGAGACATGGGGCATGAGCAGGGGGTGGGGGTTGGGGAGAGACACGGGGCATGGTGGGGGGTAACACAAGGGAGACATGCGGCATGAGCGGGGGGTGGGGTGGTAACACAAGGGAGACACGGGGCATGAGCAAGGGGTGGGGGGTAACACAAGGGAAACATGGGGCATGAGCGGGGGGTGGGGGGTTAACACAAGGGAGACATGAGGCATGAGCAGGGGGTGGGGGGGAACAGGGGATACATGGGCCATGAGCGGGGAGTGGGGGGAAAGTGGAGAGAGATACAGGACATGAGCAGGGGGTGGGTGAGAAGGAGAGAGAAACACGGGCATGAGTGGGGGGTGGGGGTCGGGGGAAGGGGAGAGACACACGGGGCATGGGGTGGGGGGAAGGGGAGAGACACAGGGCATGAGCGGGGGCTGGGGGTTGGGGAGAGACACGGGGCATGGGTGGGGGGGTAACACAAGGGAGACATGGGGCATGAGCGGGGGGTGGGGGGTAACACAAGGCAGACACGGGGCATGAGCAGGGGGTGGGGGGGTAACACAAGGAGACACGGGGCATCAGCGGTGGGTAGGGGGTAACAGGGGAGACAGGTCATGAGCGGGGGGTGGGGTGGAACAGGGGATACATGGGGCATCAAAGGCGGGTTGGGGATAGTGGAGAGAGACACAGGGCATGAGCAGGGGGTGGGGGGTAACACAAGGGAGACACGGGGCATGAGCGGGGGGTGGGGGGTAACACAAGGCAGACACGGGGCATGAGCGGGGAGTGGGGGGGTAACACAAGGAGACACAGGGCATGAGCGGGGAGTGGGGGGGTAACACAAGAGAGACACAGGGCATCAGCGGCAGGTGGGGGGTAACAGGGGAGACAGGTCATGAGCGGGGGGTGGGGTGGAACAGGGGATACATGGGGCATCAAAGGCGGGTGGGGGGTAGTGGAGAGAGACACGGGGCATGAGCGGGGGGTGGGTGGAACAGTAGGGAGACACAGGGCATGAGCGGGGGTGGAGGGGAGGGGAGAGACACACGGGGCATGAGCGGGGAGTGGGGGAAGGGGAGAGAGACACGGGGCATGAGCAGGGGGTGGGGGAAGAGGAGAGACACACGGGGCATGAGCGGGGGTTGGGGCGGAAGGGGAGAGAGACACTGGGAATGAGCGGGGGGTGGGGGGAAGGGGAGAGACACACGCGGCATGAGCGGGGGTGGGGGGAAGGGGAGAGACACACGGGGCATGAGAAGGGAGGGGGGGAACAGTAGGGAGACACATGGCATGAGTGGGGGGTGGGGGGGAAGGGGAGAGAGACACGGGGCATGAGCGGGGGGTGGGGGGAAGGGGAGAGACACATGGGGCATGAGCGGGGGGTGGGGGGAAGAGGAGAGACACACAGGGCATGAGCGGGTGTGGGGGGAACATTAGGGAGACACGGGGCATGAGGGGGGTGGGGGGAAGGGGAGAGACACACGAGGCATGAGCGGGGTGGGGGAAAGGGGTGAGACACACGGGGCATGAGCGGGGGGAGGGGAGAGACACAGGGCATGAACGGGGGGGTGGGGGGAAGGGGAGAGAAACGGGACATGAGCGGGAGTGGGGGGAAGGGGAGAGAGTCACAGAGCATGAGCGGGGGGTGGGGGGAAGGGGAGAGAGACACGGGGCATGAGCGGGGGGATGGGGGGAACAGTAGGGAGTCACAGGGAATGAGCGGGGGGTGGGGGGAAGGGGAGAGACACATGGGGCATGAGCGGTTGGTGGGAGGGAAGGGGAGAGAGACATGGGGCATGAGCGGGGGGGTGGGGGGAAGGGGAGAGAGACACGTGGCATGAGCGGGAGGTGGGGGTAGGGGAGAGAGAAACGGGGCATGAGCGTGGGGTGGGGGGAAGAGGAGAGAGACACGGGGCATGAGCGGGGGGTGGGGGAAGGGGAGAGAGACACGAGGCATGAGCAGGGATTGGAGGGAAAGGGAGAGAGACATGGGTATGAGCGGGGGGTGGGGGTGGGGGAAGGGGAGAGACACGGGGCATGAGCAGGGGGTGGGGTAATAGGGGAGACAGGGCATGGGTAGGGGGTAACACAATGGAGACACGGGGCATGAGCGGGGGGTGGGGGGTAACACAAGGGAGACATGGGGCATGAGCTGGGGGTGGGGGGTAACACAAGGGAGACACGGGACATGAGCGGGGGGTGGGGAGTAACAGGGGAAACAGGTCATGAGCAGGGGGTGGGGGGAACAGGGGAGACACGACGCATGAGCGGGGGGAAGGGGAGAGACACACAGGGCATGAGCGGGGGGGGTGGAGGGGAAGGGGAGAGACACACTAGGCATGAGCGGGGGTGGGGGGTTAGGGGTGAGACACACGGGGCATGAGCGGGGGGTGGTGGTGAACGGGAGAGACACACTGGGCATGAGCGGGGGTGGGGGGAAGGGGAGAGACACAGGGGGCATGAGCGGGGGGTGGGGGGAAAGGAGGGAGACACGGGGCATGAGCGGGGGGTGGGGGGAAGGGGAGAGACACTTGGGGCATGAGTGGGGGTGGGGGGAAGGGGAGAGACATGGGGCATGAGCGGGGGTGGGGGGTTGGGGAGAGACACGGGGCATGGGTGGCGGGTAACACAAGGGAGACATGGGGCATGAGCGGGGGGTGGGGGGTAACACGAGGGAGACACGGGGCATGAGCAGGGGGTGGGGGTAACACAAGGGAGAAACGGGGCATGAGCGGGGGGTGGGGGGTAACAGGAGACACACAGGGCATTAGCGGGGGATGAGGGGGTACACGATGGAGACACAGGGCATGAGTGGGGGGTGGGGGGAACACGAGGGAGACACAGGGCATGAGCGGGGGGTGGGGGCAACAGGAGACACACAGGGCATGAGCGGGGCGTGAGGGGGTACACGATGGAGACACGGGGCATGAGCGGGGGGTGGGGTGAACACGAGGGAGACACGGGGCATGAGCGGGGGTGGGGGGAACAGTGCACATGGGGCATGAGCGGGGGTGGGGGGAACAGGGCGCACACGGGGCATGAGAAGGGGTGGGGGAACAGGGCGCACACACGGGGCATGAGCAGGGGTGGGGGAACAGGGTGCACACACGGGGCATGAGCGGGGGGTGGGGGAACAGGGTGCACACACAGGGCATGAGCGGGGGTAGGGGGAAAGGAGAGAGACACAGGGCATGAGCGGGTGGGGGAACACGAGGGGGACACGGGGCATGAGCGGGAGGGGGTGGGGGTAACACAAGGGAAACACGAGTCATGAGCAGGGGTGGGGGGAACACGAGGGAGACACGGGGCATGAGCGGATTTGGGGGCAACAGGAGACATGGGGCAAGAGCGGGGTGTGGGGGGAAAACGAGGGAGACACGGGGCATGAGCGGGGGTGGGCGGTAACATGAGGGAGACACGGGGCATGAGCGGGGTTGGGGGAGTAAGACGGGGCATGAGCGGGCAGTGCGGGGAACACGAGGGAAACACGGGGCATGAGTGGGGGGATGGGGGGACAGGGCGCACACACGGGGCATGAGCAGGGGTGGGGGGTAACAGGAGAGACAGGTCATGAGCGGGGGGTGGGGGGAAACAGGGGAGACACAAAGGGGCATGAGTGGGGGGTGGGGGGAAGGGGAGAGACACACGGGGCATGAGCGGGGGGTGGGGGGAAAGGAGGGAGACACGGGGCATGAGCTGGGGGTGGGGGGAAGGGGAGAGGCACACGGGTCATGAGCGGGGGGTGGGGGGTTGGGGAGACACGGGGCATGGGGCATGGGTGTGGGGTAACACAAGCAAGACACGGGGCATGAGCGGGGGGTGGGTGGAACAGTAGGGAGACACAGGGCATGAGCGGGGGTGGAGGGGAGGGGAGAGACACACGGGGCATGAGCGGGGAGTGGGGGGAAGGGGAGAGAGACACAGGGCATGAGCAGGGGGTGGGGGGAAGAGGAGAGACACACGGGGCATGAGCGGGGGGTGGGGCGGAAGGGGAGAGAGACACTGGGAATGAGCGGGGGTGGGGGGAAGGGGAGAGACACACGGGGCATGAGCGGTGGTGGGGGGAAGGGAAGAGACACACGGGGCATGAGAAGGGAGGGGGGAACAGTAGGGAGACACATGGCATGAGTGGGGGGTGGGAGGGAAGGGGAGAGAGACACGGGGCATGAGCGGGGGGTGGGGGGGAAGGGGAGAGACACATGGGGCATGAGCGGGGGTTGGGGGGGAAGGGGAGAGACACACGGGGCATGAGCGGGGGTGGGGGGAAGAGGAGAGACACACAGGGCATGAGCAGGGGGTGGGGGGAACATTAGGGAGACACGGGGCATGAGGGGGGTGGGGGGAAGGTGAGAGACACACGAGGCATGAGCGGGGGTGGGGGAAGGGGTGAGACACACGGGGCATGAGCGGGGGTGGGGGGGAAGGGGAGAGAGACACGGGGCATGAGCGGGGGGTGGGGGGAAGGGGAGACACACGGGGCATTAGTGGGGGGAGGGGAGAGACACAGGGCATGAGCGGGGGGTTGGGGGAAAGGAGGGAGACACGGGGCATGAGCGGGGGGTGGGGGGAAGGGGAGAGAAACGGGACATGAGCGGGGGTGGGGGGAATGGGAGAGAGTCACAGAGCATGAGCGGGGGGTGGGGGGGAGGGGAGAGAGACACGGGGCATGAGCGGGGGGGTGGGGGGAACAGTAGGGAGTCATGGGGAATGAGCGGGGGTGGGGGGAAGGGAAGAGACACATGGGGCATGAGCGGGGGGGAGGGAAGGGGAGAGAGACACGGGGCATGAGCGGGGGGGTGGGGAGAATGGGAGAGAGACACATGGCATGAGCGGGAGGTGGGGGGTAGGGGAGAGAGAAACGGGGCATGAGCGTGGGGTGGGGGGAAGGGGAGACACACGGGGCATTAGTGGGGGGAGGGGAGAGACAGGGCATGAGCGGGGGGGTGGGGGGAAAGGAGGGAGACACGGGGCATGAGCGGGGGGTGGGGGGAAGGGGAGAGAAACGGGACATGAGCGGGGGTGGGGGGAATGGGAGAGAGTCACAGAGCATGAGCGGAGGGTGGGGGGAAGGGGAGAGAGACACGGGGCATGAGCGGGGGGGTGGGGGGAACAGTAGGGAGTCATGGGGAATGAGCGGGGGTGGGGGGAAGGGGAGAGACACATGGGGCATGAGCGGGGGGGAGGGAAGGGGAGAGAGACACGGGGCATGAGCGGGGGGGTGGGGGGAAGGGGAGAGAGACATGTGGCATGAGCGGGAGGTGGGGGGTAGGGGAGAGAGAAACGGGGCATGAGCGTGGGGTGGTGGGGAAGAGGAGAGAGACACGGGGCATGAGCGGGGGGTGGGGGAAGGGGAGAGAGACACGGGGCATGAGCGGGGATTGGGGGAAGGGGAGAGAGACATGTGTATGAGCGACGGGTGGGGGTGGGGGAAGGGGAGAGACACGGGGCATGAGCAGGGGGTGGGGGTAATAGGGGAGACAGGGCATGGGTAGGAGGTAACACAAGGGAGACACGGGGCATGAGCGGGGGGTGGGGGGTAACACAAGGGAGACATGGGGCATGAGCTGGGGGTGGGGGGTAACACAAGGGAGACATGGGACATGAGTGGGGGGTGGGGAGTAACAGGGGAAACAGGTCATGAGCAGGGGGTGGGGGGGAACAGGGGAGACACGAGGCATGAGCGGGGGGTGGGGGAAGGGGAGAGACACACAGGGCATGAGCGGGGGGGTGGAGGGGAAGGGGAGAGACAAACTAGGCATGAGCGGGGGTGGGGGGTTAGGGGTGGAACACACGGGGCATGAGCGGGGGGTGGGGGGGAGGAGTGAGACACACAGGGCATGAGCGGGGGGTGGTGGTGAACGGGAGAGACACACTGGGCATGAGCGGGGGTGGGGGGAAGGGGAGAGACACACGGGGCATGAGCGGGGGGTGGGGGGAAAGGAGGGAGACACGGGGCATGAGCAGGGGGTGGGGGGAAGGGGAGAGACACTTGGGGCATGAGTGGGGGGTGGGGGGAAGGGGAGAGACATGGGGCATGAGCGGGGGTGGGGGGTTGGGGAGAGACACAGGGCATGGGTGGCGGGTAACACAAGGGAGACATGGGGCATGAGCGGGGAGTGGGGGGTAACACGAGGGAGACACGGGGCATGAGCAGGGGGTGGGGGTAACACAAGGGAGAAACGGGGCATGAGCGGGCAGTGGGGGGTAACAGGAGACACACAGGGCATTAGCGGGGGATGAGGGGGTACACGATGGAGACACAGGGCATGAGTGGGGGGTGGGGGGTACACGAGGGAGACACAGGGCATGAGCGGGGGGTGGGGGCAACAGGAGACACACAGGGCATGAGCGGGGGGTGAGGGGGTACACGATGGAGACACGGGGCATGAGCGGGGGGTGGGGTGAACACGAGGGAGACACGGGGCATGAGCGGGGGTGGGGGGAACAGTGCACATGGGGCATGAGCGGGGGTTGGGGGAACAGGGCGCACACGGGGCATGAGCGGGGGTGGGGGAGCAGGGCGCACACACGGGGCATGAGCAGGGGTGGGGGAACAGGGTGCACACACGGGGCATGAGCGGGGGGTGGGGGAACAGGGCGCACACACAGGGCATGAGCGGGGGTGGGGGGAAAGGAGAGAGACACAGGGCATGAGCGGGTGGGGGAACATGAGGGTGACACGGGGCATGAGCGGGAGGGGGTGGGGGTAACACAACGGAAACACGAGTCATGAGCAGGGGTGGGGGGAACACGAGGGAGACACGGGGCATGAGCGGATGTGGGGGCAACAGGAGACATGGGGCAAGAGCAGGGTGTGGGGGGATTACGAGGGAGACACGGGGCATGAGCGGGGGTGGGGGGTAACATGAGGGAGACACGGGGCATGAGCGGGGTTGGGGGAGTAAGACGGGGCATGAGCGGGGAGTGCGGGGAACACGAGGGAAACACGGGGCATGAGTGGGGGGATGAGGGACAGGGCGCACACACGGGGCATGAGCAGGGGTGGGGGGAAAGGAGAGAGACACAGGGCATGAGCGGGTGGGGGTAACACAAGGGAGACACGGGGCATGAGCGGGGGTAGGAGGTAACACGAGGGAGACACGGGGCATGAGCGAGGGGTGGGGATAACACAAGGGAGACACGGGGCATGAGCGGGGCGTGGGGGGTAACAGGAGAGACAGGTCATGAGCGGGGGGTGGGGGGAAACAGGGGAGACACAAAGGGGTATGAGTGGGGGGTGGGGGGAAGGGGAGAGACACATGGGGCATGAGCGGGGGGTGGGGGGAAAGGAGGGAGACACGGGGCATGAGCTGGGGGTGGGGGGAAGGGGAGAGGCACACTGGGCGTGAGCGGGGGTGGGGGGTTGGGGAGACACGGGGCATGGGGCATGGGTGTGGGGTAACACAAGCGAGACACGGGGCATGAGCAGGGGGTGGGGGGTAACACAAGGGAGACACGGTGCATGAGCGGGGGGTGGGGGGAGGGGAGAGACACACGGGGCATGAGCAGGGGGTGGGGGAAGGGGAGAGACATGGGGGTGGGGGGAAGGGGAGAGACACACGGGGCATGAGCGGGGGGTGGGGGGAAGGGGAGAGAGACACAGGGCATGAGCGGGGTTGTGGGGGAAGGGGAGAGACACACGGGGCGTGAGCGGGGGGTGGGGGGAAGGGGAGAGACACATGGGGCATGAGCGGGGGGTAGGGGGGAACAGTAGGGAGACATGGGGCATGAGCGGGGGGTGGGGGGAAGGGGAGATTGTTAGGCGGAAACCTGTGCAGTTCCCTCTGGGACCACTGCAAAAGATTTAGGACTACAGGTGTTTGGCATTAAACCCACTTGGTAGCAGTCTGTACCACACAGATTCACTTGGTAGCTGTGGCTGAGCAGTCAGACTTCCCTCAAGAAGAGTTAGGCAGTATGTGGAGTATACAAAATAGGGCAATTTACACAGTAGAACAAGCAAACACGGAACAGAGCTTCGGTGTAAAGATATATAGTTATTTATTTATAACAACACATCTATGAAAAACACTCTGGCACTAATACGGCAAACGACTTCAATTACAATTACTATGAGTAAATCAATCCCCCTAACAATAGTTCGACAAGTCTAGGTTCAACGGCACCACTTATTTGCAGACAGAGGTGAATGCTTTAAGCTAGATGGCACTCTAGTATTCGTTAGGACGGGAGAGAAAAGGCAGGGTATGAAATCAACTCGGTACCAACACTTTTACGAACAAATGCAAGGCAAGTAAGGCAGGGTCTATGTATATCGCAAAGTTCAGAGGTCAGGCCCACTCGGAGAGAGGCAAGGCGATATGTTCCAAAAAGTATCACAGTGGAAATGCACTTCGAGTCTTTGTCGCAAATTGTTATAGAAAGATTGGACCAGTTCAGAACAGAAAGTTAAGAAAGCTTGGAGGCAACCCAATGGAGAGGCGAGGATTAAGACACCTCACACTACCCGTCACGAGGGAAGCCAGGCGGACACGGTACCTTGTATGTGGAGAGACAGCTCCGGCGGGGGCAGTTGTTCCTGGTGGTGGATGCAAGTCGGAGCTTTGCCAAGAGAAGAGACAATCTCATCGTCGAAGGAAAGTTGAAGATCGTTGCACCACCAGGGAAGAGACCAGCCGCGGAGTGCTCCGTCACAGGGCACCACCTTTTGGTTGCGGTATGGGGTAGTGGCTATCGGGTTGCCGGGGGTGCTCAGCATGGGCAATTCGACCACTACGCCCTGGAAGCGAAGAAAAAGCAAAGGGGACTGGTTGTGCCCACCAGTCAGGGGAGGAAGACTCTCCGGCGGGGAGATCTCCTCTGTCGTCGGGAAGTGGTGAGTCGGTTCAGCAGGGCTCCACCGGAGGTGTCGTTGTTGCAGGGCGGCTCAGCTTTACCCTCTTCGGATTCTTTAGTCCTGTGGCGACTTCTGAAGATCCAGTCTCAAAAGCCCTGCTTTTATGCAGAAAACCCCCATTCATTCAGCCTAGCTGTCAATCAAAACACGCTAAGTGGTGAGCGGGGTGGCTCACCACTTGGGCCAATCACACCAGAGTGTGACCTGAGTTGGCAAGGCAACTCAGTCCAGGGTGCCAAATCCCCCTCCCACACCCCCTGTGGTACCCAGACAGAATGGCACCACTTTGGAGGGCCTCTGTGCTGAAGCCTGCCAAAAGTGGAACAAAGGGCTCAACCTTTGGTTTAGAAGTCACAGAGACGAACACAGACGCCATTTTTAAAAACCGAGTTCTGGCAGAAAATACCAACCGATAGATTTGTTTAAGACAAATAAACCGGTGGTATGTTAGAGATTAACGAGAAAAAGTATCAACCTCCAACAATGGGAAGAATCCCATAGAGTTATATTCGGGGTCGAATATAACAAGTAGTTTCCACTGCCACCAGCCAAAACTCGACGAGAGGGGACGGGACACTGCCCCCTCGAATAACAGACTCAGGGGTAATCGAATTACCCCTACCAGTACGTCCACAATAGGATGGTTTGTACTAGTTCTGTTAGTAAATTTAGGTCTAGTAAAGCCAATGGTGACTTTACATGCCCGGGGAGACAGTAGTCAGACCCCGGGTATGGAGTCTATGGTGGGGGTCCTCTAGGACGCCCCGGTGTTACGGCACGGAGGGTGCGTTGTAACACACATAGCAAAACACATGAGACCCTATGGAGTAAAAGACCCCATAGTCCATAGAACACATTGGCCCTCATTACGACCCTTGCGGAAATCGAAAAACGATGGCGGAAATGCAATACCGCCATCGAATAGCGCTCGGTGCGATTATGACCCGTCACCGTAAAGTACGATGCCATTAGCGACACCGTAGTGAACGCCAACGCTAACTGCACCAAGTACGCGCGCGCGCGCCATGCCAAACCGTAATTACCACCATGGCGCAAGGGTACGCGAATTCCGACCCTAGCGGACATGTACTTAACGCCATCAAGCACGGTGGAAAGTACCATTCCGCCATGGTGAGAAGTACGGCATCGCGAATCAACCGTAAACGGCCCCACTGAGTGCCTGTACACCGCTCCCTGGCCACATAGTACAACTCCTCGTAGGTGCAATGAAGTCACACAATGCAACCAGTGAAATGTACACGTCACCCATGCATGCCAACGAACAAAAGAATCACAAGAGGGGCCAATGGGAGCTGCAGGGCACAGATGGCACGAACACAGAAGCTATTCCAATGGACATGACCTCAGACTCCCACCAAGAAACGCACGCAAACACAGGCACCTGTGACCAGCAATATTCCGATAATCACATCATTCCACCAATCCACCTGGCTGACCGGCATCTGTTACACAAAACCTAATCCCCCGCCCCTGAGCATGACATCATCCAAACAGTCATATTGGCAGCCCTCACCCCTGTCCTCACTGGGCTTCGTAGGCAAACGCGCCCAGCACAGTACCACGCAACTATACTCCGAAGCTGGAACCCAATGCAGATCTCCTCACAATACATCGCTCCCCAAATAGGAATATGCCACATCACTTGCAAAGAAGAACGCTACACGGCCCATATCAGAATAGAAATTTAATGCACAACAAATTCACCAAGCCCATACAGCCATTAGGCCATGAACTCCAAAACACATTTCACCATTGTGGGCTGCATCGGCAATAAATGACCAGCTACTTCTTGTGTGACGCCCTGTTCCTTCATGGTACACAGGGGCTACATTCTCGTACGAAAAGGCAACATGGAAGCGCCTAGAACCGCAGGGCCGTCCCAATAGGGAGGCACTAGTCCAGCTGAAAGGCCGAAATGTTGCTCCTAGCCACTAGTACTGCGTAAGGGCATGTGGCCCATTGGCGATCGTCCCATAAGATCGTAATGCTGCTCCACTGATTAACACGAAGCAGCAGGTGTCGGGAGTAAAACCCATCTGCAGGAGTGGCATACAGATGGCAGTGGCAAAAGGGGAGGAGATACCTGTCAACCAAAAGAAAAGAAAAAGAAAAGAATGGCCATCAGAACTACATTCGAACAACTCACTTCAATGATCACACTAGATCCACAGCCATATGCATGCTAGCCCACTCCAAAGGATCATCACCACCCCAAAACCACTTGCGACTCATAACTATCCATATCGAGGTGAAAACACCATCACAAACGAGTGTACCTGTGCATGCGTCTGTGAAAACAGAATCCATCAGATGGGATTGGTAACGTGCATGGACAAAAGTGTCTGAAGGCGCGTCGAGACAGGGAGGGCTCAACAAGGCCAGATAGACGATGGTCCCACTATGGCAGCCCTGCATCACATAGCGCAGGGGAGGCGGACAGATTCCAAGAAGCCCTGTACATGGCAAACACCGTATCAAATCATCTGCCCATGCATCCATTCATCATTCCCTCATCCCGTAATGATAACGCCTGTTTCCATACTCACATAACATGTGAGAATTCCATTGAGTCTGTGCGTTATGCAGCCTGCAAAATCCACTGTGCCCCAGCCCGTAATTTCAGTGTTGTGAAGTAACATGTATTTGGGAACGTCCGGCCTCATCATCCACTTCGCTATTGCGCATCCCAAACTATTCATATCAATCATTGCATCCTCGCCATGGCCCCTGTCCCAAGGACACTGAACAATAGAACGTTATATTTGCAGTCAGACCTGTGGGCATCTCCTCGCCGCTAGTTGAAGACCGAAAGCGCCGCCCTTCGAATTCCTCATTTGCAACATCACGTCGAAAAGGCATCTGTGGCCGCTTGAAATCACAAATTAATCCATCTAGTGCGGCTGTGTGTGAAAATGGCAACTGCCTTCACCCACAAATGGGACGCCCCGCCCGTCGGTGCAACTCGGTACAGTGATGCATGAGGGCCCACCGTTACTCGAGTACTACGTTCCACTGACCCTTCACAAGTCTGTTCGCGACTGCAAAGAATGCATGTGAAACAATGGGACCATAGCCGAATGAACATATCAACCAATGTTACACGGCCATCGGGTACTAATACATGATTGTAATAGCAAGATGCCATTCCTCGAATTGCAGCGTTGTGTGCGGGACGTGCTCGCCCAAAGGGGAGAGCAGCTTGCACAGGTGGAATGAATCACCACAGGTGGAGGCCATACAGCCTGAAAACACATAAATTGCACGCCCAGTCTCCTCCCACAACCACTCCGAAATGCTACCGGCCGGACTCGCGATGTTGGCCCTGGGGGACCTGATAGCACTGCAAGTACTCCAACTCCAAGAAGAAGACGAACACCAACTACAACCGGCCGCACGGAGGAGACGCAGGAGGAGGAGGAGGGCAAGGCAGGGCCAGCAAGGGCTGCCAGCACAGCCACTACCACCACGCAGGCAGTCCGCAATCCCACGCCTCCGAGCACATCCGTTCAACCTCACTGATGAGCAGATCCACACCCTCTACCGTTTGGACCGGGACACCATAGCCGCCATTGTGGACATGACACAGGCTGACCTTGTCAGCATGATAGATAGCCCAACCGCCATCCCACCCCTACTGAAGGTGGTGTCTGTACTCCACTTCCTGGCCACAGGCACCTACCAGCACACAGTCGGACAGTTGCATGGCATTTCTCAGCCACTGTTCTCACGGACACTATTGCAAGTGCTCGATGCCCTCCTGCAGCACGCAGACGACTACATCTCTCTACCACGCTCGGAGCAGGAAATTACCAACACAAAAGTGGGATTCCATGCACTTGCCGGCATACCGGGTTGCATTGGTGCCATCGACTGCACCCATGTGGAATTGGTCGTCCCACATGCCATGGAAGCCCAGTACCGCAACCGAAAACAATTTCATTCACTGAATGTACAAATGGTGTGTGACTCCAACAGGATCATTACACATTGTTGTGCCCGATTCCCTGGATCAACCCATGATTCTATGGTCTTGAGGAACTCTACAATACCACGCTACATGGAGCGACACGCAGGGAACAGATCCTGGCTACTCGGTGAGTCTCATTTCATGCATGATGATGTGGGGTATGTGATGCGGCAATGACCTGGCAGGAAGGGGGGGGGGTGCGTACGTAGCAATGGCATTCCACATAATTCGTTTATCGTCCACATACAGGTGATGCCGGATATCCACTGAAGAGATGGCTCCTCACACCAGTCCGGAACCCACGGGACCAGCATGAGGAGGACTACAACCATGCCCACTCACGTACCCGTGTAGTCATTGAACAGGCATTCGGCCTACTGAAGACTCGTTTCCGGTGCCTCAGCAGGTCTGGCGGGGCACTCCTGTACCGCCATGAGAAGGTTGCAAAGATGGTGATGGCATGTGTCATGCTCCACAACATGTGCGTACGTAGAAATGTGCCCATGCCCCCTGACGCAGAACTGCAAGCACCTGAAGATGGTCATGATGAGGGTGGGGATGTGGCAGCACCTCAAGGAGTCTGCGAGGCACAGGAGGGCCGTGAAATTCGTCAGCATCTCATAGATGCATGCTTCTAGCACTCACGCCTGGTGGCTGATACATGGACACGGGACTCGTGGCACTGTGTGTGTCTGGTACATGCACAATATGGACTGTACGCCTATGATGGCCTAGTACACAAAGATCATTGTCCACACATCTCATTGTTTGATCGTGCATTGTTTATGGCATATGTGATATCATGTGGAACACCCTATCGACCCGCCACCCAAGTGAGCCCAACACACCCCCTCCACCCTCCCACCTCCCCCCCGAACACCAGTGTCCAAAGATGCTCATTGTCAGTGGGCAGTCGCTATTGCAAGCCCCCTCTGCGGGTATCAGGGGCACCCCTGCCTGTGGAGCGCAGGTTCCTCCCAGATCTACGTTGGGGGCTGCCCTGGACGGAACTTGCAACGGATGATGTCTCTGCCTGCTCACGTCCATGCATGTCCCTAAGGGTTTGTGAGAGCTCAGTGAGCACACGGCGCACTGCGGCAAGTTCGGCACATACGTCTTTGGACGTCGCATGCAGTTCCCCCCTGAGGCTCTCGGTGCTACTCTCCATTTGGACTCTCAGGCTCTCGGTGCTACTCTCCATTTGGACTCTCAGGCTCTCGGTGCTACTCTCGATTTGTGCCCTAAGTGTCTCAGTTGATGTTTCTATGTCTGCCTTAGTGCCCCCACATCCATCGGCATGGTCCTTGAGGAGCGTGGCCAGTTGCTGCTGTTGCACGATTAACTGGTCGAGGGACTGTTGCCTCTGCTGGGCCATGGCCATTTGCGGTGGTGTCACAGAGGGGCTGTTCGCCTCATGTTGCCCTGCCACAGGGCTTGTGGGGGATGGCCAGTCGTCGTCTTGTGGGTGCCCCTGCGTGGTATCCTCATGGTGTACGGGATGGAACAGACAGGGGGATTGGGACAGGTCATGGATGGATCTGACTTCGACATCCCCGTCTTCTGTGTCGGAGCATGCTGCCATTAATGGGGTGTCACCTATGGTGCTGCTGCCACCAGAGGCAGTACCTTCTGTGGCATCCATTGGGGGGACCTGTGGTGGTGCTGTTGTGGGCATGCTGGCTGCTGGGGTGCCTGTTGATGTTCCCTCCTGTGTGCTGCCACTTGATATGTGCTGCTGCCGTGTCTTGATGCGTGCAGCTGAGGTGGAGGGTCTTTGGCCGTCGGTCTTGGCCCTCTTTGCAGGTGTGCTGGTAGGGGTGTCCTGGAGCTCGTCGTTTGGATCGGACCCTGTGGTGGAGTAAAGGAGGGCGAGCGTTATTAATGGGTCTGTGGGAATTGGAATGGCAATGTATCACATGCATTGGGGTGGTACCTGAGGGTGATTTGGGTCGGGGCCTTGGAGGTGCTTTCATTTGTGTGTGGAGTGAGGGTGCAGTTGTTTGGCAGCCTGCAGTTAGGGTGTGCCTGCTGCACGTGTAGTGGGTGTTTTTGGGGTTTTTAATTATTTATGTATTTATTGTGGTTTTAAAGTGCGCTATCAGGCCAATGTGTGTGGACGTTCTCCTGGCCATGTGTTGCTGTTGCGCTATGTGGACACATGTGAGTCACATGATTGGACATTGTGGATTTGGCATGGTTTTATTTGGGCCACCTACCTGATTCTCCGGATGTCTGCACTCCTTTCTCCATCCCTCCGACTCCCTCTATGCTCTCCATTCCAATGGTGGAGGCACAGATTTCTTCCCAGGGGGTCAACTTGATGGGTGATTCCGACCCTCCCCCGGTGGCTGTGGCAATGTTGCGGCTGGCAGAAAGTATGCTACGGACGCGTATCCGCAGGTCGTCCCACCGCTTCCTGCATTGCTGTGGGTTGCGGGGTGCGGTCCCCACCGCACTTACCCGCTGTGCCACCAGGGCCCATATGGCCTTCTTGTTCGCAAGTGCCGTCCTGTTCATTTGCGTGGAGAAGACGGCGGCGGCATTCTCCTGGAGGGTCTCTGTTAGCACGGTGAGTTCCTCACGGGAGAAGTGGACCTGCCGCTTGCGGTCGCACGCTTTCTTCGCTACTTTTCCCATTTTTCTTGGTTTCACTAGGGTGGATGACGGGTTGGGATGTGTCTCAGGGTGGTGTTTTTAGTGGTTGTGTGTATTTTGTGGTTTTATAGGTGTACGGGGTGTTGTTTCCCGTTCCGGGCCCATGTTTTTACTTCCGTTTCCGTATATTTACGGTCGCCGTACTTTACGGTTGGCGCTCACTGCGGTGTCCGCTATGATGGGTGGCGGTATTGCACCTAGGGCGCCGTACGGCGGCGGTGTGGGCCGTTTTGGGGTCATTTCCGCCATCGCGGACTTTGCACTTCCGCCATGGCGTGGTGCTCGTGCCCGATGGGTCGGAATGGGCCGCACTTTGCTCGATCGTGCAATGGCGGAAACGCTATTTACGCTGTGGCGGTCCGGTCAGTCGCTTTCCGCCAGGGTCGTAATGAGGGCCATTGACATTCAAAGGAATTAACCACATTCATGTCCAAGAGTGGGAGAAAAGAGTCTCACTCTTGGCGGGATGGAAAAAAACAAACTCCAGAAATCCAGCAAAGCTGCTGGGGGACTCACTAGGTTAGGAAATTCAGCCTAAACAGAGAATTCTCCCTAATACTCGCCCCGCAGACTAAGGGACAGTAGGATTTAATCCACTCCTGGATGAATCTCATACCTCTAGTCGATGACATACATCCTAGAGAGACCATCAGCATTTTGGTGGTGACACCCTGACCTGTGCTCAATGGTAAAATCAAACCCTTGCAGTCAGATTGACCATCTCAGTAGTTTTGGGTTTTCCCCTTTCATTTGCATTAACCATCTCAAGGGTTGGTGGTCAGTCTGAATGACAAAAGTAGAACCATACAAGTATGGCCCAAACTTCTTCAGAGCCCACACGATAGCAAAGCACTCTCTTTCGATTGTTGCCCACCTTGTTTCAGGATCCTTAAGCTTGCGGCTGATGAAGCAAACGGGGTGCTCCCTACCTTTCCCATCCAGTTGACTGAGTACGGCACCTATTCCTACATTTGAAGCATCTGTCTGCACAATGAAAGTTTGGCGGTAATCAGGAGCTCTGAGTACTGGGGCTTGGCAAAGAGCCTTTTTCAGGTTTTCAAAAGCCTGATTGCACTCCTCGTTCCATCTAACCTTTTTAGGAAATTTGGGCGAGGAGATGACATTCAGTGGAGAAGCTATGGTCCCATAGTTCTCAATGAATTTCCTGTAATACCCAGTGAGGCCTAAGAAGGCTCTCACTTGGGTCTGAGTAGTAGGTGTTGTCCAATTTTGCACAGCTTCAATCTTACCGAGCAAAGGCCTTATTTCTCCACCTCCTACCTCATGTCCAAGATAGACTACTTTACTCTGTCCAATTTGGCATTTACTCGACTTTATGGTCAGATTGGCTCGTCCAAGAGCCTGCAAAACATCTCTTAGGTGGGTTACATGTTCTTCCCAGGAATTGCTTAACACTGCTATGTCATCCAAGTATGCCATGCAGAAGTCCTCCATCCCATTCAGAACCTGGTTTACCATCCGTTGAAATGTAGCAGGTGCATTCTTCAATCCGAAAGGCATTACCTTAAACTGGTATAAGCCAACGGGGGTAGAAAATGTGGTTTTCTCCTTGGCATTGTCTGTCAGGGCTATTGGCCAATAGCCTGACGTCTAGTCAAATGTGCTGAGGAACTTGGCGGCGCCAAGTTTATCCACCAACTCATCTGTTCTTGGCAAAGGGTGGGCATCAGTCTTGGTGACTGCATTAAGAGCTCTATAATCAACGCAGAATCTAAGTTCTTTAGATCCGGCCTTTGGTACTAACACAACTGGGCTAGACCATGGACTAGTAGAGGGCTCTATTACCCCGAGATCAAGCATCTTGCTGACCTCACCTTTGATGTGGGTTTGTACGTTTTCTGACATTCGGTATCCTCGGCTTTTGACTGGCAGACAGTCACCAGTGAGTATGTCATGCTGGCCCCAAGGGGTCAAGCCTGGTGAAAGTGAGAACACAGAGGCAAACTGATTCAACATAGATTTGCACTCTTCTTGTTGCTCAGGTGTCAGATTTGGAGAGAGATTTACTCCTTCAATTTTTTCTTTTAAAGGTAAGCCTCTGAGGAGATCCGGAAGAGCTTCACTCTCTTCTTCTTCCTCTGATGATGCTAGAAGCAACGCTCCTACATCAGGTCTCGAGACATACGCTTTGAGTCGGTTGGTGTGGAAGACTGTCGGAGCCTCCTTGGGATTGCCCAAGTCCACCAGATAGTTGACCTCTCCGAGTTTACCCGCAACTCTGAAGGGTCCCATCCATTTGTCTTGCAAGGCCCTCTGCCTTGTTGGGATCATAATGAGAACTAGCTGGTCTTGAGTGAACTCAACCATGTTTGCCTTTTGATCATGCCAGTGCCTGACCAATGCTTGTCCAGCTTTCAAGTAATCGCTTGCTTCTGTCATCATGTGCGACATTCTCCTCCGGAGACCTATCATGTAGTCAGCCACTCTGACTGGCTTGGGGGAAGGAGCACTCTCCAACCCCTCCTTAATCAGGGCCAATGGACCTCTGACGGGATGACCATAGAGGAGCTCAAAGGGAGAATAACCTACTCCCTCCTGAGGGACTTCTCTATAAGCAAAGAGAAGGCATGGCAGCAGAAGGTCCCACTTTCGTTTAAGGGGTTCTTCTAAAGCACCTATCATGCTCTTCATGGTTCGGTTGAACCGTTCTACCAACCCATTGGTTTGTGGGTGGTAAGCTGTTGAGAACTTTTAAGTAACTCCACAGGTTTTCCACCTGGCTTTCATGTAGTGGGACATAAAGTTTGACCCCCTGTCAGAGATTACTTCCTTAGGAAACCCGACCCTGGTAAAAATACCAATGAAGGCCTTAGCCACAGCCGGAGCTGTAACAGTCCTCATAGGAATTGTCTCAGGAAGTCAGTAGCATGGTCTACTACAACAAGTATAAACCTGTTGCCTGAGGAAGTTGGAGGATCAAGGGGACCAACAATGTCAATCCCTACTCTCTCAAATGGGACGCCCACAACTGGGAGAGGCACTAAAGGTGCCACATGCTTGGCGTCACCCTTACCAGAGGTCTGGCAGGTGTGGCAACTCCTGCAGTGTTTTTATACTTCAGCCCCCATCTTTGGCCAATAAAAGTAGAGAGATAGCCTTTCCTTAGTCTTCTTGAAACTCAAGTGACCAGCCAAAGGAATCTCGTGGGCTAACTGCAAGAACTGTGGTCTGTTCTCTTGGGGTACTACAAGTCGTGTGTAGTCTCCAGGTGCAGACTCGGTCGGTTCACTGTAGATGAGGCCATCTTCCCAGTGCAACCTATATTTCCCAGGCTCTTGCCCTTCAGCCTGAGCTTCTGCCTGGTGGCGAAGACCTTCCAGAGTTGGACATTCCCTCTGTCCCTTACTGAAGTCTGCCCTGTTGGGTCCACCTTCTGCCAGTAAAGACTGCAGCTCAGGATGGTCAACAGGATCCAGATCTCCAATGAGTTCCTGGCCTTCCATTAGCTCTTCTTCAGAGTCTAATTCTACCACACAGGGTTGTACCTCCCTCTCAGTCGCAGCTGGAGGTGGAGTTACGGGTGTAGCTTTGGACAACCGCGGGGAAGTCCTTGTTGGCTGCACTGAAATGCTGGCTGCTGGTTTCGGTATAGAAGTCTTAGGTTTCCCTTTCGCTTCTGATTTCTTGGAGACAGCGGCTGACAATTCCAGTGGAGCAGGAGTGATTTCTTTCTTCATCATCTCCTGGAGAGTACCTTGCATGGTTCTCTCCCTTGCAGGTCTGGTTAGCTCCTCGAACCGTTTACTAGGAGGTCTGGGGGTATGCGACACAACTCCGAGAGTTTTCAAATCGTTACCCAACAGAACGCGTCCTGGTACCTCACTCTGTATGCTGACAGGTATCTTCACAGTCATGTCGTTACACTGGATGAGAACTGATAATTGGGGAAGCATCTGCACAGGCCCTTCAGCTAACTTGCTGAGGCATTTGGGTGCCTTAGCAACATCCTCAGCCTGAAAAAAAATATTTATCCACCACAGTTATGCTGGCCCCAGTGTCCCTAATGGCAGGAGTCTCCTGACCATTCACCTGGACACTGTCCTTATAATACTCTTTAGTATTATCGGGGATAGAATTATAGACGTCTAAATTATGTTGTTCCCACAACCCCAGAGATACTAAAGAAACACCGGCTGAGACTCCAATGGGCTCATCAGCAAGCAGTAGAAAGTTTCCACTTGCCATTTGGACTTCCTCCTCTGGAGCGAAGGCTAAGGAGACAAGCTGGACCCCTGAAGGTTTACCCTTACATCTGGGATCTCCTTTCACGTGGTCAGTCGAGCAACAAACAAAGCATTTACCGAATGCTTTCTGGAATGGTGGCTTGTTCTGTCCTCCTTCCGGTTTGGCACCAGAAGGCACACTATTCTGCTGCGGTTTTCCTTGTGGCTTACCCTTCTGGTTTTGTTTGGGGCCCTCTTTGGAATTTGAGTTATTCAAATTCTCTTTTGAGTCTTTCTTAGGCTGTTTTCCCTCATCCTTTTTCTGAGTTGCCCCAGAATCCTTATGAGTAACCCGGTTGGCAACCCACAAGTCAGCAGCCTTAGCTAGCTTCCTGGAATCCAATTCCTTTGAATCAGCCAAGTGCTGTCTGAGCTCAGGAGAACAGGCATCATAAATAGACACCAACATAAAAAGATTCTTCATACCATCATAAGTTTTCACTTTTTAACCCTTAATCCATCCCTCTAAGTCTTTCAACCCTTCACTCACCCAGGTAGCCCAAGGGGTACCAACATGCTTTTTGAGGGTTCTAAACCTCTTAAGATACTGGGAAGGGGACTTCCCGAATCTAGCTATCAAAGCTAGTTTCACACTTTCGTAATCCTTCTTATCCGCCTCCCCCAACTCCATTACCACATCAGTCGCAACAGGGGGAAGCCTAGAGAACAACCAGGGAAGTAAATCATTCCCGGTGATGTCCTGGAGCCCATGATTGTACTCAAACAGTTTTAACCAATCCAAAACATCCAATCTCGGTTCATACATACCCACTAATTCCTTCGGCATCCGGGGTCTTTTGGGACTGGAGCTTCTAGAGAAACCAGAGGAGAGAGAAGCATTTTCCACAGACAACTTTTTCATCTCTAACTCGTGATTAAGTTCTATTTCTCTGAGCCTTAACTCAGCCTGCTTCTGCTCAGCCTGGGCATTCATCCGTCTGAACTCTAGCTCTTGGTTTCTTTCAGATTGAGCCAAAAACCGTTTGTATTCTAATTCGAGCTTCATTTTTTCAAGTTCAAAATAAGCAGGGTTACATGTGGGACCTGGTATGGGCCCCGTAGGTACAGTAGGTAAGGCAGACAGAGGCTCAGAGTGGCTAACTTCATTAGGTTCACTTTCCTCTTCTGACTCATTATCAAGACTTTGATTCAGATCAATACCATCACTGTTTTCTACATTTGCTGGAGAAGTTGGTTCCTCTGAACCAGTACTCAAACTTTGGTTTTCCAGCAATCTTGCGATCAATTCTACTTTCTTGCCTCTTACAGAAAGATTCTCTTGTCTACAGAGAGCTCTCAAACTCTCAGTATTTTCACCTGACAAGGACTCTTGACTGTAAACTTCCATAGTAAACATGTTTTTGAAAGTTGCTTTTTAGTGCTAAGCTTTGTGGTTAGTTATCCTAAAGTGTTGAAAAGCACTCTAAACGGTATACTCGATACAAATCCCACCTTTGTAAACCAGTGTTAAGCGGAAAACCTGTGCAGTTCCCTCTGGGACCACTGCAAAAGATTTAGGCTTACAGGTGTTGGCATTAAACCCATTTGGTAGCTGTCTGTACCACACAGATTCACCTGGTAGCTGTGGCTGAGCAGTCAGACCTCTCTCAAGAAAAGTTAGGCAGTATGTGGAGTATACAAAATAGGCCAATTTACACAGTAGAACAAGCAAACACGGAACAGAGCTTGGGTGTAAAGATATATAGGTATTTATTTATAACAACACATCTATGAAAACACTCTGGCACTAATACGGCAAACAACTTCAATTACAATTACTATAAGTAAATCAATCCCCCTAACAATAGTTCGACAAGTCTAGGTTCAACGGCACCACTTATTTGCAGACAGAGGTGAATGCTTTAACCTAGATGGCAATCTAATATTCGTTAGGATGGGAGAGAAAAGGCAGGGTATGAAAACAACTCGGTACCAACACTTTTACCAACAAATGAAAGGAAAGTAAGGCAGGGTCTACTGTAGATCGCAAAGTAAGAGGCCAGGCCCACTCGGAGAGAGGCAAGGCGATATGTCCCAAAAAGTATCACATTGGAAATGCACTTCGAGCCTTTGTCGCAAATTGTTATAGAAAGATTGGACCAGTTCAGAACAGAAAGTTAAGAAAGCTTGGAGGTGACCCAATGGAGAGGCGAGGATTAAGACACTTCACGCTACCCGTCACGAGGGAAGCCAGGCGGACACGGTACCTTGTATGTGGAGAGACAGCTCCGGCGGGGGCAGTTGTTCCTGGTGGTGGATGCAAGTCGGGGCTTTGCCAAGAGAAGAGATGATCTCGTCGTCGAAGGAAAGTTGAAGATCGTTGCACCACCAGGGAAGAGACCAGCCGCGGAGTGCTCCGTCACAAGGCACCACCTTTTGGTCGCGGTATGGGGTAGTGGCTATCCGGTTGCCGGGGGTGCTCAGCACGGGCAATTCGACCACTACGCCCTGGAAGCGAAGAAAAAGCAAAGGGGACTGGTTGTGCCCACCAGTCAGAGGAAGAACACTCTCCGGTGGGGAGATCTCCTCTGTCGTCGGGAAGTGGTGAGTCGGTTCAGCAGGGCTCCACCGGAGGTGTCGTCGTTGCAGGTCGGCTCAGCTTTACCCTCGTCGGATTCTTAGGTCCTGTGTCGACTTCTGAAGATCAAGTCCCAAAAGCCCTGCTTTTATGCAGAAAACCCCCATTCATTCAGCCTAGCTGTCAATCAAAACACGTTAAGTGGTGAGCGGGGTGGCTCATCACTTGGGCCAATCACACCAGAGTGCGACTTGAGTTGGCAAGGCAACTCAGTCCAGGGTGCCTAAACCCCCTCTCACACTCACTGTGGTACCCAGACAGAATGGCACCACTTTGGAAGGCCTCTGTGCAGAAGCCCGCCAAAAGTGGAACAAAGGGCTCAACCTTTGGTTTAGGAGTCACAGAGACGAACACAGACGCCATTTTTAAAAACTGAGTTCTTGCAGAAAATACCAACCGATAGATTTTGTTTAAGACAAATAAACCGGTGGTATGTTAGAGATTAACGAGAAAAAGTATCAACCTCCAACAATGGGAAAAATCCCATAGAGTTATATTCGGGGTCGAAGTAGTTTCCACTGCCACCAGCCAAAACTCGACGAGGGGGGGTGGGACAGTGCCCCCTCGAATAACAGACCCAGGGGTAATCGAATTACCCCTATCAGTACGTCCACAATAGGATGGTTTGTACTAGTTCTGTTAGTAAATTTAGGTCTAGTAAAGCCAATGGTGACTTTACATGCCCGGGGAGACAGTAGTCAGACCCCGGGTATGGAGTCTATGGTGGGGGTCCTCTAGGACACCCCGGTGTTACAGCACGGAGGGTGCGTTGTAACACACATAGCAAAACACATGAGACCCTATGGAGTAAAAGACCCCATAGCCCATAGAACACATTGACATTCAAAGGAATTAACCACATTCATGTCCAAGAGTGGGAGAAAAGAGTCTCACTCTTGGCAGGATGGAAAAAAACAAACTCCAGAAATCCAGCAAAGCTGCTGGGGGACTCACTAGGTTAGGAAATTCAGCCTAAACAGAGAATTCTCCCTAACACGGGGGTAACACAAGGGAGACACGGGGCATGAGCGGGGGGTGGGGGGTAACAGGCGAGACAGGTCATGAGCGGGGGGTGGGGGGAGCAGGGGATGCACGGGGCATGAGCAGGGGGTGGGGGGAAGGGGAGAGAGACACGGGGCATGAGCAGGGGGTGGGGGGAAGGGGAGAGACACACGAGACATGAGCAGGGGTGGAGGGGAGGGGTGAGACACAAGGGGCATGAGCGGGGGCTGGGGGGGCACGCGAGAGACACACGGGGCATGAGCGGGGGTAGGGGGAAGGGGGGAAAGACACGGGGCATGAGCAGGGGTGGGACGAAGGGAAGAAACACGTGGGAATTAGTGGGGGGTGGGGGGAGGGGAGAGACACACTGGGCATGAGCGGGGGGTGGGGGGAAAGAAGGGAGACACGGGGCATGAGCAGGGGGCGGGGGGTAACACAAGAGAGACACAGGGCATGAGCGGGGGTGGGGGGTAACAGGGGAGACAGGGCATGGGTGGGGGTAACACAAGGGAGACACGGGGCATGAGCGTGGGGTGGAGGGGTAACACAAGGGAGACACAGGGCATGAGCTGGGGGTGGGCGGGTAACAAGGGAGACACGGGGCATGAGCAGGGGGTAGAGGGGGTAACAAGGGAGACACGGGGCATGAGCTGGGAGTGGGGAGTAACACAAGGGAGACACAAGGCATGAGCAGGGGTGGGGGTAACAGGGGAGACAGGTCATGAGCGGGGGATGAGGGGAACAAGGGAGACACGGGGCATGAGCGGGGGGTGAGGGGAAGGGGAGAGACACATGGAGCATGAGCAGGGGGTGGGGAAGGGGAGAGAAACACGGGGCATGAGCGGGGGGTGGGGGGAACAGTAGGGATACACGGGGCATGAGCGGGCGTTGAGGGGAAGGGGAGAGACACATAGGGCATGAGCGGCGGTTTGGGGGGAAGGGGAGAGAGACATGGGGCATGATCGGGGGTTGGGGGGAAGGGGAGAGACACTGGGCATTAGTGGGGGGAAGGGGAGAGACACGGGGCATGAGTGGGGGGTGGGAGGAAGGGGAGAGAGACACGGGGCATGAGCGGGGGTTGGGGGAAGGGGAGAGAGACACGGGCATGAGCGGGAGGTGGGGGTGGGGAGAAGGGGAGAGACATGGGGCATGAGCGGGGGGTGGGGGGTAATAGGGGAGACAGGGCATGGGTGGGGGGTAACACAAGGGAGACATGGGGCATGAGCAGGGGGCGGGGGGTAACATGAGGGAGACACGGGGCATGAGTGGGGGGTGGGGGGAGTAACACAAGGGATACACGGGGCATGAGCGGGGGGTGGGGGGGAAACAGAAGGGAGACGCGGGGCATGAGCTGGGGTGGGGGGTCACACAAGGGAGACACAGGGCATGAGCGGGGGGTGGGGGGTAACAGGGGAGACAGGGCATGGTGGGGGGGTAACACAAAGGAGACACGGGGCATGAGCGTGGGGTGGGGGGGTAACACGAGGGAGACACAGGGCATGAGCTGGGGGTGGGCGGGTAACAAGGGAGACACAGGGCATGAGCAGGGGGTAGAGGGGGTAACAAGGGAGACACGGGGCATGAGCTGGGGGTGGGGAGTAACACAAGGGAGACACAAGGCATGAGCAGGGGTGGGGGTAACAGGGGAGACAGGTCATGAGCGGGCAATGGGGAGAACAGGGGAGACACGGGGCATGAGCGGGGGGTGAGGGGAAGGGGAGAGACACATGGAGCATGAGCAGGGGGTGGTGGAAGGGGAGAGACACACGGGGCATGAGCGGGGGGTGAGGGGAACAGTAGGGCGACACAGGGCATGAGCGGGGGGTGAGGGGAAGGGGAGAGACACACAGGGCATGAGCGGGGGGTGAGGGGAAGGGGAGAGACACACGGGGCATGAGCGGGGGGTGGGGGGAAGGGGAGAGAGACACAGGTCATGAGCGGCGGGTGGGGGGGAAGGGGCGAGAGACACGGGGCATGATCGGGGGTTGGGGGGAAGGGGAGAGACACTGGGCATTAGTGGGGGGAAGGGGAGAGACACTGGGCATGAGCGGGGGGTGGGAGGGGAGAGAGACACAGGGCATGAGCGGGGTTGGGGGGGAAGGGGAGAGAGACACGGGCATGAGCGGGGGGTGGGGGTGGGGGGAAGGGGAGAGACATGGGACAAGAGCAGGGGGTGGGGGGTAATAGGGGAGACAGGGCATGGGTGGGGGTAACACAAGGGAGACACGGGGCATGAGCGGGGGGTGAGGGGAAGGGGAGAGACACATGGAGCATGAGCAGGGGGTGGTGGAAGGGGAGAGACACACGGGGCATGAGCGGGGGGTGAGGGGAACAGTAGGGCGACACAGGGCATGAGCGGGGGGTGAGGGGAAGGGGAGAGACACACAGGGCATGAGCGGGGGGTGAGGGGAAGGGGAGAGACACACGGGGCATGAGCGGGGGGTGGGGGGAAGGGGAGAGAGACACAGGTCATGAGCGGCGGGTGGGGGGGAAGGGGCGAGAGACACGGGGCATGATCGGGGGTTGGGGGGAAGGGGAGAGACACTGGGCATTAGTGGGGGGAAGGGGAGAGACACGGGGCATGAGCGGGGGGTGGGAGGGGAGAGAGACACAGGGCATGAGCGGGGTTGGGGGGGAAGGGGAGAGAGACACGGGCATGAGCGGGGGTGGGGGTGGGGGGAAGGGGAGAGACATGGGACAAGAGCAGGGGGTGGGGGGTAATAGGGGAGACAGGGCATGGGTGGGGGGTAACACAAGGGAGACACGGGGCATGAGCGGGGGGCAGGGGGTAACATGAGGGAGACACGGGGCATGAGTGGGGGGTGGGGGGAGTAACACAAGGGATACACGGGGCATGAGCGGGGGCTGGGGGGGCAACAGAAGGGAGACATGGGGCATGAGCCGGGGTGGGGGGTAACACAAGGGAGACATGGGGCATGAGCGGGGGGTGGGGGGTAACAGTGGAGACAGGTCATGAGCAGGGGGTGGGGGGAACAGGGGAGACACAGGGCATGAGCGGGGGTGGGGGGAAGGGGAGAGACACACGGGCATGAGCGGGGGTCAGGGGAAGGGGAGAGACACACAGGGCATGAGCAGGGGGTGGGGGGAACAGTAGGGAGACACGGGGCATGAGTGGGGGGTGGGAGGAAGGGGAGAGAGACACGGGGCATGAGCGGGGGTTGGGGGGAAGGGCGGGGAGACACGGGCATGAGCAGGTGGTGGGGGAAGGGGAGAGAGACACGGGGCATGAGCGGGGGGTGGGGGGTAATAGGGGAGACAGGGCATGGGTGGGGGGTAACACAAGGGAGACACGGGGCATGAGCGGGGGGGTAACACAAGGGGGACACGGGGCATGAGTGGGGGGTGGGGGGAGTAACACAAGGGATACACGGGGCATGAGCGGGGGCTGGGGGGGCAACAGAAGGGAGACATGGGGCATGAGCCGGGGTGGGGGGTAACACAAGGGAGACATGGGGGATGAGCGGGGGGTGGGGGGTAACAGTGGAGACAGGTCATGAGCAGGGGGTGGGGGGAACAGGGGAGACACAGGGCATGAGCGGGGGTGGGGGGAAGGGGAGAGACACACGGGCATGAGCGGGGGTCAGGGGAAGGGGAGAGACACACAGGGCATGAGCAGGGGGTGGGGGGAACAGTAGGGAGACACGGGGCATGAGTGGGGGGTGGGAGGAAGGGGAGAGAGACACGGGGCATGAGCGGGGGTTGGGGGGAAGGGCGGGGAGACACGGGCATGAGCAGGTGGTGGGGGAAGGGGAGAGAGACACGGGGCATGAGCGGGGGGTGGGGGGGAAGGGGAGAGAGACACGGGGCATGAGCGGGGGGTGGGAGGAAGGGGAGAGAGACACGGGGCATGAGCGGGGGTTGGGGGGGAAGGGCGGGGAGACACGGGCATGAGCAGGGGGTGGGGGGGAAGGGGAGAGGCATGGGGCATGAGCCGGGGGTGGGGGGTAATAGGGGAGACAGGGCATGGGTGGGGGGTAACACAAGGGAGACACGGGGCATGAGCGGGGGGTAACACAAGGGGGACACGGGGCATGAGTGGGGGGTGGGGGGAGTAACACAAGGGATACACGGGGCATGAGCGGGGTGTGGGGGGGCAATACAAGGGAGACACGGGGTATGAGCTGGGGGTGGGGGGTAACACAAGGGAGACACGGGGCGTGAGCGGGGGGTGGGGGGTAACAGTGGAGACAGGTCATGAGCGGGGGGTGGGGGGGAACAGGGGAGACATGGGGCATGAGCAGGGGGTGGGGGGAAGTGGAGAGAGACATGGGGCATGAGTGGGGGGTTGGGGGGAAGGAGAGAGACACACAGGGCATAAGCGGGGGGAGGGGGGAAGGGGAGAGACACATGAGGCATGAGCGGGGGTAGGGGGAGGGGTGAGACACACGCGGCATGAGCGGTGGGTGGGGGGGAGGGGAGAGACACACGGGGCATGAGCGGGGGCGGGGGGAAGGGGAGAGAGACACGGGGCATGAGCGGGGTGTGGGGGGAAGGGGAGAAACACGGGGCTTTAGCGGGGGGTGGGGGTGGCTTATATCATGTCCGCGGACATGCAACGTGTTCGCTGATTGGACGGCGTAGAGCGTGAAGCTCGTCAGATTTTCGGTAGCGCCCGCCATCTTGGATTCGCGGACGTCCAGGGACAGCGCAGTGAAACTTGGTTGAAAAATTGTATTTAGTAGAGTGTGTTGGTGTGTAAGAGTGTTTGGGGAGGGTGGAAGAGTATGAGATGGGTTAAATGTTGTATTTTTTTTATGTGGTAGACCCTCTTGTTGTGTTTGATTTGTCTGCCGACAACACGGCTGTTCTGAAATGTTCTAAATAAACTAAATGGGGGTGTTTTGAGGACGCAATATGTGTCTGTGTTATTTGCAAGCAAGGTGAAACTGTTCTAAGAACACTCGCGGTGTCCTGAAATGTCCTTAAGTAAAGAAGTTGGGGTGTCCTGAGGACGCTGTCCGTATTTTTCGCTGGTAAGTTGAAACTGTTCTAAGAACACTCGCGGTGTTCTGAAATGTTGTTAAATAAATAAAATGGGGGTGTCCTGAGATCGCGGTGTCCTGAAATGTTTGTAAATAAATAAAATGGGGGTGTCCTTAGAACGGTATGTCTGTCCGTTTTGTTCGTAGATAAGTTGATAGTGTTCTAAGAACACTCGCTGTGTGCTAAAATGTTCGTAAATAAACAAAATGGGGGTGTCCTGACGACACCATCCGTATTGTTCGCTGGCAAGTTGAAAGTGTTCTAAGAACACTTGCGGTGGCCTGAAATGTTCGTAAATAAACAAAATGGGGGTGTCCTGAGGTCACTGTCCGTATTGTTCGCTGGCAACTTGAAAGTGTTCTAAGAGCAGTCGCGGTGTCCTGAAATGTTCATAAATAAACAAAATGGGGGTGTCCTGAGGCTGCTGTGTGTATTGTTTGCTGGCAATTTGAAAGTGTTCTAAGAGCAGTCGCGGTGTCCTGAAATGTTCGTAAATAAACAAAATGGGGGTGTCCAGAGGACACTGTCTGTATTGTTAGCAGGCAAGTTGAAAGTGTTCTAAGAACCCCCGCGGTGTCCTGAAATGTTCGTAAATAAACAAAATGGGTGTCCTGAGGACACTGTCCGTATTGTTCGCTGGCAAGGTGAAAGTGTTCTAAGAACACTTGCGATGTCCTGAAATGTTTGTAAATAAACAAAATGGGGGTGTTCTGAGGACGCTGTCCGTATTGTTCACTGGCAAGTTGAAAGTGTTCTAAGAATACTCGCGGTGTCCTAAAATGTTCGTAAATAAACAAAATGGGGGTGTCCTGAGGCCGCTGTCCGTATTGTACGCTGAGAACCTGAAAGTGTTCTAAGAACACTCGCGGTGTCCTGAAATGTTCATAAACAAACAAAATGGGGGTGTCCTGAGGACGCTGTCCGTATTGTTCGCTGGCAAGTTGAAAGTGTTCTAAGAACACTCGCGGTGTCCTGAAATGGTCGTAAATAAACAAAATGGGGTTGTCCTGAGGACGCTGTCTGTATTGTTCGCTGGCAACTTGAAAGTGTTCTAAGAACACTCGCGGTGTCCTGAAATGTTCGTAAATAAACAAAATGGGGGTGTTCTGAGGACGCTGTCCATATTGTTCGCTGAGAACTTGAAAGTGTTCTAAGAACACCCGCGGTGTCCTGAAATGTTCGTAAATAAACAAAATGGGGGTGTCCTGAGGACGCTGTCCGTATTGTTCACTGGCAAGTTGAAAGTGTTCTAAGAACACTTGCAGTTTCCTGAAATGTTCGTAAATAAACGAAAAGGGTGTGTCCTGAGGGCGCTGTCCGTGTTGTTCGCAAGCAAGCTGAAACTGTTCTAAGAACACTCGCGGTGTTCTGAAATGTTCGTAAATAAACAAAATGGGGTTGTCCTGAGGACGCTGTCTGTATTGTTCGCTGGCAACTTGAAAGTGTTCTAAGAATACTCGCGGTGTCCTAAAATGTTCGTAAATAAACAAAATGGGGGTGTCCTGAGGCCGCTGTCCGTATTGTACGCTGAGAACCTGAAAGTGTTCTAAGAACACTCGCGGTGTCCTGAAATGTTCATAAACAAACAAAATGGGGGTGTCCTGAGGACGCTGTCCGTATTGTTCGCTGGCAAGTTGAAAGTGTTCTAAGAACACTCGCGGTGTCCTGAAATGGTCGTAAATAAACAAAATGGGGTTGTCCTGAGGACGCTGTCTGTATTGTTCGCTGGCAACTTGAAAGTGTTCTAAGAACACTCGCGGTGTCCTGAAATGTTCGTAAATAAACAAAATGGGGGTGTTCTGAGGACGCTGTCCATATTGTTCGCTGAGAACTTGAAAGTGTTCTAAGAACACCCGCGGTGTCCTGAAATGTTCGTAAATAAACAAAATGGGGGTGTCCTGAGGACGCTGTCCGTATTGTTCACTGGCAAGTTGAAAGTGTTCTAAGAACACTTGCAGTTTCCTGAAATGTTCGTAAATAAACGAAAAGGGTGTGTCCTGAGGGCGCTGTCCGTGTTGTTCGCAAGCAAGCTGAAACTGTTCTAAGAACACTCGCGGTGTTCTGAAATGTTCGTAAATAAACAAAATGGGCGTGTCCTGAGGATGCGGTCCATATTGTTCGCTGGCAAGTTGAAAGTGTTCTAAGAACACTCATTATGTCAGCGTACATTAAAAGTTCCCATAAGGCATAGTTAAAATGTTTGACTTTATGGGTTTGATATGCTGTGGTGGTTGTGGCCAGGGCATAGAGTCTTGGGAGCATATGGCCATGCTCCCAAGACTCTATGCCCTGGCCACAACCACCGCAGCATATCACACTCATAGTGGCTTATAACTTTGGGATAAAAACAATTTTATAAGGAACAAAGTTATAAGCCACTATGGGTGCGATATGCTGCGATGGTTGTACTTATTATAATATACTTACTGTTTGGTTTAGTAACTGGGGTACATGTATTTCTTGTTTATTTCTGTGATAAAAGAAAAGATCATGTTAGTATTGGTATTTTGTAACGACTTATAGCATTGAATGATCAAAAAAAATGTTTGACCCTCATATTTAGTACATTACAAACCAGTGTACTGTGCAATTTGCTCAGTTTATGTGTTTGTTTCTAAAATCATTGGGTCTGTGGGAGAAAAAAATCCATGTTGGATTAAAAAAAAAACTTTTTTGTTATGCTACAGTCTATTTGTTTGTTTGTTTTCAGTGTTCACTTGTTTCTGGCTAATGCTCTATATGTTGGCTTGTTGCAGATTTTTGGAGCAGTTACATATCATTTATTTATTTGGATATTGTAAAATTTTGTAGCAGTTAGATACCAGTTGGCTTATTCTAACTGTCTACTGTTTTTATATATTTTAGTGGTATTGATTAATCTGTTTGGATATTGTAAAATTTTGGGGCAGTTAGATACAAATTGGTATATTCTGTCTATTTTTTTAATATAATTTAGTGGTATTGATTAATTAGTTTGGATATTGTAAAATGTTGGGTTAGTTAGATACCAGTTGGTGTATTCTAACTATCTATTTTTTGTTCTAATTTAGTGGTATTCATTTATCTTATTACTTGTTGTAGAATCTTTGGGCAGTTAGATACCTGTTGGAATATTCTAACAGTTTATATTTGTTTACTACAAGTTTAGTTAAGGTTTAAGTACAGTTTAGTTAATACATTTTGGTTTTAAGAACATTAAATAAGCGTTTGAAAGATGTGCTGGTAATCTCTGCTTTAGAGTAATGGTCCTATCATTACATTCAAACCATTCACATTTCTTTTTTTATATATGCAGTGTAGGACCTGAATTGGGTGTGGCTCCTGTGTGGTAGATTATACCTATTGTTGTGAAGGTTTTCTTACCAAGTGATACTTGATCATGTGTGAATCCAGTCAGCTTGCAGTTGTTTTTGGTACCATCTACATTGTAACAAAGAAGCATTAGTATTACGTATTTACTATGTGTTTGTATTAATAAGGTGGAGCGATTATCCGTATTGCAGGTAGTACATAATCTACCATGGTTTGCATTTTGGACAAGTTGCTGAAATGGAATGGATTCACAATTAGGTATTGATATATATATACAAAGCGTTCATTGGGGATTTGTTCTTGTGTCACATTGTTGCAGAGAGTGCATGTATGTCTCCACATGTATGACATTTTATAGGTATGTTTTTATTTTCCAGACTTGTAGTAAGTACATTAGAAATTTTTGTGGATCATCCTGTGAGTTTATAGTGAATTTAACCATTCCAGCACAGTAGTCCAATTGTTGTCTTATTCCATAAACACTATACATGTTGCCAGGATTGTTTGTTGCATTTCTATGAAGTACTAACATTTGCAGACACAATTGGTCTGTACCGTGTAAGTAAATGTTGTCAACAATTGGTGGCAATTGAAATAGAATATTCATTGCTACATTTGCGTAGCAACTTAATCCAACTATATTTGAGAGTTTAAGTGTACCTGGTAGTTTTGTATCTGATTGATTTTTGTTTGTCTTCCTTCTTTGAAGAAGTACCTGGTTTACTTTCCCTAATTGGTTCTTTTATGTTTGTGGTACTTGATGAAGTTTTAGTTTCTTTTACTCTCTTTGGAGGATTTGCAGTGACATCCTGTTGCATTTCTGTTTGATTTAGTTTTCTTTTACAACGTTTTACTTTTTGTGGAACAGAATATGTGTTTAGATGGGGGGTGTATAGTGAGCGACGTCTATTTTATTCTAAATTGCAAGGAATATCAGCATTTACTTTACTTTCATCAAAGTTGATTAGAAATAGACTGTCAAGTGTACGTAAGCGTGATAGTGCTACGTAGCTCATGCCTTCTTTAAAGACTGTGTTACCAATGTCTATCATTGCTTTGTCTAGGGTAAGACCTTGTGATTTATGAATGGTGAGGGCGTATGCAAGAGTTAGAGAAAATTGTTCTCTGCGTACATACATGTCTTTGAAGAGAAGGAATCGAGCTGTTGAGCGTCCTATCCTTTTTACTTCTGAAAGTTTGTCAAAGAGAATATTGACAAACTGAATTTTGTTGTCACGTGGGTATGTTTGAAAGCCAACAACTGTACCCACTGCTCCATTAACTAGTCCTTGGTCCACGTCAAGGTTACGTTTAAGCATTACTCTGCAATTTAAGGATCATTTTAATATCTTTTCCAACCCAGCTGTGTTGGAGATTGAATTTTCTAAACTATTTAGCCTTGTTGTGGCTTGCTCCCACATGGTTAGTGTCATACCATGTACATCTAGTTTGCCTGTGGCGCTATTTTCCATTAATGGTTGTATTTCTTTATTTAACATTATTTTATTGAATTTGAAACAGCTTGCAAGAGTTGGCATTAAGGCCATACAATTGACATTTTTATGGGCTAATTGTTCCATAACATCTGTAGCACATGCATTACCACCATAAAGTGCATGAATGTGCCGGTTTTTCAATATTGCTTGTGCTTCTTTAGATAGTATACCAACTCTAATACTTTTTAAGATGTTGGCATAAGTGAGATCTGCAGATTGCCGCATGTTTTCTGTTAATTCTCTGTATTGGAAATGTTGCCAAAGGTTGACATATCCAATGCTGCCAACAGCTTTACGGCAGAGTTTGTGTCCTAATGTTTTAAAAATAGGCTCACCTTTTACTGGTGTCAATTGAAGATCTCCGAAAACAATAATGTGTTTTCCTGCAAAGAGTTCTTCGTAGTTTGTTTTGAGTACTTCTTGTAATCTGAGGTGAATCAAAGCCAACATTAGGTTGGATACCATGCTCACTTCATCTATTAGTAGCATTTTCATTTGTTTTAATACTCTGCAAAGTTCCATTGCAGCTTCTGTAGAAAGTTTGTAATAGTCTAATTCGTGTTGGTGTTCTACTGGCAGGAGTAGTAATCGGTGTAAAGTGACACCGCCTATGTTGTAGGCAGCTAAACCTGTGGGGGCAGTGACAACAGCTGACAGTTTGTTGTTTGTCAATTGTTGAAGGAACTTACTGATGATTTTGATTAGGAATGTTTTGCCAGAACGAGCTTCACCACTGATTTACAGTAGTATAGGTTTGCAATTTTGGCAGGTGCATTCTTTGTTTTCATGTTGTACATCATGTGCAATTTCTTTTGTTACTTCTTGAAAAATGCTATGTTGCTCATTGTTTAGTTTTGATTGTAGTATAGTTAAGTCTTCTTTATCTTCCTACTGACACGTGGTGTTTTCTACTTCTGTCTTAGCTAATTCTGCCTCATTTGTTATTAGTGGTTCTCCCAGTGGTTCTTGGCATCCTGTTACAGAAGGTTGACTACTGTCAGTATTGTCCTTATCTAGTTGGGCCTGCAGTTCTTCTTTGTGTTGCTGTTCATTGTGCAACATTGTTTTGTACTGTGTAAAGTTTACATCAGTTATAGTGCTTTCATTTGCTTTGAAAGCGTCTTCATATGAGTCATAGTTATCTAGTATTTGTTCTTTTCTCCATGGTTTAAAGAGTTGTAGCAGGGACATGTAATATAGTTCTTTATGTTGAGGAGTCAATTTGATATAATTAATTAAATGTGGTTTGGTCAGTTTTACTAAGCTGCCTTCACAGTTTGTCACTCTGTATTTACCTTTTTTTAATCAGGTTTGATATTATTTTTGTATGTGAAGATTTGGGCTATGAGGTACAGACACATGGTTTCCAAAGTATTACTTCTGTTTGGGTAGTATGTGTCCAATAAAATGTTTTTTTAAAATGTCTTGGCTGTTGGGATCACGTTTGGCTATTGTTTCTATATCTTCGTATGATTTTAGAACTCTTTTTCTAGATTTAGCAGGACCAAGACTTAGCCATACTATATTTTCAGATTTACCATACAATGCAGTACCAGTTAAACAATCTGCTGCTTCATAGGATCCACATTCTATGGGAGAGCATTTTTATGCCCAAGCTGTATAATTTCTGAGACACTGTTTTATCTGATGACAGGTCATTCCAGAGGTCTTGGAGCTCTGTTTTTTCTGCTTTGGTTAAGTATGCTGTAACATATTGTGCAACTGCAGTGGAATTGTCTGCAATGTACTGCACATCTATGTTTGCTTTTCTTAAGTGGGTAATGATTGCAATGTAATCATTGATATATTTTTCTTCTTCTGTTCTTTTAATGTAATATGTATTTTTAGGTGACTTACCTTTAACACTATGTCTAACTGAAGACATTAGGTTATTCACTTGACCTGTATTTGTAACCGGTCTAGGGAAACCAAAGCAGCATTTGGTGTAGTATTTCCATTTGTTTGTGTATTTGCAACGACAATTTTACCACATTTGTGTCTTTGAAATTGTAAAATTTGTGCATGAAGATCACTATTTGTGGCTTCTGATGGAATTTTACAAGTGACATATTTTTCAATAAACTGTAAAACAGTGGCATCACTGTCTTGACCAAATTTAGGATAATCTTTAATCAATAAAAGCATGTGGATATGTGGTGCTCCTCTGGTTTGGGATTCTTTTCTCGAATAAAATTGTTGCACTTCTCCAAGGGGAGGAACAGTTTTATTACAAATAAAGTGTAGCATAGCAATGAAGCGATGGTGAAAATATCTTGAAACATTAACAGGATCCAGAGAAGAAAGTTCTCAAGGTGTTAGTATACCTATGTTTGTTTTGTTTTTGTTTAAAATGCGTAGGAAGTCATGTAAATCTTCCCATGCCTGTTCTCCACAACTTAATGTAACAAACCAAGTGGGTGGGCCAAGGTTTGTGATCATACAATGTACATCTCCATGACGTCGAAACCAGTACTCTTTAGTACCACACATATTTGCTAATAGATTTGTAATATTTGATTGTAAAACCTCATCTTTTTGTTGCACTTTTTGTAATAATTTTGTAGCTGACATATTTTGAAAGTGGGATTCTGATTTTAATGTGTGTGCAACTCTGTAACATAAAGTTGCTAGTTCACTTTCAAAGAGTAGGTGGAATATGTATTCCACATTTTGTCTAAATCTGGGAACTTCAGAATGCATCCGTAATGAGCGGTATTCTGATGCTGATATTTGAATAGGTCTATCATCGTACCTTCCTCCTTTGCCAGTAGGAAAGAGTAGAGGAAAAGCACGTGCTTCTATACTTTTTTCTCATATGCTGATTGGTGATCCTTTTGTTTGACTCATTTGGTATGTTTCTAGTGCATCTTCTATGGTGTCATTAGAATGCAATGGATGAATTGTATAATGATCTAACGTATTTGATATTGTAGCAGGATCTAGGAGCTCAAATTGACCAGCTTCTTGTGTCTCTTGAATTATTTCAGTTGTCTCCTTCAAGTTTTCTTCAATATTAATTTCTTTGTAGTATTTATTATTTTCTTTAAGATATTGCAAGGCTTGTCTAACTTTATGTAAATCTACCAGCTGTTGCCATATTTTGTTGTCTTTTGTAGGTACTCCATTTAATAAGATAATTAAAGATTGCTGCATTGGACGTTGCACTCCTAGAGTGTGCACATTTTCTTTTAGATCTAATGGTAAATACACTACTTTTCCATGAATACCTTTCACTAATTCAGAGGGAGGTAATTTTGCTGTTTTTGGTTGAAGGCATATTATTGCTTGAAATGGGTTTACTGTTTGAATTATGATGCTCTCATATAAATTAAGTTGTTGTAGGGGTTTTGGTAGTGGATATAATTCCAAATTATTTGTGATAGCACGTGAAGGAGTTTGGTTGTTGTCAAGTTTTGTAGTGCAGTAACTGCAAAGTATTAAGGGGTCAGTTATTTCGTATTTGTTTTCTGCTACAAGGTAGAGAGCTAATTCAAACCATTTAGAATCTTCAATGTCTTCTATTTTGTATGATAGGTCTACAGTTTTTGTGTTACTTTTATAAAAAGTTCTGCGGCAACATACACACACATGATTTGGTACTTCAGCTGATGCACTTTGAAATTTTAGTATTTCTTTTTTGTATGTGTGTAGTAAAAGCTTCCCATGCTAGTTGCTAATCTGGTTTAAAGCTATTTCATTTTGTAAGTGGCTTTCACTTTCAAAATATTTTTTCTGGATATAGTCGATTTCTTCAAGTAGGTCTTTTGCTGTACCATGTAGAAGAAATGTATTTAAATTGGCTAGTGCTAAAGCAGGACTTTTAGCATAGTACAGTTTATAGATTACATTTCTTATAGTTGAATGATGTGTTGATATCCTTTTGATATCATGGAAGGTGGTTTTGCAAAAAGGTCCTGTAATGCAGGCCAATGAATGGCCTTGTAGTCCTGTGTACTTGCGCACTGGACAGGTATCAATATTTTTCAGTAGTTTAATTTTGATTTTGTCTTTGCCTTTCACATATTGATTGAGGAATTGGCGTAAAAGCATGACATTTTTTTTGGGAATGGTACACGTAGACGTGCATGGCCATTTGTACAGTAGACGTTCTGATTCAGTTTAATGGAGAGGTAATTCTAAGTTTTCAGGGTATATTTTTGTAAGCAGTACTTCTTGTTCCATTAGTGTATTATTAACTTTTTCATAACCTCGATTGTATTGTTTGCTTTTGTTTGTATGCTTCTTCATTAAAGTATGGTTCTGTGCTTGTAGTGTGACTCCATTCACCTCTGCAGATATTTAAAACGTTCTTTCTGTTGACATTTCGTTTATTGAGAAATCTTTTTTGTAATTTAGTCATTAGTTTTGTTAGTGGTTTCATTTTGTTTAACACTAAAATAAATAACTTTCTTTGAGAAGAATTTTACTGTCTATCAACGCTTCTAAGATTAATTTTCTTACGATAGGTTTTAAGGGTTGAACCTGGTTTCTCTCCTGTTTTTATAAGATTCTGAAGGACTCTGTGACAGAACATTTTGGCTAAAATACTTTTCTTGGTATGCTTACTTTGCACTATATCAAGATTTATAGAAGCAGTTTTATCTGTAGTGATAGCTGATTTTTTGTTAATTGTTTTCTGGTTTGTTTTAACATTTGATAGAGGAGGCAAAGTTTCTGAACTTGAAACTTCTTTTGTTTCACTAAATGACTGTATTAGCTGTTTTGTTTCAACTTTTCTTATAAATTCTGCTAGACACTTCTATTTTCATTTGTTCTGCTTCTGCGTTGCTTTCTACGGACTTGATTTTTGGTAGGCATTCTTTAGGGTCTGTTGAAAAAAATGAAGAAGGTATGGGTTGGGGTGTTCTGCAATGTATGTGTGCTGTGTGCATGAGTGTTTGAGTAAGATGATAAAGATGTATGTAATGGTGTGTGATTGTGCATTGGGCAACTACAACTAGTAGGGATGGATATTCTTGAATTAATGTGTTACTAAACTGGGGTTCATATGACAGAAAAAGTAAGCTAGTGGTGTAGAGAAGTACAAATAGTAAATCTAATGCTATACAATTAAAACAGTTGTTTGTTCTATAACATCAAAATTCTAGCGGCTGAGTTGGGTAATTTGTGTGTCGAAAAATAGGAATTCATGGTCCATTCTGGCTGTAAATCGCTGTTTAAGAAATGGGGATTTTTGGACAGAATGGTGCACAATCTCTATTTTTAGGCACAGAAATAGCATGAATTAACCTTACAGTGGCCCTCATTACGACCCTGGCGGAAATCGAAAAACGATGGCGGAAATGCAATACCGCCATCGAATAGCGCTCGGTGCGATTATGACCCGTCACCGTAAAGTACGATGCCATTAGCGACACCGTAGTGAACGCCAACGCTAACTGCACCAAGTACGTGCACGCGCGCCATGCCAAACCGTAATTACCACCATGGCGCAACGGTACGCGAATTCTGACCCTAGCGGACATGTACCTAACGCCATCAAGCATTGCGGAAAGTACCATTCCGCCATGGTGAGAAGTACGGCATCGCGAACCAACCGTAAACGGCCCTACTGAGTGCCTGTACACCACTCCCTGGCCACATTGCACAACTCCTCGTAGGTGCAATGAAGTCACACAATGCAACCAGTGAAATGTACAAGTCACCCATGCATGCCAACGAACAAATGAATCTAGGGGCTCCAAGTGCCTTGTGAGTGGCCATCCATATTTGCCATGGCACCATTGCCGCACTGATGCAGCACAGGCATGTGAAGGTTCAAGTCCAGCAACATGAACTGAAATATGAGACAAACAAAAACAGGCCCCCCCATCGACTGACACCAGTGTAAGGCAACATTCAAAGCA
This sequence comes from Ambystoma mexicanum, assembly GCF_040938575.1. Lineage (NCBI taxonomy): Eukaryota > Metazoa > Chordata > Amphibia > Caudata > Ambystomatidae > Ambystoma > Ambystoma mexicanum. The sequence goes on along the minus strand of NC_090937.1, from coordinate 902,715,797 downwards.
GTATCCTGAGTGAGACTGCACCAGCCCTGTACTCCTGCCAGTAAACAAACCAACCATCGGCATAAGCATGTACCACACAAGTTGGCAGAGTGACTGAGCAGCCAGGCTCATCTCAAGAGGGGCCAATGGGAGCTGCAGGGCACAGATGGCACGAATACAGAAGCTATTCCAATGGACATGACCTCAGTCTCCCTCCAAGAAACGCACGCAAACACAGGCACCTGTGACCAGCCATATTCTGATAATCACATCATTCCACCAATCCACCTGGCTGACCAGCATCTGTTACACAAAAGCTAATCCCCCGCCCCTGAGCATGACATCATTAAAACAGTCATAATGGTAGCCCCTATCCCTGACCACACTGGGCTTCGTAGGCAAACGCGGCCAGTACAGTACCACGCAACTATACTCAGAAGCCGGAACCCAATGCAGATCTTCTCACAATACATCGCTCCACAAATAGGAATATGCTACATTACTTGCAAAGAAGAACGCTACATGGTTAATATCAGAATAGAAATTTAATGCACAACAAAATCACCTAGCCCATACAGCCATTAGGTCATGAACTCCAAAATATATTTCATTATTGTGGGCTGCATCCGCAATAAATGACCAGCTTCTTCTTGTGTGACGCCCTGTTCCTTCATGGTACACAGGGGCTACATTCACGCTCAAAAAGGCAACATGGAAGCGCCTAGAACCGCAGGGCCGTCCCATTAGGTAGGCACTAGTCCAGCTGAAAGGTCGATATGTTGCTCCTAGCCACTAGTACTGCGTAAGGGCATGTGGCCCATTGGCGATCGTCCCATAAGATCGTAATGGTGCTCCACTGATTAACACGAAGCAGCAGGTGTCGGGAGTAAAAGCCATCTGCAGGAGTGGCATACAGATGGCAGCGGCAAAAGGGGAGGAGATACCTGTCACCCAAATGAAATGAAAAAGAATAGTATGGGCATCAGAACTTCATTTGAATTACTCACTTCAATGATTACACTAAATCCACAGCCATATGCATGCTAGCCCACTCAAAAGGATTATTCCCACCCAAAAATCACTTGCGAATCATAACTATAATAATCGAGGTGAAAACACTATTACAAACGAGTGTTTGTGTGCATGCGTCTGTCAAAACAGAATCCATTAGATGGGATTAGTAACGTGCATAGACACAAGTGTTTGAAGGCGCGTCGAGACAGGGAGGGTTCAACAAGGGCAGATAGACGATGGTCCCACTATGGCAGCTCTGCATCACATAGCGCAGGGGAGGTGGATAGATTCCAAAAAGCCCTGTACATGGCAAACTCTCCATTAAATCATCTGTCCATGCATCCATATATCATTCCCTCATCCCGGAATGAAAACGCCTGATTATTTACTCACATAACATGTGAAATTTCCATTGAGTCTGTGCGTAATGCAGTCTGCAAAATCCACTGTGCTCCAGGCCGGAATACTAGTGTTGTGAAGTAACATGTATTTGGGAACGTCCTGCCTTATCGTCCACTACGCTATTGCGCATCCCATACTATTCATATCAATCATTGCATTCTCGCCATGGCCCCTGTCCCAAGGACATTAAACAATAGAACGTTATATCTGCAGTCAGACCTGTGTGCGTCTCCTCGCCGCTAGCTGAAAGCCGAAAGCGCTGTCCTTCGAATTCCTCATTTGCAACATCACGTCGAAAAGGCATCTGTGTCCGCTCGAAATCACAAATTCATCCATGTAGTGCGGCAGTGTGTGAAAATGGCAACTGGCTTCACTCACAAATGGGACGCCCCGCCCGTCGGTGAACCTCGGTACAGTGCTGCATGAGGGTCCACCGTTAATCGAGTACTACATTCCACTGACCCTTCACAAGTTTGTTCGCGACTGCAAAGATAGTATGTGAAACAATGGGACCATAGCAGAATGAACATATGAACCAATATTTCACTGCCATCGGGATCAAATACATGATTGTAATAGCAAGATGCCATGCGTCGAATTGCAGCGTTGTGTGCGGGACGTGCTCGCCCAAAGGGGATTGCAGCTTGCACAGGTGGAATGAATCCCCACAGGTGGAGGCTATACAGCCTGAAAACACATAAATTGCACACCCAACCCCCTCCCACAACCACACCCACTCCAAAATGCTACCGGCAGGACTAGCGATGTTGGCCCTGGGGGACCTGATAGCACTGCAAGTACTCCAACTTCAAGAAGAAGACGAACACCAACTACTACAACAACCGGCCGCACAGAGGAGACGCAGGAGGAGGAGGAGGGCAAGGCAGGGCCAGCAAGGCCCGCCAGCACAGCCACTACCACCACGCAGGCAGCCCGCAATCCCACGCCTCCGAGCACATCCGTTCAACCTCATGGATGAGCAGATCCACACCCTCTACCGTTTGGACCGGGACACCATAACCGCCATTGTGGACATGACACAGGCTGACCTTGTCAGCATGATAGATAGCCCAACCGCCATCCCACCCCTACTGAAGGTGGTGTCTGTACTCCACTTCCTGGCCACAGGCACCTACCAGCACACAGTCGGACAGTTGCATGGCATTTCACAGCCAGTGTTCTCACGGACACTATTGCAAGTGCTCGACGCCCTCCTGAAGCACGCAGACGACTACATCTCTCTACCACGCTCGGAGCAGGAAATTACGAACACAAAAGTGGGATTCCATGCACTTGACGGCATACCGGGTTTCATTGGTGCCATCGACTGCACCCATGTGGAATTGGTCGTCCCACATGCCATGGAGGCCCAGTACCGCAACCGAAAACAATTTCATTCTCTCAATGTACAAATGGTGTGTGACTCCAACAGGATCATTACACATTGTTGTGCACGATTTCCTGGATCAACCCATGATTCTATGGTCTTGAGGAACTCTACAATACCACGCTACATGGAGCGACACGCAGGGAACAGATCCTGGCTACTCGGTGACTCTCATTTCATGCATGATAATGTGGGGTATGTGATGCGGCAATGACCTGGCAGGAAGGGGAGGGGGTGCGTACGTAGCAATGTCATTCCACAAACATCCTTTATTGTCCACATACAGGTGATGCCGGGTATGCACTGAAGAGATGGCTCCTTACACCACTCCGGAACCCACAGAACCAGCATGAGGAGGACTACAACCATGCCCACTCACGTACCCGTGTAGTCATAGAACAGGCATTCGGCCTACTGAAGACTCGTTTCCGCTGCCTCAGCAGGTCTGGCGGGGCACTCCTGTACCGCCATGAGAAGGTTGCAAAGATGGTCATGGCATGTGTCATGCTACACAACATGTGCGTACGTAGAAATGTGCCCATGCCCCCTGACGCAGAACTGCAAGCACCTGAAGATGGTCATGATGAGGGTGGGGATGTGGCAGCACCTCAAGGAGTCCGCGAGGCACAGGAGGGCCGTGAAATTCATCAGATTATCATAGATTCATGATTCTAGCACTCACGCCTGGTGGCTGATACATGGACACGGGACTTGTGGCACTGTGTGTGTCTGTAACATGCACAATATGGACTGTACGCCTATAAAGGCCTCGTACACAAAGATCAATGTCCACACATCTCATTGGATGATTGTGCAATGTTTATAGCATATGTGAAATTATGTTACACACCCCATCGACCCGCCACCCAAGTGAGCCCAACACACCCCCTCCATCCTCCTACCTCCCCCCCGAACACCAGTGTCCAAAGATGCTCATTGTCAGTGGGCAGACGCTATTGCAAGCCCCCTCTCCGGGTATCAGGGGCACCCCTGCCTGTGGAGCGCAGGTTCCTCCCAGATCTACGTTGGGGGCTGCCCTGGACGGTACTTGCAACGGATGATGTCTCTGCCTGCTCACGTCAATGCATGTCCCTAAGGGTTTGTGAGAGCTCAGTGAGCACACGGCGCACAGCGGCAAGTTCAGCACATACGTCTTTGGACGTCGCATGCAGTTCCCCCCTCAGGCTCTCGGTGCTTCTCTCCATTTGTACTCTCAGGCTCTCGGTGCTTCTCTCCATTTGTGCCCTTAGTGTCTCTGTACTTCTCTCCATTTCTGCCCTAAGTGTCTCAGTTGATGTTTCTATGGCTGCCTTAGTACCCCCACATTCATCAGCATGGTCCTTGAGGAGCGTGGCCAGTTGCTGCTGTTGCACGATCACCTGGTCGAGGGACTGTTGCCTCTGCTGTGCCATGGCCATTTGCGGTGGTGTCACAGAGGGGCTGGTCACCTCATGTTGCCTTGCCACAGGGCTTGTGGGGGATGGCCAGTCGTCGTCTTGTGGGTGCCCCTGCGTGGTATCCTCATGGTGTACGGGATGAGACAAACAGGGGTATTGAGACAGGTCATGGATGGATCCTACATCGACATCCCCGTTTTCTGTATCGGAGCATGCTGCCATTAATGCAGTGTCACCTATGGTGCTGCTGCCACCAGAAGCAGTGCCTTCTGTGGCATCCATTGGGGGGACCTGTGGTGGTGCTGTTGTGGGCATGCTGGCTGCTGGGGTGCCTGTTGATGTTCCCTCCTGTGTGCTGCCACTTGATTTGTGCTGCTGCCATGTCTTGATCCGTGCAGCTGAGGTGGAGGGTCTTTGGCCGTTGGTCTTGGCCCTCTTTGCAGGTGTGCTGGTAGGGGTGTCCTGGAGCTCGTCGTTTGAATCGGACCCTTTGGTGGAGTAAAGGAGGGCGAGCGTTATTAATGGGTCTGTGGAAATTGGAATGGCAATGTATCACATGCATTGGGGTGGTACCTGAGGGTGATTTGGGTCAGGGCCTTGGAGGTGGTTTCATTTTTGTGTGGATTGAGGATGCAGTTGTTTTGCAGCCTGCAGTTAGGGTGTGCCTGCTGCACGTGTAGAGGGTGTTTTTAGGATTTTTAATTATTTATGTATTTAATGTGAGTTTTAAAGTGCGCTATCAGGCCAATGTATGTGGACGTTCTCCTGGACATGTGTTACTGTTGCACTATGTGGACACATGGTACTTCACATGATTGGACATTGTGGATTTAGCATTGTTTTATTTGGCCCACCTACCTGATTCTTCGGATGTCTGCACTCCTTTCTCCATCCCTCCGACTCCCTCTATACTCTCCATTCCAATGGTGGAGGCACAGATTTCTTCCCAGGGGGTCAACTTGATGGGTGATTCCGATCCTCCCCCGGTAGCTGTGGCAATGTTACGGTTGGCGGATAGTATGCTCCGTACGCGTATCCGCAAGTCGTCCCATCGCTTTCTGCATTGCTGTGGGTTGCGGGGTGCGGTCCCCACCGCACTTACCCGCTGTGCCACCAGGGCCCATATGGCCTTCTTGTTCGCAAGTGCCGTCCTGGTCATTTGCGTCGAGAAGACGACGGCAGCATTCTCCTGGAGGGTCTCTGTGAGCACGGTGAGTTCCTCACGGGAGAAGTGGACCTGCCGCTTGCGGTCGCACGCTTTTTTCGCTACTTTTTCCCATTTTTATTGCTTTCACTAGGGTGGATGACGGGTTGGGATGTGTCTCAGGGTAGTATTTTTTATGGTTGTGTGGGAATTCTGATTTTATAGGTGTACGGCGTGCTGTTTCCCGTTCCGGGACCATGTTTTTACTTCCGTTTCCGTATATTTACGGTCACCGTACTTTCCGATTGCCGCTCATTACGGTGACCGCTAAGATGGGTGGCGGAATTGCACCTAGGGCGCCGTACGACGGCGGTGAGGGGCGTTTTGGGGACATTTCCGCCATCGCAGACTTTTCACTTCCACCATGGCGTAGTGCTCGTGCCCGATGGGTCGGAATTAGCCGCACTTTGCTCCGTCGTGCAATGGCGGAAACGCTATTTACGCTATGGCAGTCAGGTCAGTCACTTTCCGCCAGGGTCGTAATGAGGGCCATTGTGTTTGAGTAATAATACAAATATTATGCTGGTATTCAACTTACTTTTTTTCTAAAAATGAGCAGGTTACTTCTTAGTTTTTCTTTGTACTTCATATCGGCTGCTTCTTTTCAGGAGAATGGTCTTCACTGCAATTGTAAAAGAAACAAATTAGTAATTTTGTTTGTTTATAGCACTGTTTTTAATTTAGACATTGATTTTTTCAATTGACATCCTCAGGGCCTTCGTCAAAACCATTAAAACTATCTTATTCACATAAGATACATCGCACCAGTTGAATACATATCATATGTTCTTAGTAAATAAACTGTTTTGCAATGACTAACTGTAACAAACAAACTATCTTTACTATGCCTTGTGAAATTCATAATGTACCAGTGAATACCACTGTTCCTGTAGCTAAGCACTTGCAAGTAATAGTGCCTCAATGTCATGGGCTGCTTGCGCTATATAAATATAAGTAAATAAATACATAAAGTATTGTTGTTTGAGATTTGAACATAGTGTGTGCATGCAATTTTGTTTGACTATATGCAGTCTATATATTTTATTTAAAAATGTTACTTCAACATGATTTGAATATGTGTGTGTAAAAAGAAATTAAATAGTATAAAGGTTTGTAAGTGACAGTTGATTTTAGGAGATGGAAAAAAAGACAGTAAGTTCATTTTACAGATTATACAAGGTAAAAGTCAGTTAATCTGTTTATATGAAACTAGAAGAATTGTACATGTACTTTACAGAAAAAATGCATACCTGTAGTTTGTGTTCATGCATATGGATATGCATGGAGCTGCAAGTAGAAATCTTGGAGACTTGTACAGTATTTCTTGTAGAAGGTGCTTTCCAATGAAATGACACTTGTACTCAAGAGAGATTCACAGTACCTTTGCAGTGCTGATCTATGATGATACAGTTAGATGTAAAGGTCTTCTATGTGATTGGTAGATGGCCATGTGACTTCTTAGCTACATCCAATGAGGGAAGGGCACAAAGAGTGAAGTGGAAATGGTAGAAGGGCTGTCCATGTTACGATATGTCCGCGGACATGGCGAACATGGCAGTAGTTTGCGGACATCGGGTGTTACATCCAGGGAATTTTGGGTTGGGAAGCCATGCAAATTAGAATGACCATAGAAAGGGATTGTCAGGAAAGTTTAGTGGGTATGTTGTGCCAGTAGAGAGTTCCTCAGATACTCTTTTTGCTGAGAGAAAAACAGATAGCTATGGCTGTGTGTTTCAGAAAACAGATTGTTTGGATTTTGGGAGATTTGTGGATACATTGGTTGAAGGTGCATGCATAAAGCTGTGGAGTAGCTGTAGATCTTGAATTTCCACATGTGGAAGTACACAGGCATGGTGTACGTGGAATGAAGTGGTTGGACTTGCTACCTCTCTGTGCTACTTTGGAGACAGAGCAACATCCAGATATAATTATAATTCATAAGTAGAGGAAGTCAACCTACTACGCTCCTCGCAATGTACAACCCTGCGAATGGCCACATTGTGAAGTGACCTTAGGTGTCGTTTCATGGTAGTGGTCCCAAAACTGTACGAACCAAGCCTCCCGCGACAGAGTACCATTTTGCACTCGTTGCAGGTGACTTGGTTCGCACGAGCCTTAGGACCATTCCCACAAATGGTAAATATCCGCCACACCCAAGACTCACGCCGAGTGCGGGTAGTAGGGAGTTCAACTACCTCATCCTCGTCATCCTCTTCATCCTCCTCTGCATCCTCACTCCTGTTCCTCTCTTCAGGCCCTTGAGGAGGTGGTGGTGGTGGAGGGGGTGGGGGTGGTGCTGAGGCAGATGCAGCACCAGGAGGCAGAACTGCAGCCATGGATGCGATCAGGTTCAAGATGGAAATCTGCAGGTGGCAGTAAAATTCGCGGTGCTATGTAGAATAGCCAGAAACACAATGAGAATAAGCTCTAGGGCGTAGTCTTTTATAGGGGTGCTTGTACGTGGTTCGCGGACATGCACACTGTCCGCGTACAGATCGAACACAAAAAAAGGTTCAAAAAGTTTCAAAAAGTATGTAGAAAGTCAGGGTTAGTATGTGGGACTTGTGCTATGGTGAGTTTTTATTGAAAAATATTGTGGATTACTTGAAAATGTACTTTTAAATTGTTCGGGGACACAAACAATGTCCGCATTCAGAACACACGATCAGCGTGGGCACGGTCACATGATCGCTTCGTGAACATGTCCGCGAAGGGAGCGGCTGTCCGCAGGACACCAAAGGCACGGACATTGGTTTGCGCATGGACGTTGATGTTCTACGGACACTTTTCGGGTCCTGAAGTAATTAAATGTGAGTCACACGTCAAACGAACAGTTACGGACAGGCGTTTGTTCTTAGAACAGTGTCAACTTGCTTGCGAACAATACGGACAGACATAGCGTTCTCAGGACACCTCCATTTTGTTTATTTACGCACATTTGCGGACACCACATGTGTTCTTAGAACAGTTTCAACTTTTTTGCAAACAATACGGATGGGCATAGCGTACTCAGGACACCGCTATTTTGTTTATTTACGAACATTTCAGGACACCCCGTTTGTTCTTAGAACAGTTTCAACTTGCATGCAAATATTACAGAGAGGTATAGTGTTCTAAGGACACCCCATGTTGTTTATTTACGAACATTATAGGGCACATGATGTGTTCTTAGAACAGTTTCAACCTGCCTACAAACAAAACGGACATGCATACCATTCTCAGGACACCCCCATTTTGGTTATTTACGAACATTTCAGGACACCGCGAGTGTTCTTAGAACAGTTTCAACTTGCTAGCGAACAGTACGGACAGGTATAGTGTTCTTCAGGACACCTCCATTTTCGTTTCTTCACAGACATTCCGGACACCCGCGCTGTCCGCGGACACCTAAATTGCTTTAAAAAAAAAAAACATGAAATGAATTAGAACACAATATAAAAATGTAACTTTATTTAACATGCATGATTAATTTATGACAGAGAAGGTGAGGCAGAAACTGAAACAAAAATAGGAGAATTAGGGGTTTCAACAGGATTTGTATGAGGTGAAGAAGGGATGGAAGTCTCATCAAAACTTTTTGGTTCATGGAGAGGGTTTGGAGCTAATTGACTGGTATATGGTGAGGTGGGACAGGTACATGTGGGACAATGGTACGTGGTCTTTTGTTTAAAATGATCTTCCACAAAGTGTTTTAAATTATTAAAATTAGCCAACAGTAGATCAATTGTTTCTTGTATGATGTGAAGAGTCTTTCTGTAGTACTTTCTATTTTGGTGTGCTCTGTACAAAAAAAAAGATATATGTTAAATTTATATAAAATAATAATAATTAAATGGTATATATTGTAAAGTGTCTACCATTAGATTCACTATCTTCTGACATTTCCTCATGTGGGAAATGCTCCTCTAGCCACTCCAGAGTACTAGACATTTCTGTGAGACAAAAAAACATAATATCATTTTTTTTAATCTAATACAGAAAGTTTATAAATATATGAGTAAAATGCAGTACACTTACTATTTCAGGTAAGGTATGTTGTAAGTTGTCTGTAGATCTGCTGTTGTTCTTGGCTGTGGAGTGTCTGTGAGGTAATTATGTTGGAAGCCTATCTTTCTTCTTTTGGTATATTCCATTTTAGAACATACTCGGGGTCATTACGACCCTGGCGCTAAGGGGTTAACAGTGCCGTAAAAGGCTGTGGCGCCATTAACCCCTTAGCGCCTTACTACGAGGTCCCTTTGCGGGACCCGACCTGAACGGCTGGTCTGGACCAGCCGTTAAAGTAGGGACCCACAAAGGGACCTTGATTGCAATTACGGTACCGCAATTTGCGGTACCGTAATTGCCTCCTTTCCCATTGAGCCCTATGGGGCAAAAATGAGAATGGGGAAGGGCCATGGAGAAAGGGCGAATTACCACCCCGTCAACCTTGGAATGGGGTGGTAATTCCCCCTTTCTCCGTGGAGGACTCCGGCATGGACCATGGTGCTAATAGCACCATGGTTTACCGCCGGAGTCCTAATGAGGGCCATTGTATTTAAATGAATGGTTAGTGTGTTACATATATGGGTTACACTTCTTATGTATTACTACATATAATGTGTATGTGTGCTGGTTTGTGAATTTGTAAAATGTTAATATGTTATGATATAACAATTAAATATACCCCCCCAGGGTTTTTGGGTAGTGGTGCTGTTGTCCAAACATGCCCGCGGACATTAAAAGAGTTTGCATACATCAAACTCAGTAGAGGGGGTTCAGTATGTTCAATTTGACATGTACATAAAGTCAGAGTTATTATTATTAAATTGTGCTACGAAAAAACCTATAGAATTCAGTGAAAAAACGTTGCTAAAGGGACATTATGGTTAAGTTGCGCTACTAAACACCTATTAAATTCAGTGAATTTAACTTTGTTAAAGGGATGTTATGGTTCCAAGTAAAACCGAAAAACCCCTGAAATTCGCCATTTATGGTAAACTAAGCAACCATAACTCGCGCAACCACCGTGCACTGCTAAGACTAACACCCACGACATCAAATATGACATCACAAATGTCATTGATGACATCACTGATGACATCACATGTGTATTTACTTTTCATAAAATATGTGTACAAGGGATTCTTATTATAATGTTGAGAAAAAAGTGTCAAAGATCATTGCAATAATATCATATCCTAATTAGTGCACTGAACAATGCATTGATATAAATAGCATTCTATTATGGGGTTCTATCTAGTATACTAAGCTACTCATGCAGCAACATAGCATTGTGTGCAGCGTACAAGATGAAGGAATAATATTCATAATGTTGATATGTTGAATAATGAAATGATAATTGTTGTATTAATAGATTTTTGTGTACTGTGAAATATGTAATAAGTAGCTAATAAAACCCATGTATTACATAATTGCATTACTACAGACAAAACACAAAGAGACAAGAACACATACAAATATGGGTATATACAGGGAAAGTGAAGTTAGCAAAAAAGCAGAAGTAGTAGCAGAAACAATTCATAACCTAACTGATTATTATCATGCAAATAAATGATTGCTGTGTTTCAAATCTGCTGTTTACCCTATGTATATGTATCACATGATGTGATTGGACCCTAAGGAAAGTAGTGTGAGTACAATGTATACAAATATGAGCATATACAGGGAAAGTACAGCCATACAAAAACAACAGAACTATCAGAAAGTACTTATAACTCTATTGATTATCTTTATGCACAGAAAGGATTGCTGTCTTTCAAGCTTGTGTCTTTTCCTATGTATATGTTTCATATGATGTGACTGGACTCTAAGGGAATTACTTTAAGAACCTACTTGAAGGATAGGTCTACAAATAAAATACAATTTTTAGTTTCTGACTGTTACTGAAGAAAACCATGTAGCCTAGATATGTCAGTAAAGGAAAAAAGAATGAGCCAGACATGTGATGTCATCAGTCATGTCATGAATGACATTTGTGATGTCATCTTTGATGTTGTGGGTGTTAGTCTTAGCAGTGCACGGTGGTGGCGTGAGTTATGGTTGCTTAGCTTACCATAACTGGCGAATTTCAGGGGTTTTTCGGTTTTACTTGGAATCATAACGTCTCTTTAACAAAGTTTTTTCACTGAATTTCATAGGTTTTTAATAGCGCAACTTAATCATAACGTCCCTTTCACAAAGTTTTTTCACTGAATATATATATATATTAATTGCAGAAAGGCACAACAATGCCTATGACCACACTTGTGCTTCTTTCCAATGAAAACAGCAGTCGCGCAAATGTTACACGATCGTTAATCAAAGACAATTCCACACGGTTTTAAGAAAAGGCTGAGAAGTAGAAGCCTTACATGATGTGTTTCACCAACTACTAGTGGCTTGGTCACAGTATGTATTATAGGGCGGTGGTCGCCACCCTACAGTTAAGGTGAATCTGTTTCCCATATGACCTCAAAAATTCTATTGCTAATAACATTTGATCTCTGTGACGTATTTGGACGAAATTTTGAAGACAATTGGGGATGCACGCCGCTCCCTCGCACCCCCCCAGCAGCCAAGACTGCAAAGTTCAGGAAAGATTTGTTAAAAGCATAACATGTATTAAGAAAAAAAACAAAGGTGCAGTTACTTCCCATTCATTTTCCCATAGACAAACAGGATACCTTTTTGCAGGACCTCACAGCCCAAACCGCTGGACAGATTTGGACCAGGTGCAAAAAAACTTGCACACAGAGTGTTCACTAGAGGCCTTTTTAGTGGTTTGAGGTTATTCCTTCCAAGAGATTTCTAAAATATTTGACGGCAAAGGGGTTGCCCCTTCTCCAAAACAAATAGATATATCTTAGATATACTTCCAAAACTGGATTTTTTTAGAAATGAAACAGCCACCATCTTTCTTTTTGCTTGATGTGAGAGATAGGCGAGGTTATCAGAAAATGAAACACAGGAAAAAAGCCATTTGTAGGTCAAAACATGCAAATGCCATCAGTCTAGAGGTGGTAGAGGTGGGAGTGGAGCAGGAGTGACTAGAGGACACCAAGAGACACCTGAGAGTTGGAGGGGGTCTAATGACTAAGTTTGCATCACAAAGCTTTTCTGTAACCAACCGCAAATAGACAACATCTCAAAGCAAACTGTGTCACAGAAACAGCGTGTATTGTGGGGTGAATAACAGAGGGCATGGAAGGTGAGACAGGCATTTGGGCATTGGCGAGCTGGCACAGATACAAGGGCACTTGGTGAGGGCCTTGGAGCTCAAGAAAGCATTTCTTTTACAGCAATTTTTCTGATATTCACAGCTATAAAACTACATATAATCGCAGCTATCTGGAGTCCATACATACTAGGGCTGTACCGAATAGCATATTTAGTATTCGGCCGAATACCGAATAGTTTGTCAAATATTCGCTGAAGCCGAATATGAAGCCGAATAGTTGCTTTATTTAATAAATCATGTTTCAAACTTCAAAAAACACACTTATTATTAAAATAACAAATAAAGCACCATTTTAAATGCATTCTATACTTTTATTTCTCTTCATTGTAATTAATGTAGCATCTTTACTTGAAGTATAAAAGTCAGAAATAAAGCAGATTTGACCAAAATGAAGGGACCAAGGGGGTAATTCATAGAATTTAGCACAGAAGTGGCGCATGAAGCTGGTGCACAGAGGGAGCGTGCGCCAGCTTGCGCCAGCCGCGTGTGCCAAAACCCATTTTGACACACAGCGTATTCATGGATACTTACATCCATAACCAGCCGTGGCGCAGAGTGGAGCAGCGACCCTGCAGCTGCGCCAGTTACGCCCCCAACCCCGCCCCATGTGCCAACAACATCGCACAAATCCCCTACATGGCGAAAAGGCCAGTGGACGAGCATACAGCCCCCCAAACACAAAAACACGCTACAAACGCCACATAGCCCTCACGTGCCAGCAAAATTGCATGTTTTTTTTTTTTTTTAATGTTTGGTTTGATTTTTCAAACTTTACATTCAAGTCTATTTCGATTTATTCTTTAAAAGAACAATTTCGTTTCTTCTGAAGATTAGGACTCATTTTATGATTTCGCCCCAAAATTTCATTATTGTGATTATTAACCACTGGTCATTTCCTCTTAGCAGATTCGCCCATTTTTCTTCTGTCGTCATCACTTTACTTGAGATTCGGAAGAAACTTCTCCATAGATCTCTTTTTTCTTTCAGCCTCGGACACACCATAATTAAATGAAATAATGTTTCTGGGCTTTGTGCTTCTTTACAAAATCTACACTCCACTGTGACAGTGCCAGTTTTGTCAAATGCTGCTAGGTAGTCTCTGGTTGGTAGTAAATTTAAGCGATTGATCTCGGATTGTTTTGTCAGGAAATTGGTTTAGGTATCCCGGTAGTTCGTTCAGAGCCCTTGTTTCAGTGTCACAATTTAGATACCTTTTGTACGATTTTTGTTTCTCTATTGTTTTTATCCAGTCATTGCTTTTCAATTTTCTTTTCGCCTGTTGGGGCCTCTTAGTCAACATTTCTTCTGATATTTCTTCTTCTTGCAATTTTCTTTTAATAGATGTTGTCCATTTTTCTAGAGCTGTCGTTTGGACTGCTTTTTCTTTCTTTTTTAATATTTCAAGTGATGGAATTGGATCCTCCGATAAGATTTTTCTGTATAAGTCCACCTGTTTCCATGTAACTATGGATTCCATTGATTGCAGACCCAATTCGAATCTGATCCTTGCCACAGGAAATGATTTTGGAAGGGCCAACGTTTTCCGCCAGTATAGCCCTTCTAGAATGGACCAGTTAATAAACTTCTCCTTGATTATAGATTCACTGGCATAAGTTATGATAGGAACTACCTTTTGCCTATATAATAACGTTATTGGCTTTGCTGAGAATGTGCCATACTTCAGATGAAAGAATCTTCCTTGTCTCGCTAAAGATATAGCCTTTTCTTTGATGTTTTCAAACCAAATTGCATGTAAAACTCCCCATGCACCTCTCGGATTACGCATACCCTGTTCGCGCCAGTGAAATCGCATGTAAAACTCCCCGCACACCCCTCAGAATATGTGTACCCCGCTCGCACCAGCGAAATCACATGCGAAACTCCACGTGCACCCCTCGGAATACGCGTACCCCGCTTGCGCCAGCACAATCGTGTGTAAAACTCCCCACGCACCCCTCGACTACGCGTACCCTGCTCGAGCCAGCGAAATCGCATGTAAAATTCCACGCGCATCCCTCGGAATACGTGCACCCTGCTCACGCCAGCGAAATTGCGTGTAAAACTCCCAGCACACCCCTGGAATACGCGTTCCCCGCTCGCACCAGCAAAATTGTGTGTAAAATGTCATGCGCACCCCTGGAATAAGCGTACCCTGCTTGTGCCATCGAAATCGTGTGTAATTCTCACTCCTGTACCCCCAGATTCACGCAGCAGTGTGGTGAGAAGCCACAAGCACCCCCTGCAGCCAGACCACGCCACAGGGGTCCATCCTACACCCCTCCCCATGCCCTGCAGGCAGCCCATCCACCCTCCCCATGCACCACAGGCAGCCCATCCACTCTTACCATGCCCCGCAGGCAGACCATCTACTCAGACCATGCCCCGCAGGCAGCCCATCCACCCTGACCATGCCCCACAGGCAGCCCATCCACCCTGACCATGCCCCGCAGGCAGCCCATCCACCATCCCCATGACCTGCAGGCAGCCCATCCACCCTCCCCATGCCCCACAGGCAGCCCATCCACTCTGACCATGCCTCACAGGCAGCCCATCCACCCTTCCCATGCCCCGCAGGCATCCCATCCACTCTTACCATGCCCCGCAGGAAGACCATCCACTCTGACCATGCCCCGCAGGCAGCCCCTCCACCCTGCCCATGGCCTGCAGGCAGCCCATCCACTCTTACCATGCCCCGCAGGCAGACCATCCACTCTGATCATGCCCCGCAGGCAGCCCATCCTCACTCCTCATGCCCCACAGGCAGCCCATCCACTCGGACCATGCCCCGCAGGCAGCCCATCCACCCTTCCCATGCCCCGCAGGAAGCCCATCCACTCATACCATGCCCCGCAGGCAGCCCATCCACCCTGACCATGCCCTGCAGGCAGCCCATCCACCCTCCCCATGCCCTTCAGGCAGCCCATCCACTCTTACCATGCCCCGCAGGCAGACCATCCACTCTGACCATGCTCCGCAGGCGGCCCATCCACCCTGACCATGCCCCGCAGGCAGCCCATCCACTCTTACCATGCCCCGCAAGCAGACCACCCACTCTGACCATGCCCCGCAGGTAGCCCATCCACCCTGACCATGCCCCGCAGGCAGGCCACATGGCACCATGCACTTGGGAGCTCCGACTCATGTAACCCCCACCCACCCCATTGACGGGCACCTGCCAGCAGGCCCCGACTCATGTCTCCCCATCCCCCCCACTGACAGGCACCTGCCAGCAGGCCCCGACTCATGTCCCCTCAAACCCCCCATTGACAGGCACCTGCCAGCAGGCCCTGACTCATGTCCCCCCACCCACCCCCCATTGACAGGCACCTGCCAGCAGGCCTTGACTCATGTCCCCCCACCCACCCCCATTGACAGGCACCTGCCAGCAAGCCCCGACTCATGTCTCCCCACCCACAATTGGCAAGGCACCTGCCAGCAGGCCCTGACTCATGTCCCCCCACCCAGCCCCCATTGACGGGCACCTGCCAGCAGGCCCCGACTCATGTCCCCCCCACTCCCCCATTGACAGGCTCTTGCCAGCAGGCCCTGACTCATGCCCCCCCAATTGACAGGCACCTGCCAGCAAGCCCCGACTCATGTCCCCCCAAACACCACGTCATAACTATACATACCCATGGCCCTAATGCCAACCCAAATCCCACCCCCCAACCCCCAGTACAAACACCCAACGATCCACTGCATCCACTCCCTACTAAATTACCCATTCCAAGAGAGTCTGAAAAGAAGCAGCATGCCCATCAACAAATGTCCTACAGAGCCACACAGTGGCAACACATGACTGAGCCAATGCTCATGGAGACATGCACAAAAGAATTCATAGTAGACCACACCAAGGATGAAGAATAATGAAATGTATTACAAATTAAACATAAATGACAATATGAAAATACACATGCAAATAAAGAAATAATGAAAGCAATATTAAAAAGAAAGTGATATCCAAGGAAAAATAAAAATCCAAAACATGAAAAAAATAGTGGTCCATCCCCAAACCCCATAGAAATAAATCCCAAGATGAAAAGCATAAAAAACATTACTCCATGTGAAAAAAATAAAAATAAAGTATGTACATGTCCGTAAAATTGTAAACAAAAGTCTGAAGGGTCCATTATCCCAAAACAAAAGGAAACCTACCTAAAACCCTATCTAAAATACCACTATATACAAAAAGTGGAGCAAAGTCTGTGAACTCCAAATAATGTCATACAGAGCCACACAGTGGCAACACATGACTGAGCCAAGGCTCATAGAGACATACACAAAAGAAATCATAGTAGACCACACCAAGAATGAAGAATAATGAAATGTATTAAAAATTAAACATAAATGACAATATGAAAACACACATGCAAATAAAGAAATAATTCAAGCAATATGAAAAAGAAAGTGATATCCAAGGAAAAATAAAAATCCAAAACATGAAAAAAATAGTGGTCCATCTCCAAATCCCATAGAAATAAATCCCAAGATGAAAAGCATAAAGAAACATTACTCCATGTGAAAAAAATAAAAATAAAGTATGTACATGTCCGTAGAATTGTTAAAAAAAAAGTCTGAAGGGTCCATTATCCCAAAACAAAAGGAAACCTACCTAAAACCCTATCTAAAATACAACAATAAACAAAAAGCGGAGCAAAGTCTGTGAACTCCAAATAATAATAAAACCCAAATGAAACCTAAACCTAAATAACTATATACAAAGGCCGCGGGCTAGTCCGACGGCTCACTTTTTGATGTCCCGGGCCAGGGCATCATCGAACTCTATGTCAATGTTCCGGAGGCAGGCCTCCTCCCTGGCCTCAAGGTCTCGCAGGGATGCAGCCATGACCTCCTCCAACTCCCTGCAAGTTCCTTCGAGGCACTCAGCCTGCCTCAATGCCCTGTGCATGGAGTTCTCTGCCCTGACCATTGTGAGCCATGCCCTCTCCGCCAGCCGCCGCTCTGCACCTATTTGTTGGCCCAACCGCTGCCACACGGAAGACACTCCCAATCCTGGGTCTTCCTGCCCGCTGGCCGATGCCTGCCCCGATGATGTAGAGAGCCCCAAGGCCACATGCCTCCTACGCCGAGCCTCCGCTGCCTTTCTGCTGCCTGCCACCGCCGCCACGACTGCCTCCGGGTAGATGACAACACCCGGGGCTGTCGTGCAGGTGCCCTGCTTGAATGTGCCTGCACATCGTCCGTTGCCAGGGGTTCAGTTGCTGGGGTGATCACCTGTGCTGGAGCTCCGACTCCCGACTGTGGCACGGATGGGATCGCCTAACAAACATCAGAGAGACTAGAGGAAATATTTATATGAACCACTTGTGAACAGCCCTCTAAAAATAACAGTACAATATAATATATTCACAGGGTCACTTGCTTCACTGAGACCATTCATGTCTGCCCAGTCGTATGTGTTAATATTTATTAAATCAAAACATACGATTCCAATTCATATAAAAAATGTCAATGTATTTGTTTTTTGTACAAAACATTTCAATAAAAGCATACCCAAATTCTTTTTTATAAGTTGTTTATACAAAATTCTAAAATACATTTCAATTTCACCACAATCCTACTGTACATCTACAATGTTTTGTGGTACCTAGATTCATCAACACTTGTGTTTATCCATAAAGTGAACTTTCAATAAGGATCTGTCGTTAGCTACCCTCTCCCATTTAGGAAGCACACACCAGTCCATACAACTTTTTAACTGTCCGTGCTACCGTCAATCATTCCATCATTCATACAAGACTCACAACACACCCGACATGTTTCTTTCCTTAAAATGTCACGCTATTGGCTAGGGGTATGTACCACATTGATTTACAATGTACACGCTAATTTTATCTTCTTGGATTCGTTGGGGGTACAACATCTAATTTGATCCTTTCTACGGGCACGATCACCGAGTGAATATCTGTGGGAAGCAAGTAAAGGACAATCGGTTTTAGTACTCGACTAATCCTTGTTGTAATTATTATTAAATACAACATGCTGTGCTTTACGTCACAGCAGAAGGGAATCATTAACTTGGTAACTCCGTCTTATCGTCTATCTTAGACTCATTTTTCTTGGGACTAAGTGCAGGTTTCACATGACTCGATTATTGGATACTTATTTTTCAAATAGCCATTTCCAAATACTATAACACATTGGCTACCTGATTTTATATAACCAACTTGTTTGGGAAAATTAATCTAGTGGTTCGGAACTTACCTCTAGTTTGTCATTCGATATTTTATTTATTGTCTAGCCTCACAATTGTGCAGCTGCAGCTCGACACAAGTACAATGGGCAGTGTCGCTTCCCAATCTCTGTCCATCCATGGTTACCTCCCCATGGCAAATGAAGGGTACAAATAAGTCCGCTTGTTTATCATCGATGTTGATTGACCTAGCACACTGGTCCATCTAGTATTCTTATGCCGACTGTACTATTGCAATCACCCAGATTTTATTCTGCTATCGAAAAGGGTCAATCAGTTTTATTTTGGATACTTCTGCCTTCCTTTGGCCGATTGGAGTTTACTCCAAGGCCAGAGACTGTATGGGACACAACAAAAAGCCAGTCATGGGATCTCCACCAGCCTGGCTGCGTTGTTTGGGACAGGTTCACAGGGGGCCCTGGTGTCATCTGGGCCAAAAGACGGCACAGAGAACGACTGGCATATAGTGTGCACAGAGGAGGAGAGGGCTGCAAGAGAGTGTGACACATGGAGGAAACCCCGACCATGAGCCCTCCCAACTGGGCCACGTTGGCACACATCTCTTTGTGATGATGTGCGTGGTCCCCCCAGGAAGCACGCACGTCATCACCAATGACACGTGTGCGCAATGCGACACCAATCAGGACAGACTCAATCCTGTCACAGGTCCCCACGTCCACAGGTAGAGGAGTACCAGATGACCTGGACCTCCCCCTTACCTGCGGACGGGCCTGGGATGAGGCATCCCTGCTGATGCATGGTGATGCAGTCACAGTGTCAGGGACAGTGACATGCACAGGCCCCTCCGCGGTGACCTAGGCTGCCTCCTGCCCCTGGACTGCACCACTTGCACCAGTGGTACCACCCCCACCAGGCCGCATGTGTGGCTCTGAAACGGCCTCCTCCTCCTCCGTACACACCACCAACCTGGATGTGTCCGCACCGTCTTCCGCCGTCGCCAGCCCCTGTGGGGGCTCACATGCCTCTTCCGCTGCAGCCATAGTGGCAGACACTGCACCAGTCCCCTCACTCCCGGATGATGGAATTTCCTGGAGGGTGACTGGGTCTTGGTCGCCGGCCTGTGGAGGCATCCCTGCCACTTTCCTCCACAGCGCAGTCTCCGTCCTCTTCTTCACTCGCCACTGTGTAAAGGGAGACATTGAACACAAGCGTCAGGGTACTGTACAATAGTCCCCTAGACACAAAGCAATAGCACATGAGTGGCACTGTCAAATGTCACTTCCATCATGTTCCTCCACAACACATGGGTCAGTGCAGCCAACACACATGCAGTAACAGCCATGGCACATGCAACAAACATTTGCATCCATGTCCAAGGCAGCATAGAGACATCCAATGGTGGGCTGAAACTCACATGCATCATGGGACATGCTGATTACATGCACACACATCACCAGAGGGTCATGCATCTGGCCCTGTATACCCCAAGACACTGCGGATAGAAGGATGACTAGGCTGTATCAGTGGATCAACACATCGTCACTGACATGTGTCATGCATCCATGGCATTTACCTGTCACTCACACACTACTCAGACACACGGACATGTACACCATGCACATCCATGACAGCAGCTCCCATCTCTCACACCCCAAACATGTCCAAGTACAGACACAGGCATGAGTACATGTGTGCATTCCACATGCTGCTACGCATGATGCATTGTAATACATACACCATCCATGTGGGTCATGCCTGACTGGACTCACATTCAGCACATCATGTTCCTGCACACACACATCCATACATGACCCATGTCACACATACAGCCAAGTAGCTAACTACCACCACACTGCAACATGCACTGTTTTAAATGGGAATGCATGGGCACTTACCTCTTGAATCCAGACGGGCCTTTATCCTGAGGATCTGGTGATGAAGCATGAATACGCTCCAGGACCCTCATCTGCTGGGTGGTAAGGTGGACTCAGCGCCCCACTGAATCCCCTGTGTCCAAGGGACACCGGGCCTTCTTGAGGGTCCTGGACTTGTAGTCCTCCCAGCGCTTCTGGACGTGTTTGATGCCACGGGGTGCCACCCCCTCCGCGTTGATGGCACCCACTATGTCCTACCAGATCCTCTTCCGTCCTTCCTTGTCGACGCGCGATGGTGTGAAGAGGGCATCATAATGCCCCAGGACTTGCTCCACCAGGATGCCAACTTCATTGTCAGTGAAGCTGGCAGCCCTCTGCCTCTGTGCTGGGGGGTTGCCACTGATGCCGGATGTTGTTGTGTTGGAAATGGCAACCCCCGAGGCAGGTGTGGGTGGGCAACTGGGTCCTGGGGCTGGGCTGTGGAGCGATGGAATTCCAGTCAGGAGTCTTCTGTTCCAGCAGGGGTGGTCACAGCAACTGGACCCCTGCAGATTGCTGATGTGCAGGCACCAAATGGCAGGGCACTGTTGGCAGCAGGGAGGCAGGCATGCAGGCAAGCAGCAGCAGATGGCTTGTAGGAGGCTCCCCGGGGCTCTGGGGGGCAGGAAAATGGCCTTCTGGGCAGGAGCGTGGTCTTCCGTGTGTTGTTGCATGGCCAGCTTGATACAGAGTGAATTGGCATGTGAAAAAACAGCACGTCAGTGTGTAATTCGAGGAAAGGGCCTTAGCGCATAAGCGCGTAAGTGATGTGACGCACGCGGGCATTTCCCTCAGCACGGGTGCATAGTGAATCCGCACGTGCAAAAACAGCACGTCCACGTGTCAATGCATGTAATTCGAGGAAAGGACCTAAGCACGTAAGTGACGTGACGCGCGTGGGCGTTTCCCTCAGCAGGGGTTAAAGGTGGACAGGGCCAAGCAGTTCACGGTATGTGCTTTTTGTGGAGACCGACATGTGTGTTGCGACTTCTTGTTGATTCACGTGCCATCACTTCACAGCGGATCGAGGACGTATATCTTCTTTTGGTCCGGGTCTTGTTTATGCGTGTTTTTCATTACCACGCTAGTCAGACGGTGAGTCACGCACGCTATTTTTCCCAACGGGGCCCCTTGTTAATCGCTTACCCATTTCCGAGGTCATAGTAGCCTGTGTGTCCCACGTCTATGCTTTTTTTGTGTCCCTGGGTGCCACCGCGTACTGCGGGATGTTAATTCCACACACATAGGCTACCGGGGTTGTGTGCATGGTTTTACTGCACTTTTGGGGTGCCTGGGCATTGTGCAACCTGTCATTTTCTCACTGGCGTCACATACAGCCTTGCAGGTGCACAGGGGTGCTGTTTAAATCTTGTACCCTATCCCATTCTCCCCAATTGCCCAGTAAAATTGTTGTGTACACCTCCCATTGGCACTACTACATCTGTTACATGGTTGAGAGGCCATGAAAGGTGAGGGGCGCCTCAGCCGGGCGTCGTCCACGTGGTGGGCATGGTCAGGGACGTGGCTGGAGTGACCAAGGAGTACAGGGAGTCCAGGGTGCTCAGTGTGGCTGCAGAGGGGCAAGAGGCAGGGGTGCGCCACTTCGGCAGGATGTTCTGCCATGTGTTGGTGCAGTCATGCCACCACCCCCTGCGGCTCGGAGAGATTCAGCCGTTGCATCTGAAACTGGCACCCATGTGACCCTGCAGTCTGTTTCATCGACTGCCACGGGCCCAATGGTAGTGGTAGCTGCAGGTGCAGCTGTGGCGACCACCGCTCAGGGTCAGCCAGTGATAATGCGTTGGCACCTGACGATTCCCAGGCAGAATTTCAGGTGGTCAGGAGGCACAAAGTAAGTGTACGCGGGGCTGCTCTGACCGAGGCACATGTCCCTTGGGCAGTGTTGTCATCTACTGCCCCGATCAGCTGGGTGTTGGCAACTGCATGGGCAGATGCAGCCGACACCACCCCGGCTGTGAGTCTGCCAGCCAGGACAGTCTCAGTCAATGACCTTAGCACAGCGGCGGTTGCTGCGCTGGGTCCAGTCAAGAACACCCAGCAGCCACTGACGCAAGTCAGGGCTTCCGTCCTAGTTCCATCTGCCACTCCCTTGGTCCAGTCCACCAGCGCCACTGCCCCTACTGATCAGGGTGGCATTTGCCAGTCAGGGTCCGGACCACTGCCCAAGAGGAGGAAGGTTGCTCCTGCACAAGAGGCTGGGACCCCAGACACGGCTCCGGCCTCCGGCACATCGAGGAAGAAGCCTTTCGGCAAGCAGGAACTGGACTTCCTTGTGGGCTACGTGTCGGAACACAACCGTGATATGCTAGTGGGCCCAAATTTTCACACTACGTCTGCCCAGCGTTGGGACTACTGGACGCATGTTGCGGAGGGTGTTAGTGCATTCGGACATGAGGTGCACACAGCTCAGGAGTGCAAAAAGTGTTGGGATGACCTCCAACGCTGTGCTAAGCTAAAGTGTGCCTCCAATTATGCCATGACTCAGGTGACTGGAAGTGGGTCACCACCTGAGGAGGAAGAACTCACTCCGCACAAGGTGATCGCTGCAGAGTTCATCCCGGCAGAATTGGTCGAAGGAGTGGGAGAGATGCTGGATTATGTTTCCCCGTCCAGTGAGTGTTGTTGCGTGTTTGTCCAGCCATGTGTGGTTTGCTTGTGCGATGTGTTGTGCTTGACTGACACTACATGCTATGTGTACATGGTTCTCATGTGCAAGTCATGCAATGCTTCACTAATGCGTGCCTGCTGTGCAGCATGCTGGACATGTAGAGCAGATGGGGACTGTCCTCATCACCACACTTCCACCCTACTAAAATGCTAGTCACCCGGCTGCCCCTGTGGTCCATGTTCCAGCTCACTGGCCCTTCTGCATGTAGCCTGGGGTGTCTTCCCACTGAGCACTCATACTATTTCATCGCATGAATGACGTGCATGTGTGTTCTGCCTGCATGCGGGTACTCCAGGTAGGTATGCTCCCTTGCCCCTCCACCGACCTGCACCCCAATTTCATCATGGCACTGATGGGTAACCTGTTGGACTACTGCAATGGCCTGTTCAACGCTCCTGTGAACATGCACACTTCCCCCTGCCAACCTGCCAGACACATACTGTGTGGTACATCCTTTGTCCTTGATGCAGGGTTTCTCACTTGGACTGTGCAGATGGCAGATGCTCTGCAGGGACATGAGTGCCCATTCATGCTCCATGGGCATTCCATGCATGCCCCCATGTGTCCTTGGCAGGATGAGCATTGTAGTACGTGTCCAGGATGACATACATTTAATGGCATTTGATCATCCATTCCATGCTCACTCTGGCTCAGTCCTGCATCACACACATGTTTAGGATGTCATAGTCTGTGTGGGGCACAGGCCTCCCCCTGTCTCAGGCCCCCTGACTCTATTCAACTGGTGTAGTGCCTTCTGCCCACATGTGTGTACTACAGAGGGTTCATCATGTGTCCTGCTTACTGTCCCATTTCATCTGCTGTGTTGTCAGTTGAATCAGATGATGCAATTGACGCTACTCAACACTGTCTGACAGTACACAGTTCTCTGGTCAACCTTTCACTGCCATACAATGCCTCCCTGCATTTTAACTAAGGGGAGGGGGTGTTGCATGTAGCCATGCAACCCATTGCATGCACATTGCACGTGATGCCTGAACTTGCCCTTACACTGCCTTCATGTTCATTGATTGACATCATAATGTACTTGTTGATGTAGATAGTCGGTAACGTACACATGTTCTGCACTGCACCAACCCACTTCTGAGCCATGTTACACCGTTCTACATGGCTACTCACTGCTGCAATGTCAAAGTGACCTAGTATGTATGGTCAGATTGTCATCCCTTCACTGTCATGAAAGGCACAGGTGCATCCTGTGACATATGTACTCAGTATAGGAACAACCTAGCGGGTGTTTAGCAAAGTTGATTGGTCAATCTGCAGCCTATACTAACTGGTATAGGCCGCAGATGAATTATAGCCTGCCAATAGGGTTGTAATGACTGTGGAGCTGCCTGCGCGTGTGTATGTGTACACTTTCACATACATCAAAGCAAGCAGCGTTGTAGCTGCTTGCTTTGCTGTATAGGATGCTGTTCATAATCACCATACGGGTGTATATGAACACAGGTGTTTTTGAACACTTTCACATGCACATATGCAAGCAGCTTCAACGTTGTGTAGTGCAACATTGCAGCTGCTCACTTATGTGTGTGTGAAAGTGTTCTTTTACACATGTGTTCTCTGCAGATTTTTTGTTGAATGACTAGTATGTAGTTGACTAACGTTAATGCTGCTGAGATTTCAGCATTGCACCCGTTATGTTCAACTGGCACAATCCTGAAGGTTCACTGTCGTGCAGTATTTGTACGCCCAGGCCCACTTAGCTAATCTGGGGGGGCCTGGCCGTGATGATTTGACACACTGAATAATGTTTTAGGGCACAATCAATGCACAAGGTGCTCAATCAGGCCCTGAGGGGTGTTCTGGAGGCTTCATGGACCAGCAGCTCGGACCGTACTGGGTGTTATGGTCCCTCATGCCTGGTTGCAGGCCCTCGTTTTGCTCGGGACATTCACTATGTTTACATGGCCCATGACGCCTGGTACGGGCCGAGCTGCAGATGGATGAAACTATATTGGTGATGAGGATTTAGTGATGCATGTGTACTTGCATATTGCGTGTGTCATGGTGTGTTTGAATTCACTTGCAGATGTGGCCATTTAGCTGTTCAGACATGCTTATTGTATGTGCCATCTGTTTGTTGCCATCTGTCATTACTGCCTGTGACATGTGCCTGACAGAGGTGGTGTGCGATGGAGGTGATATACTACATTCAGTACATGTGGAGGCTTCGCTATTTACACACATCCATATCGGCTTTTGGGATGTGTTTGAATATCAATGCCACTGGATGCATGCTGGAATTTCAGTTGTGTGTGACATTTCTGCTTCATGTGTTGGCTGTCGATGTGATGTGTATGTGTGTGAGGGTTATGTGCTTCTGACATGTGTACTCATGTTTGTTTTTTTCACATTACAGATGATGATGCAATGGAGCCAGAGGATGGTGATGTCATTCCATACACGGGGTTGCTATCACATCAGCAACCCAGCACAAGTGGGGGTTGTGGGGTGGTAGATCATGAGAACCCACTTGTGCTCCAGACCATCGTGTCCAGGGCTGGCTATCAGTCCAGCTCTTATGATGACTCTGAGCACAATGTTGAGTTGGATGAGCGTCATGTCCATTCGTCGACGGTGAGTGATCTTGATGTGGATGATCTTCTGTCCGCGACACCTGCACTGAGGGGCCAGGCAATGTTGGAACCTCCGCCTGTGGTGGATCGGGATGCACAGGCACCCTTCACGCCAGTTGCTTATGTACCTGGGGCATCATGTCAATGGAGGGATGTAGTCCTGCAGCTGCGGGCGGTGCCAATCCAGCGAAGACCAGGGGTCCTTGGGCCCCGTGGGTGTCATGTCAGGCAACGTGGTGGTCATGCGTCACCGGAGTATACTGAGTGGGAGCAATCCATGTATGCCAATGCAGAACAACAGGGGGCAGCTATTGATAAGATCGCTCAGAGCATGGAACGTGTTGCCCAATCCATGCTCCCCCTGCTAGGCAGGTGCAGCTCCAGCAGTGGGCAGCACAGTCCATGGCCCACTCACTCAGGCTGTGCATGGCGGCCTCAGACAGGGCACGCCGGGCAAGCACTTGCTGCTCACGCAGAGGCACACATGGAGGCCCTGAGGGATGACCATCAATCCCTCAGATCTACTCTGGGTGTGCTCAACATGTCCCAGAGGAAGCGTTCAGAGGTGAGGTTGGAGCAGCTTGAGAATACCATCTGGGCTGAGCTACGTGCATGCCGGGAGGTGCTCCAGATGTCATGCGAGGCCATGCAGGCAGAACTCTGTGTTACATGTGCTACCTTGCAAGAGGATGCACGCGTATCACGTGAGGTATTGCATGCTGACCTACGTGCCATCGCCACACAGGACCGGGCTTACCAGTGCGCAGACTTGATGCCGTCGAGGGACAAGCTGCGCATAGGCATGGTCATGGTACTGTGCCACATCCACCTTCTGATTTCCATCCAGAGGGTGAGCAGGATGATGACTTATCTCCCACACAGGTCGGGCCATGCAGGCGTTGAGCCCATGGAGTTTTTTTTTATCTCAACATCATTGAATGTGGGTGTTGAGGTGCACCCTGTACCTCCCCCGTCCTGGGTGCCTCCCCCCCTGGGTCGTATGTGGCCATTTTTTATTTTATTAGTATAATATTGTTTGTCTATTGTGCATTCATGTGACGGTGTGGTGTGTTGTGTCTTTTGAAAGCATCCACTGTCTGCTCCAGCTGGGCCCATTGTCTCGTGTATATGTTTGTGGCTTGGGGTCCAGACACATATGCCACTCCTGCTTCCCCTTTCCATGGGCTTGCAAGGATGGTTCGGTGTGACAATTTACACAAGGGCATTGGACTTTCGTCATATCTGTGGCCTGTCTGCTGCTGTACTACTTGTGTTTACACCCCTAGTGCGGATTATGGATGTTTTCTCTTTTTGAATCTCCATTTATTGAAGTTAATTGTGATGTATTTTCATTATACGTGCTTGATGCACTTCATGCCTGCACCCTTTAGCTGTCAAAGTCACACTGATGGTGTGAGGGGGCCGGGTGGTGACAATGTCAAGTTTGTATGTGTTGAGTTCAGCCCCTGGGGATTGTGGCAAAGGAGGATGCATTAGGAATGTGACCCAAGAGGCACAACTCATGGTCCAGTCCTCACCTGAGATGTCTGCTTATACTACTACTCCGCTCCGTTCCATTTGGACGGAATGTTGTATCTGTCTTCCCTCTTGGACTTCGCTGCTGCCTGACGGTGCAGTTTACCTACTGGACTACAGCTTTTTTACTTGTTTTTCACACTCTGTTGCCTTTAGTCCCTGTTTTTCTTCCTGCTACTGTCCTTGTTGCAGATCTGTTTGTTCACCCTATCAAGGATTGATTGGGGATTGGGTTTCAGCTCAACCATCCAGTTGTGCCAGTCTCCTTCGTTATTTTCTACTCAAGTTCCAGCTCTACCCATCAGTTGTGGCATCCTCATTGATTATTGTGTGCTGAAATTGCTACCCATCCTGTTGAACCATTCTACAACTGTGCTACCTTGGTAGTTATTCTATCATTCAGCTTGGACATGTGCATGGCCATATTCTGCAAATTTTACGAGTCACGGTGGCCACTGAGGGGGCTGGACCCTATTTACACGAAAGGAAGAACAAGGAAACCAAGGGGAAAGGGGATCCTAAAGCCATGTAGACTAGAAGGAAGAAGCTGTCTGACCCCAGAAACAGTTCTTCTGAAGGTCATGGTGATGAGGAAATGAGGGAGGGGCTTTTGTTGTCGGACAGTACGCTTGGGCTACAGTGATTGGGCACACTCTGACATTCTCATTGTGAGGTACTATGTACATGATGTGTTCTGCTGGTCAATGGCTGTTCCTGTGTTGGGTTGTCGGGGGATTGGTGTTGTTTGGCATACTGGGGTGTCCACATGGGCAATGTTCACATGTGATGTGTACAGGACACTGATGGTCACTTCATTTCACATGCATGTATTGAGTCTATGTCCCTACTGATACACACACTTACACAATGCACCACCACACATACAACCACCCTTCCCTGCCCACACGTGCACACAGATTGCCTTCTCTGGCATGCTGTGTCCCTGCAGCACATGATCACTTACCATTTGGGGATCGCGTACATGCGTCACTCGGTTATTTTTGTTGCTTGTCCTTTTTATATGATGCTCAAGGTGTATCCCCAACACGATGGCTGCTGACTATGCTGTGTGCTGAGCAGTGTGTTGCAGGAGACACACACAGAACACAGTTTTGGGATTTGCGGATTTGGATTGGCCAATCTGCATGCCAACAGGCATTCTGTCTTTTGTTGATGGTACCGTTTGTGGCATGCATTTGTGTATGACTTTGTATGTGTGGGAGGTTGTTTGTCAGCCATTTCATCTGATTCCATGTCAGGTGTGATTGTCTCAGGCCTCTTTCCATTTATCATGTGTCACTTCGTATCTAATTGGTCATGTGTTGTGCTTTTGGTTTGCTCTTTTGCTGTTGCATGCCATGTCATGGTGTGGCCGACGAGATGGTGATGAGGGTGATGGGGGTTGGGAGCGTTTGGGTGACATACCAGTGAGTTTCATGGCCTGTTTTGCAGGGGGGTGTAACGCTCACCTGATTCTCGCAGAGGCGCCGGTCTTGACTGGGCGCCTACCGTATCTTCAAAGGTGATGTGTAGCACCCGGTTGGCTCTTTGGGCTGGACCTCTGTGCACTGTATGCCTGACGTGTAGAGTAAGATGTCTGCAGATAGAAAATATGGGGTTAATGAACTGGGGTTATTGGGGTGTCCCTATCTCTTTCCTCTTCTCCTCTCCTGTAGACCCCCAAAGGTTAACGCTCTCACCTTAGGTAAGTGAATGCCGAGCTCTCCATCTGCCTCGGGGCAGGGTGCTGTAACCAGTTTCTTCACTGGATAGGTAGCGCAGGCCTCTTGACTTCAGAGGACTGCTGTCCGTCGTTTACTGCACGAACGGTAAGTTTCGAGTCATTCAAATGTCTTTAAAGTCTTTAGTAATGATGTCTCTTGTTTTGCAGGGTTCCGGCGATGGCGGATGACGGGCTGAAGTGAGTTGAAGATGGAGCCCGTGTGATGAATAGAAGCGCCTGGAAGCACGTAAGTAAGCGCTTGTTGCCTGCTTCACTATGCGCTCTAACTGTCTTTTTATTTTGCAGGTACGAGTTCGGAGCGGCTGCAGGGTGCCGGAATACCCACTGGATTAGATGTGGAAAGGAGTAATGGCACGTGAGTATTAAAGTTCCCCAATGTCTTTAAACGCACCTTGTTTTGTCTTTCAGATGCGGGATGCAGCGCCGAAGGCCTCCGGAGCGTGCGAAGAGTTGGTAAACTTTTGTCTTTCAGATGCCGGAATGCAGTGTGAAGACCTCCGGAGCGCACGAAGAGTAGGTAAGCCTTTGCCTTTCAGATGCCGGAATGCTAACCTGTTCTTTCTTGTCTTTATAGGTGTTGCTGAAGACTGGATTCAGGATGGTAAGCCTTTGCCTTTCAGATGCCGGAATGCTAACCTGTTCTTTCTTGTCTTTATAGGTGTTGCTGAAGACTGGATTCAGGATGGTAAGCCTTTTTCCTTAGGCCCAGGACCGGATGCAGAAGACACGATGAGCGTTCTGCTGCAGAGGTTGCAGAATAACGCAAAGCAAGATTCATCCACCGGGTGTGGTTTAAATAGCCTCCTGTAGTGCTTAGGTCCCTCCTTCCACAGCCACGCCTAAGTAAGAAAAGAGTTCCTGGTAAGAAAAGAGTTCCTGCCTTCCAGAAGAGTTCCAGTGTTCTGAATCTAGGGAGTGGCTCCAGCCCCACCCAACAGGAAAAGTAGTTCCAAACAGAAGAGGATTAGAGGCTCAACTGGCAGGCAAGTAAGCAGCATGGTCTGCTGAAGGTAAGTCCACCCAAGCATTATGAGCCCGGCGCTTCCAGCGCTGGGACTGGGCATATTTATGAGCCTGGTGCCACTGGCGCCAGGACTGGGTCCAAAAGGTCCCAATTGGGACTGGTTGGCACTCGGAACCTGGGTTATGGATCTGCTTCCAAGGGAGTTGGGAAAACCCTGACCTTTTGGAAGCAGAGATCATGACAGTACCCCCCCTCAAGGCCCCTCCCAAACCGGGCTTCTCCGGGGGTTTTGGCTTGTCAGGAAATGTTCGGTGAAATCTTTTGATTAGGCGAGGAGCGTGGACATATTCAGCAGGTTCCCAGGATCTCTCTTGGGGGCCGTAGCCTTTCCAGTCAATTAGGTAGAATAGTTTAGATTTGGAGATCTTGGAGTCCAGAATGCTTTTGACTTCAAACTCGAGTTCTCCATCCACTAGGATAGGTTTTGGAGATTTGGTTAGTCGGGTTTGAGGTTGCACGGGTTTTAATAGAGAGACGTGGAAGACCGGATGTATCTTCATGTGCGGGGGCAAGTCCAACTTGACCGCTACTGGGTTTACTATGGTAGTGATGGAATAGGGACCAAGGTATCTTGGGTTGAATGTGCGTGGCCCTTTTAGAGATAGATATTTGGTGGATAACCAGACTTGATCCCCTACTTGATAGTGAGGGGCTTCCTTCCGATGTTGATCTGCTCCTTTCTTGTATTGTTCTTTAGCCCTTTGAAGGTGAGAAACAGCTTCCTTAAAGGCTTGGGTGATTGTAGAATGCAGGTAGTCTACTGCTGGTGTTTCAAGATCTTGGAGGGGATCCAACTCCGAGGTTCGAGGGGGACTGCCGTACAAAAGAAAAAACGGGGTTTTCCCAGTTCCCGAATGGACAGAGTTATTGTAGGCATACTCGGCTATCCAAAGGATATCTTTCCAAGTTTTTTCAGTTTGTTGCAGCATGCAGCGTAAATACTGTTCCAGAGTTTGATTGGTCCTCTCGGTTTGTCCGTCGGTCTGAGGGTGGTGACTGGTCGATAGTCTCACATCAATTTGAGCCGACCGACAGCAACTTCGCCAAAAATGAGAAATAAATTGACTACCTCGATCCGAAATTAGAACCGAAGGAAAACCGTGCAGTCGGACGATGTTTTCGAGAAATTCTCGGGCCAGAGTTGCTGCTGTTGGCAAGCCTTTGAGCGGAATGAAATGCGCCATCTTGGAGAATAAGTCCACGATTACTAGAATCGTATTGTATCCGGAGCATGGAGGTAGATCGGTGATGAAGTCCATAGAAAGCGTATGCCAAGGGCGAGGTGGGATGTCAATAGGGCGTAAGAGGCCTGCTGGTCTTTCCTTTTGACTCTTGTTTTGGGCGCATACTCCACAGGACATTATAAAGTCTCTGATATCTTTTTTCCAAGACGGCCACCAGAAGTAGCGCTTGATCTTTTCTGAGGTCTTGGCTATACCGGGGTGACCTTCCATTAAAGAGTCGTGATAACAAGAGATTACTTTTTTCTGTAAATCTGTGCTGGGTAGGTATAATCGTTCTTGGAAATACAATAAGTTGTCCTTTACTGCAAAGTCCTTTCCCTGCAGATGCCAATTCTGTATGTCTGCTGGAGTTACAAGTTGCCTGGCTTTATCCTTAACTTCCTCTATGGATTCTGTGGCGATTACACCCAGAATTCTTTGTTCGGGAATGATTGGTACAGGTTTAGGGTTGACCAAGTGTTCTTCCACTCCCATCCGAGAAAGGGCATCGGCTTTACCGTTCTTTGTACCAGGTCGATAGGTAATTATGAAGTCAAACTCGGCAAAGAATAATGCCCAACGGAGTTGTCTAGAGGATTGGGCTTTTGCGGTCTTCAAATATTGCAGGTTTCGGTGATCCGTAATCACAGTAACGGTGTGTCGGGCCCCCAGCAGATAATGCCGCCAAGCCTTAAAGGCAGACTTGATAGCCAGAAGTTCCTTGTCAGTAATCGTGTAATTGATTTCAGGAGGCGAGAATTTGCGGGACCAAAATGCCACGGGATGCAACTGATTGGTTACCGGGTCCTTTTGTGATAGAACTGCCCCCATGGCAAGGCTTGAAGCATCAGTTTCCACGATGTAGGGGAGTTCGGGGCGAGGGTGTTTTAAGATTGGTGCAGAGATAAATTTAGTCTTCAAATCCTGGAAAGCTTGTTCCGCCTCGGTAGACCATTCAAAACGTTTGTTTTTCTTTAACAAGGCAGTGATGGGCTGGACTATTCGAGAGAATTCGGGGATAAACCTGCGGTAAAAGTTAGCGAAGCCTAACATGCTTTGCACACCTTTTACGGAGGATGGTGATGGCCATTTGAGAACTGCATCGACCTTCTTTGAATCCATACGCACTCCGCCAGGTGATAACATGAATCCCAAGAATTCAACTTCAGTCACGTTGAAAACACATTTTTCCAACTTAGCGAAAAGTTTGTGTTGACGCAATCTTTCGAGGACCATTTTCACGTGTTTCCGATGTTCAGATTCCGATGAAGAATAAACGAGGATGTCGTCAATGTAAACAACAAAACATACATCTATGAGCTCTCTGAGGACATCGTTCATAAAATATTGAAAGGCGGCCGGGGCATTGCAAAGTCCGAAGGGCATGACCTGATATTCAAATAGCCCATACTTGGTGCGGAAGGCCGTCTTCCATTCATCGCCCTCTTTTACTCGTACCAAGTGGTAAGCTCCTCTAAGATCCAGCTTTGTATATATGCATGCTTTTCTGACTTGGTCCAGGAGTTCAGGGATCAAAGGTAACGGATATCTATTCTTAACGGTGATCTGGTTCAGGGAGCGATAATCGATACAAGTTCTAAGGTCTCCTTCCTTTTTTGGAACGAAGAACAAAGCTGAAGAAGCAGGGGACTTGGAAGGACGAATAAACCCATTTGCCAGGTATTGATCCAGGTATTGTCGAAGGTGAAGGTTCTCAGGCTCGGTGAGGGCATAAATTCTACTACAAGGAGGAGTAGATCCAGGTATCAGGTCTATCTGGCAGTCATAAGACCTATGAGGAGGTAGAGAGTTAGCCTGATCCTTCCGGAAAACATCTTGGTATTCTAGGTATTCGGGAGGTAACTGGGGAGTCTCTGAAGAAATTGCGGCCAGTGCAACACCAGGTGGAGGGTGACAAGTAGAGACACATTCTGGAAACTGGACCGTTCTTGCTCGCCAATCGATCAGAGGATTGTGTTTCTCTAACCAAGGTATTCCTAGAATAATCTGAAACTGAGGGGCCTTGATCACATCGAACACGATCTTCTCATGGTGTCCATCTTGACTTACTAGCGTCACCTCTTGAGTGGTATGCGTTACTGGCCCGGAGGCTATCTCCGTACCATCCACCGTAGTAATGACGTCCTTTACAGCCTTGGGACAAAGAGTTAGATTCATCCTCAAAACCATTTCATGATCCACATAATTGCTGATGGCACCGCTGTCGACGTAAGCTTCAATTGCATGTAATCGATCCGGATTATCAGGGCTAATGAGGACCATAGGTATCACGAAATGTGAGGTCACGGAACTGGTTTTCACGCTCGGCAAGAGGACCTCTATTCTTGTCGGGCGAGGTCGTTTCCCTGCTCAGAGTTTGTAACTTTGGTAACTGCAGCTCCTACTGCCTTCTTGGCAGGTTTCACCGGACAGTCTCGAAGAAAGTGCCCTGAGTTTCCGCAATATAGGCATAATTGCAACTGTTTCCTCCTTTCCCGCTCCCTTTGTGTTAGAGGACCTTTCAGACCCCCTATTTGCATGGTTCCCCGGAGTCTACTCCTTTGGAAGGAGTTGGCGGTTTGGAAAATACTCGAGCATCAAATTTGGAACGATCGGCCTTCCTGTTCTGCAGCCTGTGATCTATTTGAACGACCAAGTCTATATAATCCGAACAGTCTTGTGGGGGATTCACTACTTGGGCTAAAACGTCTTTGAGCTCTCCACGTAGACCTCTATAAAACAGCGTAATCCTTTTGTCCTCAGGCCATTGAGTTTCCACTATTAGTCTATTGAAAGATGCAATATAAGCCAAAAGGTCTTGATTACCCTGTCACAACGAAAGAAGCTCATTGTCCAAGGCCTGCCCCTGTGAATGTCTTGCGAACAGTTTTTCCATACTAAGCTGAAAGGCTTGAAAATCATGGAGAACCGGATCATCTTGATTAACTAGAGGGATCGACCAGTCTGCCGCATTGCCACTAAGGTACGAAAGTACAAAAGCTACTTTTGCTTGATCAGTTGGAAAGGCTGCTGGCCGGCATAAGAAGTGCAACCGGCACTGATTGATAAATACTGCAAACCTCTTTGGGTCACCAGAAAATCGTTCGGGCGGAGCCAGAGGTACATTCCCAGGTAGGTTGATCTGCACTGGATTCATAGAGGATGTTGAAGGAAGATTTGCCCCTGATGCGGGTAACGGGGTCTGTCCGGCTTGTGACTGTAGCACTTGTCTAGCAAGATTGTCTGTTCTCTCCTTGGAAATAATTAGTTCCCTTCTTAGAGCATTCGTTTCCTGACGAGCTGCATGCACTTCTGCCCTTAGTTCCCCAAGTAACCGGGCTAGAGGGTCAGTATCCGAGGTTTCCATAGCGCCTGGGCGAGAGTTTTGCGGTAGGCTTTGCGTTCTGTAACGCTCACCTGATTCTCGCAGAGGCGCCGGTCTTGACTGGGCGACTACCGTATCTTCAAAGGTGATGTGTAGCACCCGGTTGGCTCTTTGGGCTGGACCTCTGTGCACTGTATGCCTGACGTGTAGAGTAAGATGTCTGCAGATAGAAAATATGGGGTTAATGAACTGGGGTTATTGGGGTGTCCCTATCTCTTTCCTCTTCTCCTCTCCTGTAGACCCCCAAAGGTTAACGCTCTCACCTTAGGTAAGTGAATGCCGAGCTCTCCATCTGCCTCGGGGCAGGGTGCTGTAACCAGTTTCTTCACTGGATAGGTAGCGCAGGCCTCTTGACTTCAGAGGACTGCTGTCCGTCGTTTACTGCACGAACGGTAAGTTTCGAGTCATTCAAATGTCTTTAAAGTCTTTAGTAATGATGTCTCTTGTTTTGCAGGGTTCCGGCGATGGCGGATGACGGGCTGAAGTGAGTTGAAGATGGAGCCCGTGTGATGAATAGAAGCGCCTGGAAGCACGTAAGTAAGCGCTTGTTGCCTGCTTCACTATGCGCTCTAACTGTCTTTTTATTTTGCAGGTACGAGTTCGGAGCGGCTGCAGGGTGCCGGAATACCCACTGGATTAGATGTGGAAAGGAGTAATGGCACGTGAGTATTAAAGTTCCCCAATGTCTTTAAACGCACCTTGTTTTGTCTTTCAGATGCGGGATGCAGCGCCGAAGGCCTCCGGAGCGTGCGAAGAGTTGGTAAACTTTTGTCTTTCAGATGCCGGAATGCAGTGTGAAGACCTCCGGAGCGCACGACGAGTAGGTAAGCCTTTGCCTTTCAGATGCCGGAATGCTAACCTGTTCTTTCTTGTCTTTATAGGTGTTGCTGAAGACTGGATTCAGGATGGTAAGCCTTTGCCTTTCAGATGCCGGAATGCTAACCTGTTCTTTCTTGTCTTTATAGGTGTTGCTGAAGACTGGATTCAGGATGGTAAGCCTTTTTCCTTAGGCCCAGGACCGGATGCAGAAGACACGATGAGCGTTCTGCTGCAGAGGTTGCAGAATAACGCAAAGCAAGATTCATCCACCGGGTGTGGTTTAAATAGCCTCCTGTAGTGCTTAGGTGTCTCCTTCCACAGCCACGCCTAAGTAAGAAAAGAGTTCCTGGTAAGAAAAGAGTTCCTGCCTTCCAGAAGAGTTCCAGTGTTCTGAATCTAGGGAGTGGCTCCAGCCCCACCCAACAGGAAAAGTAGTTCCAAACAGAAGAGGATTAGAGGCTCAACTGGCAGGCAAGTAAGCAGCATGGTCTGCTGAAGGTAAGTCCACCCAAGCATTATGAGCCCGGCGCTTCCAGCGCTGGGACTGGGCATATTTATGAGCCTGGTGCCACTGGCGCCAGGATGGGTCCAAAAGGTCCCAATTGGGACTGGTTGGCACTCGGAACCTGGGTTATGGATCTGCTTCCAAGGGAGTTGGGAAAACCCTGACCTTTTGGAAGCAGAGATCATGACAGGGGGGGTGTGAAATGCACCTTGCATGTGTTCCTTTTGGTCACACAGGATTGGTTATGTTTAAGTAGCTAGGGATGCACACAATA
Source organism: Ambystoma mexicanum (assembly GCF_040938575.1). Taxonomy (NCBI): domain Eukaryota; kingdom Metazoa; phylum Chordata; class Amphibia; order Caudata; family Ambystomatidae; genus Ambystoma; species Ambystoma mexicanum. Next base: position 902,679,308 of record NC_090937.1, on the reverse strand, counting down.
TGGCACTTCCGTGGAAACATTCTCAGGGTGGTAAGGTTGTGACGGTTTACTGTCTCTTTGTCATCATCGATTGTCACCTGGTATGTGCCAGGCCTGTGTGCACTCCGCAGGGGTGGGAGTTTAGGTGAAAATTGTGGCCACAAGCTGGGTCCAGCTGCCTCACCACTTGCCCTTTCCCCTCCCATGAGCAGCGCCTGTGCCTGTGGTTGGGGATGTGGGGGCACCACCATGTCCACCAGTATGCCCTGCCGTGTTGCAACATTGTGCAGGACACATGCTGCCACAATGATCCTGCACAGTACTGGGGGTGCATATAGTAGCTTCCCGCCAGAGCGGTCAAGGAAGTGGAAGCGTGACTTGAGCACTCAGAATGTGCGCTCCACTATGCCCCTGGTTGCAATATGGGCTACGTTGTACCTTACCTGGGGTGGTGTGGTGGGGTTCCTTATTGGCGTCATCATATGGTTGCTCAGAGGGTAGGCACTATCCCCTGGGGAGGTGAGGATGGTTGTCATTAGTTGGGTTTGTGCATTTGTCTGTGCACTGACATTTGTACTCACCAATGAGCCATGTGTCGCCATGCTTCCCAGTTTCCGGGTCCCCGCTCAGGGCGGAAATTCTGTATATGAAACTGTCATGGGTAGACCCAGGATAGTTTGCATAGAAAGAGGTTATGATTCCTTTGGCTTCGCATACAACCTGTACGTTGATGGAATGCCAGTGCTTGCGGTTGCGATAGATGTTCTCAGTGGCCCTAGGTGGACGTAGGGCCACATGGGTGTAATCTATGGCACCAAGCACTTTGGGGGAGTGTGCCAACCTGTAAAAGTCCTGGACCACGGCCTGCCTTTCTGCGGGTGTTTTTGGCATGTATATGTGCCTGCGGACTGAGGAGTATTCAGCGTGACTGTGTGGCCTGTGAGACACCCCCAACAATGGCAGTTGTCCGCTGAAATGACCCAGTGGCCAAAAAATGCAGGACATTGAGCACCTTTCCCAAGGGGCTCAGTGCTTGGGAGCACAAGGTGGGTGATGTGAGGTCATCCTCCCACTCAGTGACCAGGTCTAGGATGATACAAGGTGGAAACCTATACCTGCCATAGACCTGGTCATCAGGCATCCCAAAAAGGCTATTCCTGGGCAAAAAAATGCGGGGCCTGGCTATTTTCCTCCTCCTGCAGTGTCCTGCGAGCAGTGCTGCGAGAAATGGGACATTCATTGTAGCTGTATATACGTGTTTGTTGTTTGTGCGCACTTTTATACTGCACGGGGGCGCTTCCGCCTGCCTTTGTGTGGCGGACGTGTTTACGCCTGTGCGTGTCTTTTGGTGTGCGCAGGTTTCCCCTATTCGATTCCATGAATATGTGTTGTTTGCAAGCGTTTTGGCATTCCCTGTATTGCCGAGCAGTACTTCCCCAGTTACACCCTCATTTTCAGACGTTTTTACCTATTCCGCGTGTTCTGCCCCCTTTTTGGTGTGTGCGCTACACGTTGTGCGCTTTCGCTGTGTGCGTCACGCTCGGCGTTCGGGATGTTGCAGTGATGTGTGCGCCTGTGTCCACCACACGCGGTTTCGGCTCAGCTCCCTGGGAACACAAAGACTTCCATACAATGACTACAGACAGCTGAGGGTATCTGTAGTTCTGTAGGGCCATGGCAATTGCCAGTGACACAATAGGCATCTGGACTCCCATCCATGCAGCAACCAGGACTAACGCTGCTTGTCTTCATGTAAAAGCAAAAAGAGAATATCGAGGCTGAGTACCCCAAAAGGAAATACACCAACACGGGTTTACAAAGATACACAGATCTTTATTCTACAACTGAACAGTTTCAAAGGACAAAGCAACATATAGCTATCAGGCCCTCAGTACAACACAGCGAATACCAGCCCTGTTCGGTGTGTGAAGTGAGTGGGACTTACATCAGAACATTCATGTTTTAATAGAGTTCTCTATATGATGTCCAGCCCATCTACAAGTTAACCATTCCTCAGGCTAGGGGTTCATGCCGAGTTCGCTCCTAATTTATGCATCTATACTTTTATGGATTATCCTTAATACATACTCCAATAGGTTACAATAAGAACAGTGTGTCCATGGATTCTACATTAAGCAGACCCTCCAGGATTTTGCGGCATGAAATGGCAAATTTTGCGGCATGAAATGGCACATTTTGCGGCACAAACCTTTATTTATGGCGGCAATTTTGCAGAGCAATTTTTATTGACTGGAGGGTGCAAGATTGGTACATTGCAGGAAAGAGGCTGTGTGCAAGGCTACAAGAGAGCCAGGGTGTCAATATATGTATCTTTTGTATCAAATAGGAAGAGTCCTAGATGTCTCTAGCTTGGCAGAACTGTGTTTGTTTTGGCTACATTTTTTGGTTTAACGTGCATGCCTATTTAATATTATTAACGTTATTAAACATTATCAGTTGCAATGCTGAAAATGTTCCCCTTCTATGTTCCCCAATTCCACAAACACCCACACACCTCTCTCACCCAACACACCTCACACGTCTCACCATTCCCCATCACAACTTGTATTTTTGAACCTCACGCTCAGTCATAAACATCCTCACATGCTCTGTCACACTGCCAAGTCACAATTTGAGCTCTCTAGTCCCTACCAAACTCCAAATCACACTCCCAACTCACACCGTAAGCTCCCAAATTACTCCAGCAGTATACAGTCCTTCATTCTTGCATGCTACTTCTGCATCTTTCATCCTTTCTCCAATTCTGTCACACTCTTCCCTCATCCTTTCTCCCAATCTGCAGCTTACTGCCCCTTTCCGGCCAACCCCTCTCTGCTTTTGGCCCACTATTACCCCTGAGCCCACGTTCCTTCCACCTTCAGTACCTCCGCTCTCTCTCTCTGATTTCTGGCCCACCGCCCCACTGCATCTGCTCTGCTCTTGCCCACCACTTCCCCCTCTGACCCACTGCTCTCCCTCTGATCTCCCTTTGCTTTCTTGCCTACCATGCCACAGCTGACCCATCACTCACCCACTCACTCCTTTCTCTCACATATTGTGACCATTTTTCAATTTTTGAATTAAACTGTAGATATTGACCTAAGAAAATGGGGCGTCTAAAAATAGAGCAGACTATGTGCTGTTTTTAGATAACCCATTTTTGAAAAAAAGCAGGCCACCTTAATCTTAAAGGTGACCTGCGCATTTCCACGGGGCTGGGCTGAAGTGCAAATGATGCACTGGCCAGCCACATTGAATATGTTTGTGTTTGCAGCGCTCTCCCGACAATGGTCTACAGGCTCCCCGTGCATTTCACCGTGACTGGCCCTTAAGGGTCCTGCTACTGTAAAATGCATTTCTATCCCATTTGGGGAACAGAAATGCAAGTGAGACAGCAGCGGTCACACTTAAAAATGTTTTTTTTTTTTTTTTGCATGAGTCAGTAGGGCCAGTAAAGACCCTATAAAGCAGTGGCACCCCTCGTGCATGTATTTAAAGTGGGCGCATAGGGTGGCCTAAAATTTCTACACATTTAAAAGCACATCTTGCTTGTCAATTTGGGATGCACTTTTAAATGCACAGAAACACCCCCTGATTTGCGCAAAGGGGTGAAAAAGGACATCTGAATGGGCGCATATAAGAAGCGTCCATTCACATGTCCTTTGTGGATTGGGCTGCTTTTTTTTTTTGCTCAAGTGATGAGATGTGCTTGCGCATTTCATTTCTTGAGTCCAAAAAAGAAAGTTGAAAAACTGACCCTTGAGGTTTTTTTTTGTTGTTGCAAAAACGGCACTTTTTGTGGTGTTTTTGAAAAAAACGGCAATTTTTGCGCTTTTTTGCAAAAACTGCCGTTTTTCGCTGCATTTTGCGGGATCGCAAAATGGCTATTAGCTGGAGGGTCTGATTAAGCCTTCATACATATTTTATACAATGTAGTCAAACAAGTGTTCACATTCAGCATTTGAACAGTATTGTGCTTAATATATGTTCATGGATTAGTATCGTTGGCACAGGTAATCCTCGATCTACATGTCAACGAAGGACAAGGTCTCATTACATGACCCTAACATTTGGCCAACGGGCAGTTTAAGCATTAACTCGTATGTAGAGGTCAAGACGGCCATGTTACAAACAGAAGAACACTGTCCACCATCTTAGAACACAGGGTGACTTTGGAGCGAGAATCAAAATGGCGGATGGATCTAAAATGGAGGCTGAACCGATCTAAGGTCAGAACCTTGCAACGCGGATTTCTTCACAGAGCGACTGGGCTTAGGCCAATATATACAATAAAGGAGGCATAATATGATTTCCAGTCTAACATTCAAAGCACGACAGCAGTCGGCACCCTCAAACCATGTTGGCTAATTAATTAGCACAAGTTTCAAGACCACATAGAGCAACATGGCCTAAGTGGTCAGGCCCCATCCTTGCTTTGAAGCTAAGCAGGATTGGTCCTGGTTACTGCATGCATGGGAAACTGTCCACAATATCGGATGCCATTTGTTTTCTTTATGTTAAATATTTCATAAAAAATGTAGAAAACACATTGCATCCGCATTCTTTTTTTTTAAACCGTGCTACTGTCAGTCCTTTAAAGTATTGCACTTAGAGAATTTGTTTTACTTTTTGCTGAGTTGCATTCTGGTATTTGTAGTTTCCCAGTCAAGATGGGGGGTGCAATTCCACAATTGTACACGTTTTGCCTGACAGAGTTCTATAAGGATTTATATATTTGAGTGACACTATGGAATGTGTAATTTTCAAGATATCCATTTAAAGCAGAGTATTGTTAAAAGCCAGACATGGGGTGAGGAAGGGAAATGAAGAGAGGGCAAGTAAGTCTTGAGTATTTGCCCACAATGTGGCTAGAGAGTTTGCAATCCTGGACACTGGTGCAGTTATTCTCCCCTGATTGTGGCTGCTTTTCAGGACACACGTTAAGGACACATGTGGGTGGACAGCATCACTTTTTTTCAGAAGGCATGCACAACCTCGTATTTTTGAGGTTAGCAAGATTGCTCATTTATTTGTCTACCAAGAATTTACTCAGGTTATGTTCCAGTGCAGACGCTTACCCACAAGATCAAAAGCACTTGTTTTCTATGAGAATTTTGTTTTCCAGAGAATATGTCATGGCAGATTGATGAGTTCAAAAGTTTACCACCTTTTATACTTTGCCAGCATATGTATTGGAACATTTCCTCTGTCAGGTTACTTGTCTGGTGTTCATTACTTTTTTTTTTTTAAGTCCAATGCTATTTTGCATTGTGCACTTTCTTCTCAGGGGAAGGTCAATTGAACTACATTTGTATTTTCACTTATATTTCGCTTACTGTGCATATATTCACGGGTGCCATCTTTTTCTTCCCCTTTTCCTTGCTACTTAAATATGGTTAGTTGGGTGTGTGCGATGTATCACAACATTCACCAAGAGACCGGCCATAAAACAAGGTGCTTGTAGCATGCTGTTTAACCAAAGTGTGATCCTTGGGAAATAAAGTAATCTCACTGCGCATTGCCTAAACACATGGTGAGTTCTGAAATCCTGCAATCTTGTATACATAATACAAAAAATATATATTTGTGCAGCTACAATGACAAATCACTGGCCATGGTTGAAGCCAATGGCCAGTGACACATGTCTCATGTCTCTCATCCTGCCTGACAGACACCTGTTATTTTGTATTTTTTGGGTTTTTTTTCATCCTACTTTACTACTAAAATCTTCACATAACCTTCTCCAAAGCAACCCTTACATTCCAAAACAGCATGGCATTTCCCAAAAATGATAAGGAAATGCCATCTTCTTCAAAATAAACAGCATTACTCAAATCAATGTTCTCATTATTACAGACAAACATGCCAGCTCCAAGCATAAAAGCACACATATCTCTGTTGATTGCACACCTAGCAATGTTTTGCTGAGAACAAAAAACAGAACTATTGTCACATATTGCCCTAGGTAGTAATCCAGAAAAAATTACTTTCGCATTTTGAAGGATGTTCATTACTGCTTGAACCAACTGTTCCAAATCTGCCAACAAAGTAGGGGCACTGACGTAGCCCAAATGAAAAGCACCATAGTGCAAAACTACCAGATGGGGACTGTTCATCCTGCGCATATCTTCACAAACTTGTAGAATTTGCTCTACATTGCAATCAGGCACAGCACTCCACACCACCTCCACTCCTTTAACATCAACATTTTTTGCCACATGCCTGCATTGAGCATACTGCTGTAAAGCATGCACAAACATATCTCCGAGCACCAACACCCTGACTTTCTCCACCTCTGCCATCTTCACTACACACAGTCTCTTTCTACACAAATCCACAACGTCAACATCTGATTGGCTGATCCCTACAGTCCCCTTTCCATACTGGATTTGCTGGAAAACCCTGGATGTGGCATGCCCTATATGTGGACAGCCGCGGTGTCCACGCAGCGCGTAACTCTTAGCCAGCCCTTTTACCCTTTCCACATCACTCTAGGTGCCATTCCCTCATTGGATACAGCTAAGCAGTTACACAACCATCCACCAATCACATCCAAGACCTCTACATCTAACTCCATCATCAGAGTTCTGCACTTCAAATGTACTTTTGATCACTCTTAGTACAAGCCTCATATCATTGGAAAGCACTTACTACAGAAAGTACTCTACAAGTCTCCAAGAGTTCTACTTACAGCTGCATTCATATCCACATGCATGAATATAAACTACAGGTATGCATATTTTATTCACCGTACATGTACAACTCTTATGAATCCATATAAACAGAGTAATGCCACTAAACCTGCATAAACTATACATACATGCCAACCCTTCCGATTTAGGCGCGAGACTCACGATTTATTCATTGAAAAATCACACTATTTATACTGTCTCCCACCTAAATTAATGCTAATCCCAATGCAATCCTATGGGAAAAATAAATGTTCCGATTGCTGTGGTGAAATATCCCTCTCAGGGGCTCCCGATTGTTGGCATGTATGCCTATAAAATGAACTTATTGACATTTTTCCCATCTACTATAATCAACTGTCACTTCCAAACCTGTCTACTATCTACAGCACAGCTTTAAAAAAACAAGTGAATTTCATACACTTAAAATTCTACTCATTTGCAAAGCATGTTGAACTAACATATTGTAAATAAAATATAAAGGCTGCACATAGTCAAATGCAATGCATGCATACACTATGTTCAGATATCAAAGAAGAATACTACTACAAAAACATAAAAATCAACGTCTACATTAACATCAGTGCTATAAACACACAAAATTACTAACTTCTTTCTTTTACAATTGCAGTGAAGACCACTCTCCTGAAAATCAGCAGCATCTGAACTACAAACAACATATCCGAAGAAACCTGCTCATTCCACAAAAAAAGAGTAAGTACAATACTACCTTACTGTTCCTCTGTGTGGTTCATTCATGTAATTTGCGCACCAAGCGATTTCTGAACCATTTTGCCCACAAATCCCCATTTATTAAACAGGGATTAGCAGGCAGAATGGCACACAAATCCCCATTTCTTTGGAACACAAATAACATACTCGACCCCTAGAATGTTAGTATTACTAAACAAAGAACTGTTTTAATTTTATACCACTAGGTTTACTATTAATGCTTCTCCTCACCACTAGCTCACGTTCTACTCTCATCTGAACTGCAGTTTAGTAACACACAAAATAGAAGAATAGCCTTCCCAACTAATTGTAGCTGCCCAATGCACAATGACACACCACCACATACATCTTTCCCATCATACACAGACACTCATGCAGACAGCACACATACATTGCAGAACGGCCCAACCCATACCTTCTTTTTTTTAACAGACCCCAAAGAATGCCTACCAAAAAGCAAGTCCGTAGAAAGCAACGCAGAAGTAGAGCAAATTAAAATAAAAGAGTCCAAAATAAGCATCCATCTCTACCGGAGTTTGTACAACAAGTTCAAACAAAACAGCTAATACAGTCATTTACGGAAACAAAACAAGATTCCAGTACATAAACTTTGCCTCCTCTTTCAAAATATAAAACGAAACAGAAAATGAGTAACAAGAATTTGGCTACCACTACTGCTAAAACTGCTCCTATAAATCTTGATGTACTAGCAAGTAACCATACCAAAAAAAGTATTTTAGCATAAATGTTCCACCAGAAGGTCCTGCAGAATCTTATAAAAACAGGAGACAAATCATGCAGAACCCTTCAAACCTACCGTAGAAAATTAATCTTAGAAGCTTTGATAGATCTCAAAAGAAAGTTATTTATTTTAGTGTTAAACAGAATGAAAGCACTAACAAAACTAACTACTAAATTACAAAAAAAAACTTCTCAATAAACGGAATGTCAACAAAAATAACTTCTTAAATATCTGTGGAGGTGGATGGAGTCAAACCACGAGCACAGAACCATATTTTAATGAAGAAGCATACAAACAAAACCAAACAAACACAATTTCCATACATAGAAGTGGACGAGGTTATGAAAAAAATTATAATACCATAATGAAAGAAGAAATAATGCTTACAAAAATATCCCCAGAAAACCCAGAATTACCTCTCCATTCGACTGAACCAGAACGTCCAGTATACAAATGGCCATGCACGTCAATGTGTAACATTCCCAAAAAATCTTTCAAATCTTTACGGCAGTTCCTCAATCAGTATGTGAAAGGCAAAGACAAAATCAAAATGAAAGTGCTGCAAAATATGGATACCTGTCCAGTGCGCACATACACAGGACTGCAAGGACATTCATTAGCCTGCATTTCAGGACCTATTTGCAAAAGCACCTTCCATCATATCAAAATGATATCAACACAACATTCAACTGTAAGAAATCTAGTCTATAAACTGTACTATGCTAAAAGTCCTGCTTTAGCACTAGTCAATTTAAATAACACTCTTCTACATGGTATACTCAAAGACCTACTTCAAGAAATCGACCATATCCAAAGAAAATATTTTGGAAGTGAAAGCCACTTACAAAATGCAGTAGTTTTACAACAGACTAGCAACAATTCTGCACATGGCAACCTTCTTCTACACACATACAAAAAAGAAATACTAAAATTTAAAAGTACATCCACTGAAGTACCAAACCATGTGTGTGTGTGTGTTGCCGCAGAACTTTTTATAAAAGTAACACAAAAACTGCAGATGTAACACACAAAATTGAAGGCAATTAAGATTCCAAATGGTTTGAATTAGCTCTCTACCTTATAGCAGAAAACAAATACGAAATAACTGACCCCTTAATACTTTCCAGTTACTGCACTGTAAAACTTGACAACAACCAAACTCCTTCACGTGCTATCACAAATAACTTGGAATTATTCCCACTACCAAAACCCCTACAAGAACTCAATAATATGAGAGCATCATAATTCAAACAGTGCACCCATTTCAAACAATAATACGCCTTCAACCAAAAACAGCAAAATTACCTCCCTCTGAATTGGTGAAAGGCATTTGTGGCAAAGTAGATTATTTACCATTAGATCTGAAAGAAAATGGGCACACTCTGGGAGTGCAACGTCCAATAGAGCAATCTTTAATTGTCTTAGTAAATGGTGTATCAACAAAAGACCAAAAAAATTGGCAACAACTTGTAGACTTACATAAAGTTAGACAAGCCTTGCAATAGCTAAAAGACAATAATGAATACTACAAAGAAATAAATATTGAAGAAAACTTAAGGGGAACAACTGAAATAATCCAAGAGTCACCAGAAACTGGTCAATTTGCACTTCTAGATCCTGCTACACTATCCAATTTTTAGACCATTATACAATTTATCCATTACACTCTAATGACACCATTGATGATGCACTAGAAACGTACCAAATGCGACAAACCAAAGGATCACCAATCAGCATATGGGAAAAAAGTATAGAAGCACATGCTTTTCCTCTACTCTTTCCTACTGGCAAAGGAGGAAGGTACGAGGATAGACTCACTCAGATAACAGCATCAGAATACCGCTCATTACAAATGTATTCTGAAGATCCCAGATTTAGACAAAATTTGGAATACATATCCCACCTACACTTTGAAAGTGAACTAGCAACTGTATGTTACAGAGTTGCACACATATTGAAATCAGGAACCCATTCTCAAAATATGTCAGCTACGCAATTAATACAAAAAGTGCAAGAAAAATATGAGGTTTCACAATCAAGCATTAGAAATCTGTTAGCAAACATGCGTGGTACGAAAGAGTACTGGTTCCGTAGTCACGGAGATGTATGTTGTATGATAAGAAAACTTTGCCCACCCACTTGGTTTGTTACATTAAGTTGTGCAGAATATGCATGGGAAGATGTACATGATTTCCTACGCATATCAAACAAAAACAAAACAAACATTGATATACTAATACCTGGAGAACTTTGCTCTCAAGATCCTGTTAATGTTTCAAGATATTTCCATCATTGTTTCATTGCTATGCTATGCTTTATTTGTAATAAAACTGTTCCTCTCCTCGGAGAAGTGCAACACTTATTTTGGAGAAAAGAATACCAAGCCAGAGGAGCACCACATATCCACATGCTTTTATGGATTAAAGATGCTCCTAAATTTGGTCAAGGCAGTGATGCCACTGTATTACAGTTTATCGAAAAATATGTCACTTGTGAAATTCCATCAGAAGCAACAAATAGTGATTTTCATGCACAAATTGTACAATTTCAAAGAGACATATGTGGCAAATATTGTCATCGCAAATACAAAAACAGAGGGAAATACTAAACCAAATGCCGCTCTGGTTTCCCTAGACCAGTTACAGAAACAGGTGAAGTGAACAACTTCATGTCTTCAGTTAGACATAGTGTTAAAGGTATATCACCTAAGAAAACGTATTACATAAAAAAGAACAGAAGATTCAAAATATATCAATGATTACAATGCAATCATTCCCCTCTTATGCAATGCAAACATAGATATGCAGTACATTGCAGACAATTCCACTGCAGTTGCACAATATGTTACAGCCTACTTAACAAAAGCAGAAAAAGCATAGCTTCAAGATCGCTGGAATGACCTATGATCGGACAAAACACTATCTAAGAAATTGTACAGCTTAGGCATAAAAATGCTCTCTCATAGAGAATGGGGCTCCTATGAAGTTGCAGATTGTTTAACCGGTACTGCTTTGTATGGAAAATCTGAAAATATAGTATGGCTAAGTCTTGGTCCTGCTAAATCTAGAAAAAGAGTTCTCAAATCATACGACGACATAGAAATAATAGCCAAAAATGATACCAACAGCCAAGACATTTTGAAAAACAATTTACTAGACACATACTACCCGAACAGGAGTACCACTTTGGAAACCATGTGTCTATACCACATAGCCCAAAACTTCACATACAAAAATAATATAAAACCCAATGAAAAAAAAGGTTGATATAGAGTGACAGAGTGTGAAGGTAGATTAGTGAAACTTACCAAACAAAGCTTAATTAATCATATCAAATTGTCATTAAAAACTCCTCAACATAAAGAGCTATATTACATGTCCCTGCTACAACTTTTTAAACCATGGAGAAAAGAAGAAGAGATACTAGAAAACTATGACTCTTAGGAAGACGCTTTCAAAGCAAATGAAAGCACTATCACTGATATAAACTTTACGCAGTACAAAACAATGTTGCACAATGAACAGCAACACGAAGAAGAACTCGAGGCCCAACTAGATAAGGACAATCCCGACAGTAGTCAACCTTCTGTAACAGGAAGTCAAGAACCACTGGGACAGCCACTAATAGCAAATGAGGCAGAATTAGCTATGACAGAAGTAGAGAACGCCATGTGTCACTATGAAGAAGATACAGAAGACTTAACTGTACTACAATCAAAACTGAACAAAGAGCAGCGTACCATTTTTCAAGAAGTAACAAAAGAAATTGTACATGGTGTACAACATGAAAATAAAGAATGTACCTGCCAAAATTACAAACCTATACTACTATAAGTCAGTAGTGAAGCTGGTTCAGGCAAAACCTTATTAATCAAAATCATCAGCAAGTTCGTTCAACAATTGACAAACAACAAACTGTCAGCTGTTGTAACTGCCCCACAGGTTTAGCTGCCTACAGCATAGGTGGTGTCACTTTACACTGATTACTACTTCTTCCAGTAGAACACCAAAAAAAATATTACAAACTTTCTACAGAAGCTGCAATGGAACTATGCAGAGTGTTAAAACAAATGAAAATGCTAATAATAGATGAAGTGAGCATGGTCTCCAACCGAATGTTGGCTTTGATTCACCTCAGATTGCCACAACAAGACTAAATACCTTAGAACATTCTATCTCCCCCACAGCTGGTTTTGAGAAAATATTAAAATTATCCTTAAACTATAAAGTGATGCTTAAACGTAACCTTGACATAGAGCAAGGGCTAGTTAATGGAGCACTCGCTACAGTTGTTGGCTTTCAAACATACCCACGAGACAACAACATTCAGTTTGTCAATATTCTCTTTGACAAACTTTCAGAAGTAAAAAGGATAGGGCGCTCAGCAGCTCGATTCCTTCTCTTCAAAGACATGTATGTACTCAGAGAACAATTTTCTCTAACTCTAGCATATGCAGTCACCATTCACAAATCACAAGGTCATACCCTAGACAAAGCATTGATAGATATTGGTAACACAGTCTTTAAAGAAGGCATGAGCTACGTAGCACTATCATGCTTACGTACACTTGACGGTCTATTTCTAATCAACTTTGATGCAAGTAAAGTAAACACTGATATTGCTTGCATTTTAGAATACAATGGACTACGTTCTCTATACATCCCCCATCTAAAAACATATCCTGTTCCACAAAAAGGAAAACTTTGTAAAAGAAAACTAAATCAGACAGAAATGCAACAGGATCTCACTGCAAATCCTCCAAAGAGAGTAAAAAGAGAGTAAATATTCTAAGCTAATACTTCATCAATTACCACAACCAATGAAGAACCTATAACTCAAAGTAACTCTTCAAAGAAGCAACACACACTCCGAAAAAATGACTTGGACACAGAACTATCTGGCCCATTCAAATTTTCAAATACATCTGTTTTAAGTTGCTAAGCAAATGTAGTAATGAATATTCTATTTCTATTGCCACCAATTGTTGACAACATTTACTTACACAGTACAGACCAATTGTGTTTGCAAATGTTAGTCCTTCATAGAAACACAACAAACAATCCTGACAACACGTATAGTGTTCATGAATTGGACTACTGTGGAAGACAAGAATTGGACTACTGTGCTGGAATGGTGAAATTCACTATAAACTCACAAGAAGATCCACAAGAATTTCTAATGTACTTACAAGTACTGGACAACAAAAACATACCTATAAATGAAATCTTCCAGATTTCATACATGTGGAAACATACATACACTCTCTGCAACAATGTGGCACAGGAACAAATCCCTAATGAGCGCTTTGTGTATGTATCCATACCTAATTGTGAATCCATTCCATTTCAGCAACTTGTACAAAACGCAAACCATGGTCGATTATGTACTACTTGCAATTCAGATAATCGCTCCACCTTACTAATACAAACACATAGTAAATACGTAATACTAATGCTTCTACGTTACAATGCAGATGGTACCAAAAACAACTGCAGGCTTACTGGATTCACACATGGTCAAGTATCACTTGGTAAGAAAACCTTCAGAACAATAGGTATAATCTACCACGCAGGAGCCACAACCAATGCAGGTCACTACACTGCATATATAAAAAACAAATGTGGATGGTTTGAATGTAATGATAGTACCATTACTCTAAATCAGAGATTGCCAGCAAATCTTACAAACGCTTATTTAATCTTCTTAAAACCAACATTCAATAACTAATCTGTACTTAAACATTAACAAAACTTCAATTAAAAAACTATAAACTGTTAGAATACGGCAACAGGTATCTAACTGCCCAAAGATTTTGCAACAACCAAACAGATAAATCAATACCACTAAATTATAACAAAAAATAGACAGTTAGAATACGCCAACAGGTATCTAACTGCTCCAAAAATCTGCAACAAGCCAACAGATAGAACATTAGCCAGAAACAAGTGAACACGGAAAACAAACAAACAAATAGACTGTAGCATAACAAAAAAAGTTTTTTTTTTTAATCCGACATGGATTTTTTTCCAGATAGGTGTGATCTATGGATGTGATATGCTGCGGTGGTTGTGCCCAGCGCCTAGAGTCTTGGGTGTATGGCCTTTGGCCTACGGCCATACACCCAAGACTCTAGGCCTTGGCCACAACCCCGCAGCATATCGCACCCATAGATCACACCCATAGAATCAAACATTTTAACTGTCTATATGGGCCCACCCATATCACACTTTTTGCAAAGTTTGGTGAGAATTCATCCAGGGAAAGTGAAGTTATAAGCCAACTATGGTGGCTTATAACTTCAGTGCTTATAACTTCAGTCTTGGGTGCATGGCCTTTAGGCATGCACCCAAGACTCTAGGCTGAGGCCCCAACCACTGCGACATATCACACCCATGGTGGCTTACAGCTTCGGTGCTTATAATTTCGGTCTTGGGTGCATGGCCTTTGGCCATGCACCCAAGACTCTAGGCCATGGCCACAACCACCGCAGCATATCACACCCATAGAATCAAACATTTTAACTGCGGCATATGGGCAATTTTTATGTCCGCAGATACCGCGCGTGTCTTTAGAACAGTTTCAACTTGCCTGCGGACAGCACGGACGGTAATATTGACACCCCTTATTTTTACTAATTATGAACATCCCGGACAGCGCGGGCATTGTGACTATATAGTATTTGACCCATCTCTTTCTCCCCAAACCTCTCCAAGCACTCTTACACACCAAAACACTCCCCAAAATTGCATTTCACCTCTATTCGTCACCGCGCTGCAGGCGGATCCAAGCTGGCTGGCCCATCGGAACAATCTGATGCACTTCATGCTCTTCACCATCCAATCAGCGAACACATCACATGTCTGCGGACATGACGCGAGTCGATTAGCCAATCGGTGTCCTGTCGCAGAGCGAACAGGGAAGTGTGTCCGCGGAGCGGACATAGATATCACACATTTTTTTAGACCTACTTTTTGATCGTTTTAAAAAAAACTACTGGACAGATTTTTTCCCATTCACTCTATGGGAACAAAAGAAATGTTGGGACCCCCCCTATAACTTTGCCCCCACCTGGACCAAACCTCACCAAACTTTGCAAAAAAAATTCAGAGTGGGCCATATACTTTTTTTTGCAAAGTTTGATGAGGATTCGTCCAGGGAGAGCGAAGTTATAAGCCTCCCAAAAAGTGCTCTTCCTATGGGATTAGCAACTTAACCATAACTACACAGCCACTAGCGTGGCTGTGTAATATATATATTCAATAAGAAAGCACTCTAATATAGAAAGCAGTTATCATTTCAGTATTCAACATGGCAAGATTATGAATATGGCACCTTCATCATGTATGCTGCACACACTGCCTATGTTTCTGCATGAGTAGCTTAGTATACTGGATAGAACTTCATAATAGAATGCTATTTATATCAATGCATTGCTTAATGCACTAATTAGCTCATGATATTTATCCCAATGATCCTTGACAGTTTTTGGTCAACATTATAAGAATCCCTCCTACAGAGTTTTCATGAAAAGTAAATGCACATGTGATGTCATCTTTGATGTCCTGGGTGTTAGTGTTAGCAGTGCACGGTGGCGCGAGTTATGGTTGCTTATGTTACCATAACTGCCGAATTTCAGGGTTTTTTCGGTTTTACTTTGAACCATAACGCCCTTTAACAAAGTTTTTTCACTGAATTTGATAGGATTTTAGTAGCGCAACTTAACCATAACGTCCCTTTAGCAAAGTTTTTTTTACTGAATTTCATAGGTTTTTAGTAGCGCAACTTAACCACATTGTCCCTTTAATAAAGTTTTTTCACTGAATTTCATAGGTTTATAGTAGCACAACTTAACCATAATATCCCTGACTTCATATACATGTAACATAGAACATACTAACCCCCTCGTAGTGATTTTCATGTCCGCGGATTACCGCCATGTCCGCGGACATATCGAAAATCTGAGCGTGGTGAATGTAACTTTAAATATTGTGCCCCATTTCCCCTTTGAAGTTGGCTCTGAAAAGAACCGTTTTTTTTTGTTTTTTTTACAGATGCTTCACAGACACCTGTTATTTTGTAGTTTTTTTCTTGTTTTTTTTTCTTACTTTACTCCTAAAATCTTTACATAACCTTCTCCAAAGGAACCCTTACATTCTAAAATAGAAAGGCATTTCCCGTAAAAGATAAAGAAATGCCATCTTCTTTAAAATTAACAGCATTACTGGCATCAATATTCTCATTGTTACAGAAGAACATACCAGCTCTAAGCATGAAGGCACACATGCCTCGGTTGATGACACACCTAGAAATGTTTTGCTGAGGACAAAAAACTGAACTATTGTCCCATATTGCCCTAGGTAGTAATCCAGAAAAAATTACTTTCGCATTTGGAAGGATCTTCATTACGGCTTGAACCAAGTGTTCCAAATCAGCCAACAAAGTAGGGGCACTGACGTTGCCCAAATGGAAAGCACCATAGTGCAAAACTAACATATGCGGACTGTTCATCGTGGCCATATCCTCACAAACTTGTACAATTCCCTGTACATTGCAATCAGGCACAGTGCTCCACACCACCTCCACTCCTTTCACATCAAAGTTCTTTGCAACATGCCTGCATTTGCGATGTCATCTTTGATGTCCTGGGTGTTAGTCTTAGCAGTGCGCGGTGGTGGCGCGAGTTATTTTTCATAGCTTACCATAACTTGCGATTTTCAGGGGTCTTTCGGCTGTACTTAAAACCATAACGTTCTTCAAACAAACTTTTTTTAATATCACGCACAAAATATACAAACATGGCGTGCAAAAAACAACTTCTACACATGGCTTTACACAGAATGTTGCAAAGTAAGAATTTATGCTCGTTCACAGTGATGGTCAGCTGCTTCCATTTTTTTCTCGGGCCCGGAGAGGCTCACAAAGCGGACTATAAGGTTGTATTGTGTTTTGACCTTGACAGACAGAGATTGTGATGAAAGACTTCTCTTGAAGGAGTGTTGCTAAAACGTAAGAGAAGATAAGGATGAAATTTATGAAACAAAACCACTTTTATATATTATATCACTATGCACACGCAGAGTCGGATTTTGGGACTGCACCACTCGTAGACAATGGAAATTGCAATTGTACTGTAAGTAACCCTTTAGATTATTTTATACCAAATATAATTACAATAGCGTAGCATTAAAGACCGCTCAAGTTAAACTTGTTCATTGAAAGTGGCATAATGTTTTCTACCGCACACTATCACCGCCGAATTGATCCCCTGTTGTTTAGAGGGCTCTGAAAAAGGCAGACGACACAGGGTGGGTTAATACAAATAATTTAACCGGTCTATAGGCGGTCAAGCGCTCTACTCGCTGTGCCACTTCACTGTAGCCTGTCAAATGGCACAGCGAGTACAACGCTCGCTTTGACATCCGTGCACAGCTTGCTAACGCAAGTTCAAATCCCGGCAAGGCCAAACTCAGCCTTTCATCCTTCCGTGGTCGATAAATGAGCACCACACACCGTGGTTAATAATAAGCACCGCTTAGATACCTCAAGGTTCTTAGCGCTATATGAATGGGAAAATATTATTATTTTATTATTAACATACTCCGTTGCACTATCTTCGATAGTAAATAGTTTCACGCCATAATAAATAAAATTATGATTTTTAATGAAGATCGGCTGGTGAGACTAATTTATGTTTTTTAAAACAGGTATGTGGCCCCATTTTGCCAATGTCATGATTTACAGACTCCAGCGGATGGGGTCTTCAACTGCCAGGTGCAGGTCCAAATATGCAACTTCATGACTCTCACCATTTTATGGGACAATCGCCAAGGACCAATATGCCCTCACGCAGTACTAGTGGCTACAAACAAAATACCAACCAATAGGGTGGTCTAATGGCTCGTTTTTGGAGCAACCTTCCGATTATCAGAGCGACCATTTACTGCTTTT
Organism: Ambystoma mexicanum; assembly: GCF_040938575.1. Taxonomy (NCBI): domain Eukaryota; kingdom Metazoa; phylum Chordata; class Amphibia; order Caudata; family Ambystomatidae; genus Ambystoma; species Ambystoma mexicanum. The sequence goes on along the minus strand of NC_090937.1, from coordinate 902,661,218 downwards.
ATCATAAACCAACAGCCTATCTACCGCAAAGGAACAACGTGTGGCTCCAAATAGACGTTTGCTGATCGACAGCAGAGACAATAGCAAATCGCTGAATATTCACTAAACATTTCATGTGAAATAAATGTACTTTACCAAATGTACAATCCTGCTGTTTACTTTTAAACCACAGTTTCATATTCCGAATTGTGGCGCACTGAGTTGTAAGCTGATCTAACACCCTCTGTACCGCAAAGGAACATCGCGTGCCTCAACATGAACTTTTGCGGATCGACTACAAAGACAAATGCAAATTGCTGAATATTCTCTAAACATTTGATGTCAAATAAATGTACTTTACAAAATTTACAATCTTGCTGTTTGCTTTTAAATCACTGTTTCCGAATTCTGGCGCGCTGTGTTGTGACATAGGGGGTCATTACAACCCAGGCGCTAATTGCGCCAACTTTACCACCATGGTGTAAACTGCGTTTACACCATGGTGGATGGCGGATTTACCGCCCCATTCCAAGGTGAGAGGGGCGGTAAATCCCCATTTCCCATTTTCCCTTCCCCATTCCCATTTTTGCCCCATAGGGCATAATGGGAGTGGGGAAGGCGCTAATTACGCCACTGTAAATTACGGTGGCGTAATTAGCATCATGGCAGGTTAGCGCCATGGATTTTAACGGCTGCTAAAAGCAGCCGTTAAAATTAGAATAGGCGTTAAGGGTTAACGACAGCGTTAACCCTTAACGCCTGGGTCGTAATGAGGCCCATAATATGTGTTGTCTTCCGGGTTCTGTGTAAAGTCACTTAGGACTGGAGAGGACTGGGCGCGTTTGATGACGCACCCTGTAACGTCACAGAGAGAGGCGGGGAATGTGAATGCTTTGATAATATCAGGCTTAGGGGTGGGAGATATGATTTAGTGTCGCAAAAGCAAGTCAGCCAGGTCAATAGCGCCAGTCATAAGATTATCACATAATGTCGGCGCACACCAGCCGGATTTATTGTTTCTTTAGTGGACAAAAAAGTCAGTTGACGCCCATAGGAAATTGTACTATTAGCGGACAAAAGGAGTGGTCTTAAAACACTTTCACCCTGACAACGAACAATACAAACAACGTTCTCAGAACACCCCCATTTTGTGTAATTGCAACCATTTCGGGACACCGCGAGTGTTCTTAGAACACATTCAACTAGACAGATTACAATACGGACAGCGTCCTGAGGACACCCCCAGTTTGTGTATTTTCAAACAATTAAGTACACCGCAAGTTTTCATAGCTCATTTTTACCTTCCTTGTGAACAAAAATGACACATACTCCGTCCTCGAAACACCCCACCATTTAGTTTATTTACAAAATGTCAGAACAGCCGTGTTCTCCGCGGACAAATCGAACGCAACAAAAACGTCTAGCACATAAAAAAACAAAACATTGAACCTATCTCATACTCCCCCTCTCCAAACACTCTTACACACCAAAACAGGGCACTAAATACAATTTTTTATCCACGTTTCACCGCGCTGTATGCGGTCGACGGCGAATACAAGATGGCGAGTGCCACAGAAAATCTGACGCGCTCCATGCCCCTCGCAGTCCAATCAGCGAACACGTCGCATGTCCGCGGACATGATGCAAGGCCATGGGCCAATCGGGGTGCTGTCCGCAGAGCGAACAGGGAAGTCTGTCCACGAAGCGAACACAGATATCACTAATTTTTTTGCCTTACATTTTGATCATTTTTTAAAAAACTACTGGACGGATTTACACCAAATTTGCAAAAGCACGCTTTCGGGACCAGGCCGCCACTCCTGCCGCAAATTTGGTGTAAATCCGTCCAGCGGTTCGGGCTGTAGCCATGCGCAAAATTTTTTCCCATTCAGTCTATGGGAAAAAAAAAGTTTTGGGACCCCCCCTATAACTTTTCCCCCCCTGGACGAATCCTCACCAAACTTTGCAAAATAATTCAGAGTGGGCCATATACCTTTTTTGCAAAGTTTGGTGAGGATTCGTACAGGGGGGGCAAATATATACGGGAGTCCCAAAACTTTTTTTTTTCCCATAGACTGAATGGGAAAAAAATGTGCTCGCGTCTACAGCCCAAACCGCTGGACGGATTTTCACCAAATTTGGACCAGGAGCAGCGGCTTGGTCCCGAAAGCGTGCTTTTTTAAATTTGGTGAAAATCCGTCCAGTAGTTGTTTTTAAAATGACCAAAAAGTAGGTAAAAAAAATTAGTGTTATCTGTGTTCGGTCCGCCGACACACTACCCTGTTCGCTCCGCGGACAGTGTCCTGATTGGCCAATCAGCTGGCGTGATGTTCGCGGACATGCAATGTGTTGGCTGATTGGACGGCATGGAGCGTGAAGCGCGTCAGATTTTCGGTGGCGCTCGCCATCTTGGATTCACGGTCGTCCGCGGACAGCGCGGTGAAACTTTGTTCAAAATTTGTATTTAGTAGACTGTGTTGGTGTGTAGGAGTGTTTGGGGAGGGTGGGAGTGTATGAGATAGGATGAAAGTTGTGTTTTTTATGTGTTAGACGTTCTTTTTGTGTTTGATTTGTCTGCGGACATCACAGGTGTTCTGAAATGTTCTAAATAAACTGAATGGGGGGTGTTCTGAGGACTCAATATGTGTCCGTTTTTTTCGCAAGCAAACTGAAACTGTTCTAAGAACACTCGCAGTGTCCTGAAATGTTCGCAAATAAACAAAATGAGGGTGTCCTGAGGACGCTGTCCGTATTGTTCGTTGTGAAGTTGAATATGTTCTAAGAACACTCGCGGTGTCCTGAATTGTTCGCAAATACACAAAATGGGGGTGTTCTGAAGACGTTGTCGAACACTCGCTGTGTCCTGAAATGTTCGCAAATATGAATGGGGTTGTGGCTGACAAGTTGAATGTGTTCTAAGAACACTCGCGGTGTCCTGAAATGTTTGCAAATAAACAAAATGGGGGTGTCCTGAGGACGCTGTCCGTATTGTTCTCTGTCAAGTTGAATGTGTTCTAAGAACACTCGCGGTGTCCTGAAATGTTCGCAAATAAACAAGATGGTGGTGTTCTGAAGACGGTTCTAAGAACACCCGCGGTGTCCGGGGAATGTTCATAGGGAGTGTCCTGAAGACGCTGTCCGTATTGTTCTCTGTCAAGTTGAATGTGTTCTAAGAACACTTGCGGTGTCCTGAAAAGTTTGCAAAAAAAAAATGGGGGTGTTCTGAAGACATTTCTAAGAACACTCCCGGTGTCCTGGAATGTTCGTCTGGGGTGTCCTGAAGGCGTAGTCCGTAATGTTCGCTGACAAGTTGAATGTGTTCTAAGAACACTCGCAGTGTCCTGAAATGTTCGCAAATAAACAAAATGGGGGTGTCCTGAGGACGCTGTCCGTATTGTTCTCTGTCAAGTTGAATGTGTTCTTAGAACACTCATGGTGTCCTGAAATGTTCGCAAATAAACAAAATGGGGTGTTCTGAGGACACTGTCCGTATTGTTCGTTGTCAAGTTGAATGTGTTCTAAGAACCCTCGCCGTGTCCTGAAATATTCGCAAATAAACAAAATGGGGGTGTCCTGAGGACGCTGTCCGTATTGTTCTCTGTCAAGTTGAATGTGTTCTTAGAACACACATGGTGTCCTGAAATGTTCGCAAATAAACAAAATGGGGGTGTTCTGATGACACTGTCCGTATTGTTCGTTGTAAAGTTGAATGTGTTCTAAGAACACTCGCGGTGTCCTGAAATGTTCGCAAATAAACAAAATGTGGGTGTTCTGAAGACATTTCTAAGAACACTCTCTGTGTCCTGGAATGTTCGTAGGGGGTGTCCTGAAGGCGTAGTCCGTATTGTTCGCTGGCAAGTTGAATGTGTTCTAAGAACACTCGCAGTGTCCTGAAATGTTCGCAAATAAACAAAATGGGGGTGTCCTGAGGACACTGTCCGTATTGTTCGTTGTCAAGTTGAAAGTGTTCTAAGAACTATCGCGTTGTTCTGAAATGTTCGTAGGGGGTGTCCTGAAAACGCTGTCCGTATTGTTTGCTGGCAAGTTGAAAGTTTTCTAAGAACACTCATAATGTCCGCGGACATTAAAAGTTTCCATAGACCATAGTTGAAATGTTTGACTCTATGGATGTGATATGCTGCGATGGTTGTTGCCAGGGCATAGAGTCTTGGGTGCATGGCCATTTGGCCATGCACCCAAGACTGTATGCCCTGGCAACATCCACCGCAGCATATCACATTAATATTTGCTTATAACTTTGGGTGAAAAACAGATGTATAAGGAACAAAGGTATTAGATACTATGGATGTGATATGCTGCTATGGTTCTCCTTATTATTGTATACTTACTGTTTGGTCTAGTAACGGGAGTCCATGTTTTTCTTGTTCATTTCTGTGATGAAAGAAAATAGCATGTTAGTATTAGTATTTTGTAATGACTTATTACATTGTATAATCAATATACTTTTTTTTTGGGACCCTCATATTTAGTAGATTACAAATCAGAGTACTGTGCAATTTGCTCAGTTTCTGTATTTGTTGCTAAAATCATTGGGTCTGTGGGAGAGAAAAAAATCCATGTTGGATTAAAAAAAAAACTTTTTCTGTTATGCTACAGTTTATTTGTTTGTTTGTTTTCAGTGTTCACTTGTTGTTTCTGGCTAATGCTTTATACTTTGGCTTGTTGTATTTTTTTGGAGCAGTAACATATTATTTATTTGTTTTGATATTATAAAATTTTGGAGCAGTTAGATACCAATTGGCGTATTCTAACTGTCTATTTTTTTGATATATTTTAGTGATATTGATTTATCTATATGGATATTGTTAAATTTTGGGACAGTTAGATACCAATTGGCGTATTCTAACTGTGTATTTTTTGGTCTAATTTAGTGGTATTCATTTATCTAATTAGTTGTTGTAGAATCTTTGAGCAGTTAGATAGCTTTTGGAGTATTCTAACAGTTTATATTTTTTTAACACAAGTTTACTTAGGGTTTAAATACAGTTTAGCTATCCAATTTTGGTTTTAAGAACATCAAATAAGCGTTTGTAAGATTTCCTGGTAATCTCTGCTTTAGAGTAATGGTACTATCATTACATTCAAACCATCCACATTTCTTTTTTATATATGCAGTGTAGTGCCCTGAATTGGTTGTGGCTCCTGCGTGGTAGATTATACCTATTGTTGTGAAGGTTTTCTTACCAAGTGATATTTGACCATGTGTGAATCCAGTCAGCTTGCAGTTGTTTTTGGTACCATCTGCATTGTAACGTAGAAACATTAGTATTATGTATTTACTATGTGTTTGTATTACTAACGTGGAGCGATTATCTGAATTGTAGGTAGAGCATAATCTACCATGGTTTGCATTTTGTACAAGTCGCTGAAATGGAATGGATTCACCATTTGGTATTGATATATATATGAAGCGTTCATTGGGGATTGCTTCTTGTGTCACATTGTTGCAGAGAGTGCATGTATGCTTCCACATGTATGAAATCTGAAAGATTTCATTTATAGGTATGTTTTTGTTTTCCAGTACTTGTAGTAAGTACATTCGAAATTCTTGTGGATCTTCCTGTGAATTTATAGTGAATTTCACCATTCCAGCACAGTAGTCCAATTGTTGTCTTATTCCAAAAACACTATACGTGTTGTCAGGATTGTTTGCTGCATTTCTGTGAAGTACTAACATTAGCAAACACAATGGGTCTGTACTGTGTAAGTAAATGTTGTCAACAATTGGTGGTAATTGAAATAGAATATTCATTGCTACATTTGCGTAGCAACTTACACCAACTATATTTGAGAATTTAAATGGTCCAGGTAGTTCTGTATCTAACTGCTTTTTTTGGAGTTTGTCTTCCTTCTTTAAAGAAGTACTTGGTTTACTTTCCCTAATTGATTCTTTTTTGCTTGTGGTACTTGATGAAGTATTAGTTTCTTTTACTCTCTTTGGAGGATTTGCAGTGAAATCCTGTTGCATTACTGTTTGATTTATTTTTCTTTTATAACGTTTTACTTTTTGTGGAACAGAATATGTGTTTAGGTGGGGGGTGTATAGTGAGCGAAGTCTATTGTATTCTAAAATGCAAGGAATATCAGCGTTTATTTTACTTGCACCAAAGTTGATTAGAAATAGACCGTCAAGTGTACGTAAGCGTGATAGTGCTACATAGCTCATGCCTTCTTTAAAGACTGTGTTACCAATATCTATCATTGCTTTGTCTAGGGTAAGACCTTGTGATTTATGAATCGTGACTGCGTATGCAAGAGTTAGAGAAAATTGTTCTCTGCATACATACATATCTTTGAAGAGAAGGAATCTAGCTGTTGAGCGTCCTATCCTTTTTACTTCTGAAAGTTTGTCAAAGAGTATATTGACAAACTGAATTTTGTTGTTGCGTGGGTATGTTTGAAAGCCAACAACTGTAACCAGTGCTCCATTAACTAGTCCTTGGTCCACGTCAAGGTTACGTTTAAGCATTACTCTGCAATTTAAGGTAATTTTAATATCTTTTCTAAGCCTGCTGTGTTTGAGATTGATTTTTCTAAACTATTTAGTCTTGTTGTGGCTTGGTCACACATGGGTAGTGTCATATCATGTACATCTAGTTTGTCAGTGGCGCTAATTTCCATGATTGGTTGCATTTCTTTACTTAGCATGATTTCATTGAATTTGAAACAGCTTGCAAAAGTTGGCATTAAGGCCATACAATTGACATTTCTGTGGGCTAATTGTTCCATAACATCTGTAGCACATGCATTATCGCCATGAAGTGCATTAATGTGCCGGGTTTTCAATATTGCTTCTGCTTCTTTAGAAAGTATACCAACTGTGATACTTCTTAAAATGTTGACATAAGTGAGATCTGCAGATTGCCGCATGTTTTCTGTTAATTCTCTGTATTGGAAATGTTGCCAAAGGTTGACATTTCCAATGCTGCCAACAGTTTTACGGCAGAGTTTGTGTCCCAATGTTTTAAAAATAGGCTCACCTTTTACTGGTGTTAATTGAAGCAGATCTCCAAAAACAATAATGTGTTTTCCTGCAAAGAGCTCTTCATAGTCTGTTTTGAGTACTTCTTGTAAGCTGAGGTGAATCAAAGCTAACATCAGGTTGGAGACCATGCTCACTTCATCTATTAGTAGCATATTCATTTGTTTCAATACTCTGCGTAATTCCATTGCAGCTTCTGCAGAAAGTTTGTAATAGTCTAATTTGTTCTGGTCTTCTACTGGTAATAGTAGTAATCAGTGTAATGTAACACCACCTATGTTGTAGGCAGCTAAACCTGTGGGGGCAGTGACAACAGCTGACAGTTTGTTGTTTGTCAATTGTTGAAGGAACTTACTAATGATTTTGATTAGGAATGTTTTGCCAGAACCAGCTTCACCACTGACGTACAGTAGTATAGGTTTATAATTATGGCAGGAACATTCTTTATTTTCATGTTTTACACCATGTGCAATTTGTTTTGTTACTTCTTGAAAAATGCTCTTTGCTCATTGTTTAGTTTTGATTGTAGTATAGTTAAGTCTTCCTTATCTTCATACTGACACATGGTGTTTTCTACTTCTATCATAGCTAATTCTGCCTCATGTATTATTAGTGGTTCTCCCAGTGGTTCTTGGCTTCCTGTTACAGAAGTTTGACTACTGTCAGGAGTGTCCTTATCTAGTTGGGCTTGGAGTTCTTCTTCGTGTTGCTGTTGTGCAACTTTTATTGTACTGTGTAAAGTTTACATCAGTTATAGTGCTTTCATTTGCTTTGAAAGCATCCTCATATGAGTCATAGTTATCTAGTAATTGTTTTTCTTTTCTCCATGGTCTGATGAGTTGTAGAAGGGACATGTAATATACTTCTTTATGTTGAGGAGTCTTTAATGACAATTTGATATGATTAATTAAATATGTTTTAGTGAGTTTAACTAAGGTGTCTTCACAGTTTGTCACTCTATATTTACCTTTTTTTCATCAGGTTTCATATTATTTTTGTATGTGTAGTTTTGGGCTATGTGGTATAGACACATGTTTTCCAAAGTATTACTTCTGTTTGGGTAGTATGTGTCCAATAAATTGTTTTTTAAAATGTCTTGGCTGTTGGGATCATGTTTGGCTATTGTTTCTATATCTTCATATGATTTTAGAACTCTTTTTCTAGATTTAGCTGGACCAAGACTTAGCCATACTATATTTTCAGATTTACCATACAATGCAGTACCAGTTAAAAGATCAGCTGCTTCATATGATCCACATTCTCTATGGGTGAGCATTTTTATGCCCAAGCTGTATAATTTCTGAGATACTGTTTTATCTGATGACAGGTAATTCCAGAGGTCTTGGGGCTCTGTCTTCTCTGCTTTAGTTAAGTATGCTGTGACATATCGTGGAACTGCAGTAGAATTGTCTGTAATGTACTGTGCATCTATGTTTGCATTCCATAAGTGGGCAATGATCAATGATTGCATTATAATCATTGATATATTTCTCTTCTTCTTTTCTTTTTATGTAATATGTATTTTTAGGTGACTTACCTTTAACACTATGTCTAACTGAAGACATGAGGTTGTTCACTTGACCTGTATTTGTAAATGGTCTAGGGAAACCAAATTGGCATTTGGTGTAGTATTTCCATTAGTTTTTGTATTTGCGACGACAATATTTTCCACATTTGTGTCTTTGAAATTGTAAAATTTGTGCATGAAGATCACTATTTGTGGCTTCTGATGGAATTTCACAAGTGACATATTTTTCAATAAACTGTAAAACAGTGGCATCACTGTCTTGACCAAATTTAGGAGCATCTTTAATCCATAAAAGCATGTGGATATGTGGTGCTCCTCTGGCTTGGTATTCTTTTCTCCAAAAGAAGTGTTGCACTTCTCCAAGGGGAGGAACAGTTTTATTACAAATAAAATGTAGCATAGCAATGAAGCGATGGTGAAAATATCTTGAAACATTAACAGGATCCAAAGAACAAAGTTCTCCAGGTGTTAGTATATCTATGTTTGTTTTGTTTTTATTTCATATGCGTAGGAAATCATGTAAATCTTCCCATGCATATTCTGCACAACTTAATGTAACAAACCAAGTGGGTGGGCCAAGGTTTCTGATCATACAGCGTACATCTCCATGACTTCGAAACCAGTACTCTTTAGTACCACGCATATTTGCTAATAGATTTGTAATATTTGATTGTAAAACCTCACCCTTTTGTTGCACTTTTTCTAATAATTGTGTAGCTGTCATATTTTGAAAGTGTGTTCCTGATTTTAATATGTGTGCAACTCTGTAACATAAAGTTGCTAGTTCACTTTCAAAGAGTAGGTGGAATATGTATTCCACATTTTGTCTAAATCTGGGATCTTCAGAATACATCCGTTTTCTGAAGGTGATATTTGAATAGGTCTATCATCATACCTTCCTCCTTTGCCAGTAGGAAAGAGTAGAGTAAAAGCACGTGCTTCCATACTTTTTTCCCATATGCTGATTGGCGATCCTTTTGTTTGACGCATTTGGTAATTTTCCAGTACATCTTCTACAGTGTCATTGCAGTGCAAAGGATGAATTGTATAATGGTCTAAAGTATTTGATATTGTAGCAGGATCTAGTAGCTCAAATTGACCAGCTTCTTGTGTTTCTTGAATCATTTCAGTTGTATCTTTCAAGTTTTCTTCAATATGTATTTCTTTGTAATATTCATTATTCTCTTTAAGATATTGGAAGGCTTGTCTAACTTTATATAAGTCTACCAGCTGTTGCCATATTTTTTTGTCTTTTGTAGGTACTCCATTTACTAAGATAATTAAAGATTGCTGCATTGGATGTTGCACTCCTAGAGTATGCACATTTTCTTTTAGATCTAATGGTAAATAAACTACTGTTCCACGAATGCCTTTTACCAATTCAGAGGGAGGTAATTTTGCTGTTTTTGGTTGAAGGCGTATTATTGCTTGAAATGGGTGTACTGTTTGAATGATGATGCTCTCATATAAATTAAGTTGTTGTAGGGGTTTTGGTACTGGGTATAATTCCAAATAATTTGTGATAGCACGTGAAGGAGTTTGGTTGTTGTCAAGTTTTGTAGTGCAGTAACTGCAAAGTATTAAGGGCTCAGTTATTTCGTATTTGTTTTATGCTACAAGGTAGAGAGCTAATTCAAACCATTTAGAATCTTCATTGTCTTCTATTTTGTATGATAGGTCTACAGTTTTTGTGTTACTTTTATAAAAAGTTCTACGGCAACATACACATACATGGTTTGGTACTTCAGCTGATTACTTTTAAATTTTAGTGTTTCTTTTTTGTATTTGTTTAGCAAAAGGTTGCTATATGTAGAATTGTTGCTTAATTGGTTTAAAGCTATTTCATTGTATGAATGGCTTTCACTTCCAAAATATTTGTTCTGGATATAGTGAATTTCTTCAAGTAGGTCTTTTGCTGTACCATGTAGAAGGATGTTATTTAACTTTGCTAGTGCTAAAGCAGGACTTTTAGCATAGTACAGTTTATAGACTAGATTTCTTATAGTTGAATGATTTGTTGATATCCTTTTGATATCATGGAAAGTGGTTTTACAAGTAGGTCCTGTAATGCAGGCCAATGAATGTCCTTGTAGTCCTGTGTACTTGCGCACTGGACAGGTATCCATATTTTGCAGTAATTTAATTTTGATTTTGTTGTTGTTTTTTACATATTTATTGAGGAATTGGCATAAAGATTTGAAACATTGTTTGGGAATATTACACATTGACGTGCTTGGCCATTTGTACACTAGACGTTCTGATTCAGTTGAATGGAGGGGTAATTCTAAGTTTTCAGGGCATATTTTTGTAAGGAGTACTTCTTGTTCCATTATGGTATTATTCACTTTTTCATAATCTCGACCACTGCTATGTATGGCAATTGTATTTGTTTGCTTTTGTTTGTACGCTTCTTCATTAAAATATGGTTCTGTGCTCGTAGTGTGATTCCATTCACCTCTGCAGATACTTAAGAAGTTCTTTCTGTTGACATTTCGCTTATTGAGAAGTTTTTTTTGCAATTTAGTTATTAGTTTTGTTAGTGGTTTCATTTTGTTTAACAGTAAAATAAATAACTTTCTTTTCAGAAGAATTGCACTGTCCATCAACGCTTCTAAGATTAATTTCCTACGATAGGTTTTAAGCATTGAACCTGATTTCTCTCCTGTTTTTATAAGATTTTGAAGGACTTTGTGACAGTACATTTTGGCTAAAATACTTTTCTTGATATGCTTACTTTGCACTATATTAAAATTTGAAGAAGTAGTTTTATCTGTAGTGAGAGCTGATTTTCTATTAATTGTTTTTTGGTTTGTTTTACATTTTGATAGAGGAGGCAAAGTTTTTGTACTTGAAACTTCTTGTGTTCCACTAAATGACTGTATTAGCTGTTTTGTTTCAACTTTTTTTTACAAATTCTGCTAGAGATGGATGCTTATGTTGGACACTTATTTTCATTTGCTCTACTTTTGCGTTGCTTTCTACGGACTTGACTTTTGGTAGGCATTCTTTAGGATCTGTTGAAAAAAATAAAGAAGATATGGGTTGGGGTGATCTGGAATGTATGTGTGCTGTGTGCATGAGTGTTTGAGTAAGATGATAAAGATGTATGTAATGGTGTGTGATTGTGCATTAGGAACTACAACTAGTAGGGATAGGTATTCTTGAATTTATGTGTTACTAAACTGGGGTTCAGATGACAAAATAAAGTAAGCTAGTGGTGTGGAAAAGTACAAATAGTAAATCTAATGTATACAGTTAAAACCGTTTTTTGTTCTATAATATGAAAATTGTACCGGTTCAGTTGGGTAATTTGTGTGTCCAAAAATAGGAATTTGTGGGCCATTCTGGCTGTAAATCGCTGTTGGAACACAATCTCTATTTTTAGGCACCAAAATAGCTTGTATTAACGTTATAGTATGTTTGATTAATAATACAAATATTATGGTGATATTCTTCTTACTTTTTTTCTTAAATTAACAGGTAACTTCTTAGTTGATCTTTGTTCTTCGAATTCGGCTGCTTCTTTTCAGGAGACTGGTCTTCACTGCAATTGTAAAAGCTTCAAATTAGTAACTTTGTTTGTATATAGCGCTGTTTTTAATTTAGATATTGATTTTTTTAATTGAAATCCTCAGTGCCTTCTTTAAAACCATTAAACTAATTTATTTACATAAAATACATTGCATCAGTTCAGTACATATCATATGTTCTTAATGAACACATTGTATTGAATGACTAACTGTAGCAAAAAAAATATCTTTACTATGCCTTGTGAAATGTATAATATACCAGTGAATACCACTATTTCTGTAAGTAAGCTGTTCTAGGTAATAGCGCCTCAATGTCATGTCTAAATTAAAGTAATTAAGTAAATAAATAAGTATTTTTTTAAAGATTTAAACATAGATTGTGCTTGCATGCAATTTTGTTTGAATATATGTAGTCTATATATTTCATTTAAAAAATGTTAGTTTAACATGATTTGAGTGTGTGTGTATAAAGAAAGTAAATAGTATAAGGGTTTATAAGTGATAGTTGATTTTAGGAAATTGAAAAAAATACAGTAAATTCATTTTACAGATTACACAAGCTAAAAGTCTGTTTGAAAATGTGTTCATCTACTGTACAGAAAATATGCATACCTGAGGTTTGTGTTCATGCATATGGATATGCATGGAGCTGCAAGTAGAAATCTTGGAGACTTATCCAGTATTTCTGGTAGATGGTGCTTGCCAATGATATGACACTTGTGCTCAGAGAGATTCACAGTACATTTGCAGTGCTGATCTATGATGATGCAGTTAGATCTAGAGGTATTGAATGTGATTGGTGTATGGTCATGTGATTTTTTAGCTACATCCAATGAGGGAATGGCAGAGAGAGTGAAGTGGAAATGGTAGAAGGGCTGTTCATGTTACGATATGTCCACGGACATGGTGGTAGTTCGCGGACATCGGGAGTTACATCCGGGGATTTTTGGGTTCAGAAGTCATGCAAATGAGAATAAGCACTGAAATGGATTGGTCAGGAAAGTTTAGTGGGTGTGTTGTGCCAGGAGAGAGTTTCTCAGATACTCTTTCTGCTGAGAGAACAAAAGATAGCTATGGCTGTGTGTTTCAGAAAACAGATTGTTTGGATTATGGGAGGTTCGTGCATACATTGGTTGAAGGTGCATGCAGAAAGCTGTGGAGTAGCTGTAGATCTTGGATTCCCACATGTGGAAGTACACTGGCATGGAGTACGTGGAGTGAAGTGGTTGGACTTGCTACCTCTCTGTGCTACTTTGGAGACAGAGCAACATCCAGACATAATTGTAATTCATTGTGGAGGGAACAGTTTAGGACATGTGACTGGAATTTTCTTGCAATTTGCTATGAAAGAAGGACTTGGGAAGGTTATGGACATGTTTCCTTATTCTCAAGTGATATTTTCATGGATTGCGCAGAGACAAATGTGGCTTCGTTCTTCTTCATTTGGTCCACAAATGGAAAAAGCAAGGCGCAATGTTAATAAGGCTGTTTGTGCCTTCCTAAGAGATTTTGGCATGTCCTCTTTTCACAATGAAAATATTATGTTTCGTAGTACATACATTTTTCGCAGAGATGGAGTCCATTTTACTTATGCTGGCAATAAGATTTTTCTGAGAAATGTACAAAATGCATTGCGACCTTTTTTGGAATTACAACAACCATTTTGAAGTAGGTGTTAAGCATTTATAATTTTTGACTTACAAACACCACCCAAAGGCTCTTTTCAGAGCCACCACTTCTTCCCAGAGAAAATTGCAATGTTTGTGATGGGGTAGCAACCCAATTTTTTAAATGTTTGCGAACTGTCCGCGGACTTCTAAAAAATACAAAGGGCCCTGCTTCATTTATTTTCACTTCTATTTTTTAACTGTGAAAGACGGCTCTGAAAAGAGCCTTATTTTTTTTTTGATTTTTGATATTTTGTATTTTTTTTGTTTTTTTTATACACGACACACTAGGAGAGTAGGGGAAAGGAAGGTAAAGGGTTGGACACCAACCACAGGGATAAGAAAGGGCGAGCTGAGAGAGGAAGATGTAGAGTGGGTTTTATTTGGGTAGTGAGCAGATCTTCTCGTGCTCTGAGACGATAGTCTCAAAAGCACTACGAAGTCGCTCCCCCCTGCAGAGTACTCTGTCACAGTACATACATACAACTGTGACAAGAGGATGAAGTAGAGTAAATCAACCTGCTACGTTCTTCGCAAGGTACAACCCTGCGAATAGCCCCAGAGTGAAATGACCTCAGTTGTCGCTTCTTAGTAGTGGTCCCAAAGCTGTACTTACCGTGCTTCCCGCGACTGAGTATCATTTTGCACTCATTGCAGGTAACACGGGTCGCACAAGCCTTAGGATCATTACCATGAATGGTAAATAACCGCCACACACAAGACTCACGCCTAGTGCGGGTAGTAGGGTTTTACTCTACCTCATTCTCATCATCCTCTTCTTCCTCCTCCGCATCCTCACTCCTGTTCCCCTCTTCAGGCCCTTGGGGAGGTGGTGGTGGTGAAGGGGGTGGGGGTGGTGCTGAAGCAGGTGCAGCACCAGGTGGCAGTTCTGGAGCCAGGGATGCCATCTCGATGGTGTAATCAGCAAGTTGCTGGAGAAATAGCTGTGCTCTGAAGAATAGCCAGAAACACAATGAGAATAAGCTCTAGGGCGTGGTCTTTTATAGGGGTGCTTGTGCGCGGTTCGTGGACATGGGTGCTGTCCGCGGACAGATCGAACACAAAAAAAAGTTTGAAAAGTTTCAAAAGGAATGTAGAAACTCAGGATTACTATGTGGGACTTGTGCCATGGTGAGATTTTATTGAAAAATATTATGGATTAATTGAAAATGTACTTTTAATTTGTTCGGGGACCCGAACAGTGTCCGCATTCAGAACACGCAATCAGCGTGGGCGCGGTCATATGATCCGTTCGCGAACCAGTCAGCGAAGGAAGCACATGTCGGCAGGACACCAAATGCACGGAGATTGGCTAGCGCATGCGCGTTGATGTTCTACGGACACTGTTCGGGTCCTGAACTAATTAAAATTGCATCACATGTGAAACGAACATTTCAGGACACTGCGTGTGTTCTTAGAACAGTTTAAATTTGCTAGCGAACAGTAAGGACAGATATACTGTTCTTCAGGACACGTTCAATTTCGTTTATGTACGAACATTTCAGGACACCAATTGTGTTCTTAGAACATTTTCAACTTGCTAGCGAACAGTACGGACAGGTATAGTGTTCTTTAAGACACCTCCATTTTCGTTTATGTACGAACATTTCAGAACACCTGCACTGTGTCCGCGGACACATACATTGTTTTTTTTTTTTTAAATGAAACTATTTACAACACAATATAAAAATTAAACTTTATTTAACATATATTAATAATTTATGACAGAGAAGGTGAGGCAGAAACAGAAACAAAAACAGGAGAATTAGGGGTTTCATCATGATTGTTATTATGTGAAGAAGGGATGGAAGTCTCATCAAAACGTTTTGGGTTATGGAGAGGGTTTGGGGATAATTGACTGGGATATGGTGAGGAGGGACAAGTACATGTGGGGCAATGGTACGAGGTTTTTGGTTTAAAATGATCTTCCAAAAAAGTTTTCAAAATAAAATTAGTCAACAATAAATCCATTTTTTCTTCTATACTGTGAAAAGTATTATCCATAACAGGTTTTTCTGAAGTATGTTCTATTTTGGTATGCTCTGTACAAAAAATATATATATATATGTTAAATGTATACAAAATAATAATAATTAAATTGTTTATATTATAAAGTGTTTACCATTAGTGCACTATCTTGTGGCTTTAATTCGTGTGGGAAATGTTCCTCTAGCCATTCCAGAGTACTAGACATTTCTGTGAGAGAAAAAAAAAAAGATAATATATTTTTTATCTAATACAGAAAGTTTATAAATATATGAATAAAATTAAGTACTCTTACTATTTCAGGTGAGATATGTCCTATGTACTCAGTGGGTCTGCTCCTATTCTCAGTTCTGTTCTGTTTGTGAGGTAATTATGTTGGAAGCCAATTTATTTTCTTGTGGTCTATTCCATTTTAGAACATAGTGCATTTAAATGAATGGTTAGTGTGTTGTATATATGGGTTACATTTCTTATGTATTAGTACATATAATGTGTTTGTGTGCTTTTTTTTAAATTTGTTAAATGTTCCTATGTTATGATAGAACAATCAAACATACCCCCCCAGAGTTTTTTAGGTAGTGGTACTGTTCTTCGAACATGTCCGCGAACATTAAATAAGTTCGCGGACATCAAGTACAGTAGAAGAGATTCAGTCAGTTCCATATGATATGTATACAAAGTGAAAGTCATTATTGTTAAGTTGCACTACTAAAAACCTACGAAATTCAATGAAAAAACTTTGTTAAAGGGACGTTATGGTTAAGTTGCGCTACTAAAAACCTATGAAATTCAGTGAAAAAACTTTGTTAAAGGGACGTTATGGTTAAGTTGCGCTACTAAAAACCTATGAAATTCAGTGAAAAAACTTTGTTAAAGGGACGTTATGGTTAAGTTGCGCTACTAAAAACCTATGAAATTCAGTGAAAAAACTTTGTTAAATGGACGTTATAGTTCCAAGTAAAACCGAAAAACCCTTGAAATTCGCCAGTTATGGTAAGCTAAGCAACCATAACTCGTGCCACCACTGTGCACTGCTAAGACTAACACCCAGGACATCAAAGATGACATCACAAATGTCATTGATGACATCACTGATGACATCACATGTATATGTACTTTTCATGAAATATGTGTACAAGGCATTCTTATTATAATGTTGCGAAAAAAGTGTCAAGGATCATTGCAATAAATATCATACCCTAATTAGTGCATTGAACGATGCATTGATATAAATAGCATTCTATTATGGGGTTCTATCTAGTATACTGAGCTACTCATGCAGAAACATAGCATTGTGTGCAGCGTACAAGATGAAGGTACAATATTCATAATGTTAATATGTTGAATAATTAAATGATAATTGTTTTCTTAATAGATTTTTGTGTACTGTGAAATATGTAATAAGTAGCTAATAAAACCCATGTATTACATAATTGCTTTGCTATAGACAAAACACAAAGAGACAAGAACACATACCAATATGGGTATATACAGGGAAAGTGAAGTTAGCAAAAAAGCACAAGTAGCAGCAGAAACAATTCATAACCTAACTGATTATTTTTATGCAAATAAATGATTGCTGTTTCAAAGCTGCTATTTACCCTATGTATATGTATCACTTGATGTGATTGGACCCTAAGGAAA
Organism: Ambystoma mexicanum; assembly: GCF_040938575.1. NCBI lineage: Eukaryota > Metazoa > Chordata > Amphibia > Caudata > Ambystomatidae > Ambystoma > Ambystoma mexicanum. The sequence goes on along the minus strand of NC_090937.1, from coordinate 902,643,881 downwards.
GTAGTGTGAGTACAATGTAAACAAATATGACTGTATACAGGGAAAGTACAGCCATAAAAAACAACAGAACTATCAGAAAGTGCTGATAAGTCTATTGATTATCTTTATGCACAAAAGGGATTGCTGTCTTTCAAGTTTGTGTCTTCCCCTATGTATATGTTTCATATGATGTGACTGGACTCTAAGGGAATTACTGTAAGAACCTACTTGAAGGATACGTCTACAAATAAAATAAAATGTTTAGTTTCTGACTGTTACTGAAGAAAACCATGTGGCCTAGATATGTCAGCAAAAGAAAAAAGAGTGAGCCAGACATGTGATTGCATCTTTGATGCCCTGGGTGTTAGTCTTAGCAGTGCACAGTGTTGGTGCGAGTTATGGTTGCTTAGCTTACCATAACTGGCGAATTTCAAGGGTTTTTCGGTTTTACTTGGAACCATAACGTCCCTTTAACAAAGTTTTTTCACTGAATTTCATAGCTTTTTAGTAGCGCAACTTTACCATAACGTCCCTTTAACAAAGTTTTTTCACTGAATATATATATATGTATTACATGGCCACAGTAGTGGCCATGTAGTTATGGTTAAGTTGCTTTTTCCATAGGAAGAGCACTTTTTGGGCGGCTTATAACTTCGCTCCCACTGAACGAATACTCACCAAACTTTGCAAGAAAAGTACATGGCCCACTCTGAATCTTTTTTGGTGAGGATTCGTCTAGGGGGGGAAAAGTTATAGGGGGGGTCCCAAAACTTTTTTTTTTCCCATAGACTGAATGGGAAAATAATGTTGCTCGCGCCTACAGCCCAAACCGCTGGACGGATTTGCACCAAATTTGGACCAGGAGCAGCAGCTTCGCTCCGAAAGCGTGCTTTTGCAAATTTGGTGAAAATCCGTCCAGTAGTTTTTTAAAAAATGACCAAAAAGTAGGTAAAAAAAAATTAGTGATACCTGTGTTCGCTTCGTGGACAGTGTCCTGATTGGCCAATCGGCTTGTGTGATGTCCGCGGACATGCGACATGTTCGCTGATTGGACGGTGTTAAGCATGACGCGCGTTAGATTTTCGGTAGCGCCCGCCATCTTGGATTTGCGGACGTCCGCGGACAGCGCAGTGAAAGTTTGTTCTAAATGTGTATTTAGTAGAGTGTGTTGGTGTGTAGGAGTGTTTGGGGAGGATGGAAGGGTATGAGATAGGTTAAATGTTGTGCTTTTTTATGTGGTATTTGGTTTTATGTTCTTTTGGTGTTCTATTTGTCTGCGGACATCACAGGTGTTCTGAAATGTTCTAAATAAACTGAATGGGGGGTGTTCTGAAGACTCAATATGTGTCCGTTTTGTTCGCAAGTAAGCTGAAACTGTTCTAAGAACACTTGCGGTGTCCTGAAATGTTTGCAAATAAACAAAATGGGGGTGTTCTGGGGAAGCTGTCCGTATTGTTCTGTGGTAAGTTGAATGTGTTCTAAGAACACTCGGGGTGTCCTGAAATGTTCGCAAATAAACAAAATGAGGGTGTTCTGATGACGCTGTCCGTATTGTTCGTTATCAAGTTGAAAGTGTTCTAAGAACTCTCGCGTTGTTCTGAAATGTTCGCAGGGGGTGTCCTGAAGACGCTGTCCGTATTGTTCGATGGCAGGTTGAAAGTGTTCTAAGAACACTCGGGGTGTCCTGAAATGTCCTGAAATGTTCAAAAAGTAAACAAAATGGGGGTGTTCTGAAGACGCTGTCCGTATTTTTCGTTGTTAAGTTGAAAGTGTTCTAGGAACTCTCGCGTTGTCCTGAAATGTTCGAACATAAACAAAATGGGGGTGTGTTCTAAGAACACACGCGCTGTCCTGAAGTGTTCTAAGAACTCTCGCGGTGTCCTGAAATGTTTGTAGGGGGTGTCCTGAAGACGCTCCAAGAACATTCGGGGTGTCCTGAATGAACAAATAAACAAAATGGGGGTGTTCTGGGGACGCTGTTCGTATTGTTCTGTGGCAAGTTGAATGTGTTCTAAGAACACTCAGGGTGTCCTGAAATGTTTGCAAATAAACAAAATGGGGGTGTTCTGATGACGCTGTCTGTATTGTTCGTTGTCAAGTTGAAAGTGTTCTAAGAACTCTCACGTTGTCCTGAAATGTTCGTAGGGGGTGTCCTGAAGACGCTGTACGTATTGTTCGATGGCAAGTTGAAAGTGTTCTAAGAACTGTCTCGGTGTCCTGAAATGTTCGCAGGGGGTGTCCTGAAGACGCTGTCCGTATTGTTTGATGGCAAGTTGAAAGTGTTCTAAGAACACTCGGGGAGTCCTGAAATGTTCGCAAATAAACAAAATGGGGGTGTTCTGGGGACGCTGTCCGTATTGTTCTGTGGCAAGTTGAAAGTGTTCTAGGAACTCTCGCGTTGTCCTGAAATGTTCGTACAGAAACAAAATGGGAGTGTGTTCTAAGAACACACGCGTTGTCCTGAAGTGTTCTAAGAACTCTAGCGGTGTCCTGAAATGTTCGTAGGGGGTGTCCTGAAGATGTTCTAAGAACACTTGCGGTGTGCTGAAATGTTCGAAAATAAACAAAATGGGGGTGTTCTGAGGACGCTGTCCATATTGTTTGTTGTCAAGTTGAAAGTGTTCTAAGAACTCTCGCGTTGTCCTGAAATGTTTGCACATAAACAAAATGGGGGTGTGTTCTAAGAACACACGCGTTGTCCTGCAGTGTTCTACGAACTCTTGCGGTGTCCTGAAATGTTCGTAGGGGGTGTCCTTTGGACGCTGTCCGTATTGTTCAATGGCAAGTTGAAAGTGTTCTAAGAACTGTCTCGGTGTCCTGAAATGTTCGTAAATAAACAAAATGGGGGTGTGTTCTAAGAACTCACACGTTGTCCTGAAATGTTCGTAGGGGTTGTCCTGAAGACATTGTCCGTATTGTTCGAAGGCAAGTTGAAAGTGTTCTAAGAACTGTTTCGGTGTCCTGAAATGTTCGCAAATAAACAAAATGGGGGTGTGTTCTAAGAACACACGCGTTGTCCTGAAATGTTCATAGGGGGTGTCCTGAGGATGCTGTCCGTATTGTTCAATGTCGAGTTGAAAGTGTTCTAAGAACTCTCATGGTGTCCTGAAATGTACGCATGGGGTGTACTGAAGATTCTGTCCATATTGTTCAATGGCAAGTTGAAAGTGTTCAAAGAACACTCGGGGTGTCCTGAAATGTTCGCAAATAAACAAAATGGGGGTGTTCTGAGGACGCTGTCTGTATTGTTCGTTGTCAAGTTGAAAGTGTTCTATGAACTCTCGCGTTGTCCTGAAATGTTCGCACATAAACAAAATGGGGGTGTTCTGATGACGCTGTCCCTATTGTTCGTTGTCAAGTTGAAAGTGTTCTAAGAACTCTCGCGTTGTTCTGAAATGTTCGCAGGAGGTGTCCTGAAGACGCTGTCCGTATTGTTCGATGGCAAGTTGAAAGTGTTCTAAGAACACTCGGGGTGTCCTGAAATGTCCTGAAATGTTCAAAAAATAAACAAAATGGGGGTGTTCTGAAGACGCTGTCCGTATTTTTCGTTGTTAAGTTGAAAGTGTTCTAGGAACTCTCGTATTGTCCTGAAATGTTCGTACATAAACAAAATGGGGGTGTGTTCTAAGAACACACGCGTTGTCCTGAAGTGTTCTAAGAACTCTCGCGGTGTCCTGAAATTTTTGTAGGGGGTGTCCTGAAGACGCTCCAAGAACACTCGGGGTGTCCTGAAATGTTCGCAAATAAACAAAATGGGGGTGTTCTGGGGACGCTGTTCGTATTATTCTGTGGCAAGTTGAATGTGTTCTAAGAACACTCGGGGTGTCCTGAAATGTTTGCAAATAAACAAAATGGGGGTGTTTTGATGACGCTGTCTGTATTGTTCGTTGTCAAGTTGAAAGTGTTCTAAGAACTCTTGCGTTGCCCTGAAATGTTCGTAGGGGGTGTCCTGAAGACGCTGTACGTATTGTTCGATGGCAAGTTGAAAGTGTTCTAAGAACTGTCTTGGTGTCCTGAAATGTTCGCAGGGGGTGTCCTGAAGACGCTGTCCGTATTGTTCGATGGCAAGTTGAAAGTGTTCTAAGAACACTCGGGGTGTCCTGAAATGTTTGCAAATAAACAAAATGGGGGTGTTCTGGGGACGCTGTCCGTATTGTTCTGTGGCAAGTTGAAAGTGTTCTAAGAACTGTCTTGGTGTCCTGAAATGTTCGCAGGGGGTGTCCTGAAGACGCTGTCCGTATTGTTCGATGGCAAGTTGAAAGTGTTCTAAGAACTCTAGCGGTGTCCTGAAATGTTCGTAGGGGGTGTCCTGAAGATGTTCTAAGAACACTTGTGGTGTGCTGAAATGTTCGAAAATAAACAAAATGGGGGTGTTCTGAGGACGCTGTCCATATTGTTTGTTGTCAAGTTGAAAGTGTTCTAAGAACTCTCGCGTTGTCCTGAAATGTTTGCACATAAACAAAATGGGGGTGTGTTCTAAGAACACACGCGTTGTCCTGCAGTGTTCTACGAACTCTTGCGGTGTCCTGAAATGTTCGTAGGGGGTGTCCTTTGGACGCTGTCCGTATTGTTCAATGGCAAGTTGAAAGTGTTCTAAGAACTGTCTCGGTGTCCTGAAATGTTCGTAAATAAACAAAATGGGGGTGTGTTCTAAGAACTCACAAGTTGTCCTGAAATGTTCGTAGGGGTTGTCCTGAAGACATTGTCCGTATTGTTCGAAGGCAAGTTGAAAGTGTTCTAAGAACTGTTTCGGTGTCCTGAAATGTTCGCAAATAAACAAAATGGGGGTGTGTTCTAAGAACACACGCGTTGTCCTGAAATGTTCATAGGGGGTGTCCTGAGGATGCTGTCCGTATTGTTCAATGTCGAGTTGAAAGTGTTCTAAGAACTCTCATGGTGTCCTGAAATGTACGCATGGGGTGTACTGAAGATTCTGTCCATATTGTTCAATGGCAAGTTGAAAGTGTTCAAAGAACACTCGGGGTGTCCTGAAATGTTCGCAAATAAACAAAATGGGGGTGTTCTGAGGACGCTGTCTGTATTGTTCGTTGTCAAGTTGAAAGTGTTCTATGAACTCTCGCGTTGTCCTGAAATGTTCGCACATAAACAAAATGGGGGTGTTCTGATGACGCTGTCCCTATTGTTCGTTGTCAAGTTGAAAGTGTTCTAAGAACTCTCGCGTTGTTCTGAAATGTTCGCAGGAGGTGTCCTGAAGACGCTGTCCGTATTGTTCGATGGCAAGTTGAAAGTGTTCTAAGAACACTCGGGGTGTCCTGAAATGTCCTGAAATGTTCAAAAAATAAACAAAATGGGGGTGTTCTGAAGACGCTGTCCGTATTTTTCGTTGTTAAGTTGAAAGTGTTCTAGGAACTCTCGTATTGTCCTGAAATGTTCGTACATAAACAAAATGGGGGTGTGTTCTAAGAACACACGCGTTGTCCTGAAGTGTTCTAATAACTCTCGCGGTGTCCTGATATTTTTGTAGGGGGTGTCCTGAAGACGCTCCAAGAACACTCGGGGTGTCCTGAAATGTTCGCAAATAAACAAAATGGGGGTGTTCTGGGGACGCTGTTCGTATTATTCTGTGGCAAGTTGAATGTGTTCTAAGAACACTCGGGGTGTCCTGAAATGTTTGCAAATAAACAAAATGGGGGTGTTTTGATGACGCTGTCTGTATTGTTCGTTGTCAAGTTGAAAGTGTTCTAAGAACTCTTGCGTTGCCCTGAAATGTTCGTAGGGGGTGTCCTGAAGACGCTGTACGTATTGTTCGATGGCAAGTTGAAAGTGTTCTAAGAACTGTCTTGGTGTCCTGAAATGTTCGCAGGGGGTGTCCTGAAGACGCTGTCCGTATTGTTCGATGGCAAGTTGAAAGTGTTCTAAGAACACTCGGGGTGTCCTGAAATGTTTGCAAATAAACAAAATGGGGGTGTTCTGGGGACGCTGTCCGTATTGTTCTGTGGCAAGTTGAAAGTGTTCTAAGAACTCTCGCGTTGTTCTGAAATGTTCGTACATAAACAAAATGGGGGGGTGTTCTAAGAACACACGCGTTGTCCTGAAGTGTTCTAAGAACTCTCGCGGTGTCCTGAAATGTTCGTAGGGGGTGTCCTGAAGATGCTCTAAGAACACTTGCGGTGTGTTGAAATGTTCGCAAATAAACAAAATGGGGGTGTTCTGAGGACGCTGTCCGTATTGTTCGTTGTCAAGTTGAAAGTGTTCTAAGAACTCTCGCGTTGTCCTGAAATGTTCGCACATAAACAAAATGGGGGTGTGTTCTAAGAACACACGCGTTGTCCTGAAGTGTTCTACGAACTCTTGCGGTGTCCTGAAATGTTCGTAGGGGAAGTCCTGAGGACGCTGTCCGTATTGTTCAATGGCAAGTTGAAAGTGTTCTAAGAACTGTCTCGGTGTCCTGAAATGTTCGTAAATAAACAAAATGGGGGTGTGTTCTAAGAACTCACACGTTGTCCTGAAATGTTCGTAGGGGTTGTCCTGAAGACGCTGTCCGTATTGTTCGATGGCAAGTTGAAAGTGTTCTAAGAACTGTTTCGGTGTCCTGAAATGTTCGCAAATAAACAAAATGGGGGTGTGTTCTAAGAACACACACGTTGTCCTGAAATGTTCGTAGGGGGTGTCCTGAGGATGCTGTCCGTATTGTTCAATGTCGAGTTGAAAGTGTTCTAAGAACTCTCATGGTGTCCTGAAATGTACGCAGGGGGTGTACTGAAGATTCTGTCCATATTGTTCGATGGCAAGTTGAAAGTGTTCAAAGAACACTCGGGGTGTCCTGAAATGTTCGCAAATAAACAAAATGGGGGTGTTCTGAGGACGCTGTCTGTATTGTTCGTTGTCAAGTTGAAAGTGTTCTAAGAACTCTCGCATTGTCCTGAAATGTTCGCACATAAACAAAATGGGGGTGTGTTCTAAGAACACACGCGTTGTCCTGAAATGTTCGTAGGGGTTGTCCTGAGGACGCTGTCCGTATTGTTCGTTGTCGAGTTGAAAGTGTTCTAAGAACACTGGTAATGTCCGCGGACATTAAAAGTTTCCATAGGCCATAGTTGGAATGTTTTACACTATGGGTGTGATATGCTGTGGTGGTTGTGGCCATTTGGCCATGCACCCAACAATCTATGCCCTGGCCACAACCACCGCAGCATATCACACTTATAGTTGCTTAAAACTTTGGGTCAAAAACAAATTTATAAGGAACAAAGTTATAAGATACTATGGGTGTGATATGCTGCGATGGTTGTGGCCATGGCATAGAGTGTATAATATACTTACTGTTTGGTTTAGTAACTGGAGTACATGTATTTCTTGTTATTAGTATTTTGTAATGACTTATTACATTGTATAATTAACAATTGTTGGACCCTCATATTTAGTAGATTACAAACCAGAGTACTGTGCAATTTGTTCAGTTTCTGTGTTCTTTGCTAAAATCATTGGGTCTGTGGGAGAAAAAAAAATCCAATTTGGATTTAAAAAAAAACTTTTTCTGTTACGCTACAGTTCATTTGTTTGTTTGTTTTCAGTGTTCATTTGTTGTTTCTGGCTAATGCTTTATACATTGGGTTGTTGCATTTTTTTTTGGAGCAGTAACATATTATTTATTTGTTTGAATATTATGAAATTTTGGAGCAGTTAGATACCACTAGATGTATTCTAACTGTCTATTTTTTGATATATTTTAGTGGTATTGATGTATCTGCTTGGATATTATTAAATTTTGGGCCAGTTAGATACCAATTGGCGTGTTTTAACTGTCTATTTTTTTATATATTTTAGTGGTATTGATTTATCTGTTAGGATATTGTTAAATTTTGGCACCGTTAGATACCAATATGCGTCAAACTGTCTATTTTTTGCTCTAATTTAGTGGGTTTCATTTATCTGATTAATTGTTGTAGAATCTTTGGGCAGTTAGATAGCTTTTGGAATATTCTAACAGTTTATATTTTTTACTACAAGTTTACTTGAGGTTTAAGTACAGTTTAGTTATCAAATTTTGGTTTTAAGAACATTAAATAAGCGTTTGTAAGATTTGCTGGTAATCTCTGCTTTAGAGTAATGGTACTATCATTACATTCAAACCATCCACATTTCTTTTTTATATATGCAGTGTAGTGCCCTGAATTGGTTGTGGCTCCTGTGTGGTAGATTATACCTATTGTTGTGAAGGTTTTCTTACCAAGTGATATGTGACCATGTGTGAATCCAGTCATCTTACAGTTGTTTTGGTACCATCTGCATTGTAACGTAGAAGCATTAGTAATACGTATTTACTATGTGTTTGTATTACTAACGTGGAGCGATTATCTGAATTGCAGGTAGAACATAATCTACCATGGTTTGCATTTTCTACAAGTTGCTGAAATGGAATGGATTCACAATTAGGTATTGATATACATATGAAGCGTTCATTGGGGATTTCTTCTTGTGTCACATTGTTGCCGAGAGTGCATGTATGTTTCCACATGTATGAAATCTGGAAGATTTCATTTATAGGTATGTTTTTGTTTTCCAGTACTTGTAGTAAGTACATTAGAAATTCTTGTGGATCTTCCTGTGAGTTTATAGTGAATTTCACCATTCCAGCACAGTAGTTCAATTGTTGTCTTATTCCATAAACACTATACATGTTGTCAGGATTGTTTGCTGCATTTCTGTGAAGTACTAACATTTGCAAACACAATGGGTCTGTACTGTGTAAGTAAATGTTCTCAACAATTGGTGGTAATTGAAATAGAATATTCATTGCTTCATTTGCGTAGCAACTTACACCAACTATATTTGAGAGTTTAAATGGACCAGGTAGTTCTGCATCTGACTGCTTTTTTTGGAGTTTGTCTTCCTTCTTTGAACAAGTTCCTGGTTTACTTTCCCTAATTGATTCTTTTTTGCTTGTGGTACTTGATGAAGTATTACTTTCTTTTACTCTCTTTGGAGGATTTGCAGTGACATCCTGTTGCTTTTCTGTTTGATTTATTTTTCTTTTATAATGTTTTACTTTTTGTGGAAGAGAATATGTTTTTAGATGGGGAGTGTATAGTGAGCGAAGTCTATTGTATTCTAAAATGCAAGGAATATCAGCGTTTATTTTACTTGCATCAAAGTTGATTAGAAATAGACCGTCAAGTGTACGTAAGCGTGATAGTGCTACGTAACTCATTCCTTCTTTAAAGACTGTGTTACCAATATCTATCATTGCTTTGTCTAGGGTAAGACCTTGTGATTTATGAATCGTGACTGCATATGCAAGAGTTAGAGAAAATTGTTCTCTGCGTACATACATGTCTTTGAAGAGAAGGAATCGAGCTGTTGAGCGCCCTATCCTTTTAACTTCTGAAAGTTTGTCAAAGAATATATTGACAAACTGAATTTTGTTGTCACGTGGGTATGTTTGAAAGCCAACAACTGTACCCAGTGCTCCATTAACTAGTCCTTGGTCCATGTCAAGGTTACGTTTAAGCATTACTCTGCAATTTAAGGATAATTTTAATATCTTTTCCAAGCCTGCTGTGTTTGAGATTGATTTTTCTAAACTATTTAGTCTTGTTGTGGCTTGGTCACACATAGGTAGTGTCATACCATGTACATCTAGTTTGTCTGTGGTGCTAATTACCATTATTGGTTGCATTTCTTTACTTAACAATATTTCATTGCAAGAGTTGGCATTAAGGCCATACAATTGACATTTATGTGGGCTAATTGTTCCATAACATCTGTAGCACATGCATTATCGCCATAAAGTGCATTAATTTGCCGGGGTGTCAATATTGTTTCTGCTTCTTTAGAGAGTATACCAACTCTGATACTTTTTAAGATGTTGGCATAAGTGAGATCTGCAGATTGCTGCATGTTTTCTGTTAATTTTCTGAATTGGAAATTTTGCCAAAGGTTGACATTTCCAATGCTGCCAACAGTTTTACGGCAGAGTTTGTGTCCTAATGTTTTAAAAATAGGCTCACCTTTTACTGGTGTCAATTGAAGAAGATCTCCGAAAACAATAATGTGTTTTCCTGCAAAGAGCTCTTCATAGTTTGTTTTCAGTACTTCTTGTAATCTGAGGTGAATCAAAGCCAACATTAGTTTGGAGACCATGCTCACTTCATCTATTAGTAGCATTTTCATTTGTTTCAATACTCTGCGTAGTTCCATTGCATCTTCTGCAGAAAGTTTGTAATAGTCTAATTTGTTCTGGTGTTCTACTGGCAATAGTAGTAATCGGTGTAAAGTGACACCACCTATGTTGTAGGCAGCTAAACCTGTGGGGGCAGTGACAACAGCTGACAGTTTGTTGTTTGTCAATTGTTGAAGGAATTTACTGATGATTTTGATTAGGAATGTTTTGCCAGAACTAGCTTCACCACTGACGTACAGTATTATAGGTTTATAATTATGGCAGAAACATTCTTTATTTTCATGTTGTACACCATGTGCAATTTGTTTTGTTACTTCACTGACACTTGCAGGGTAATTCATAGAATTTCGCAGAAAAGTGTCGCAAGCGGCTGGCGCAGAGTGTCCGCGTGCGATTGTCTGCGCCAGGCACGTGCGCTAAAACCGATTTCCGCGCACAGCGTATTCATGGATTTCAGGCTCCCAAACCAGCTGTGGCGCAGAGTATCGCAGCGACCCTGCAGCAGCGCCAGTAACGCCCCCAAGAACGCCCTCGCGCAAGGAAAAGCCATCAAAACCGCAAAATCATCGCAAAGGGCTGCGCTAACCCTGGACCAGTTTACAGGGCTGCCAAACAAGGAACGCAAACCGGGTAACGTGCATATCAGGGGTACGCGTGAAGTTATACACGCGATTAGCCAGGGTACGTGTATTACAGGGGTACGCGGGAAGTTTAACACGCGATTGGCCAGGGTACGTGTATTACAAGGGTACGCGGGAATTATCACACGCAATTTGGCTGGGTAGGTGTATTACAGGGGTGCGCGGGAATTCTCACATGCGATTTGGCCAGGTACGTGTATTACAGGGGTGCGCGGGAATTATCACACGCGATTTGGCTTGATACGTGTATTACATGTCTCCCACCACCCAAACCCCCAGCAGTGCAGGGGAATCCTTCACCAGGCCCCCACTCATGTCCCCTATTACCCCCACCCCCCAGCCACCAGGGGCACCCTCCACCAGGCCCCCACTCATGTCTCCCACCACCCCCACCCCCCAGCAGTGCAGGGGAATCCTTCACCAGGCCCCCACTCATGTCCCCTATTACCCCCACCCCCCAGCCACCAGGGGCACCCTCCACCAGGCCCCCACGCATGTCTCCCACCACCCCCACCCCCCAGCCACCAGGGGCACCCTCCACCAGGCCCCCACCCATGTCTCCCACCACCCCCACCCCCCAGCCACCAGGGGCACCCTCCACCAGGCCCCCACTCATGTCTCCCACCACCCCCACCCCCCAGCAGTGCAGGGGCAGCCTCCACCAGGCCCCCACTCATGTCTACCACCACCCCCAGCCACCAGGGGCACCCTCCACCAGGTCCCCACTCATGTCTCCCACCGCCCCCACCCCCCAGCAGTGCAGGGGAATCCTTCACCAGGCCCCCACTCATGTTCCCTATTACCCCCACCCCCCAGCCACCAGGGGCACCCTCCACCAGGCCCCCACTCATGTCTCCCACCACCCCCAACCCCCAGCCACCAGGGGCAGCCTCCACCAGGCACCAACTCATGTCTCCCACCACCCCCACCCCCCAGCCACCAGGGGCAGCCTCCACCAGGCCCCCACCCTTGTCTCCCACCACCCCCACCCCCCAGCCACCAGGGGCACCCTCCACCAGGCCCCCACCCATGTCTCCCACCACCCCCACCCCCCAGCCACCAGGGGCACCCTCCACCAGGCCCCCACTCATGGCTCCCACCACCCCCACCCCCCAGCAGTGCAGGGGCAGCCTCCACCAGGCCCCCACTCATGTCTACCACCACCCCCACCCCCCAGCCACCAGGGGTACCCTCCACCAGGCCCCCACTCATGTCTACCACCACCCACACCCCCCAGCCACCAGGGGCACCCTCCACCAGGCCCCCACTCATGTCCCCCTGCCCACAGGCCCTGACAATCCTCAAGCATGTGCCTCATGGCCAGCCACCACAGCCCAAAGACACAACCAAGTATTACATGTGCCCATGATACTACTCCAATGGAAACAATGTAAATCAACACATGTGTCTCACACACACACAATGGTTGCAAGGGAACCTGAAAACCCATATCATGACATGCATGAAAACAATGAGATGAAACCACACATTGAAGAATGAAAAAATCAAAATAATGTATTAAAAACAACAGCAATGGCTATCAAAATCAACCAAAATACACAAGCAAAATAATTTAAAAATCAAGCAGGCTGTTTCTTTTCAAAATGAAATCAATAAATGACAATATGAAAAAATATCTTCCAAAGTTCAAGTCCATGAAAAGTAAATGAAGGAAAATAAGAAATACGCACAGCTTACAATCAGTATGCATGTACACTTACCGCTCGACTCCAGACGGGTCTGCTTCTCAAGGACCTGGATGTGGAGCGCTGGGGATATGCGTTCCAGGACCCTCATCTGATCTTCCGACAAGTGGCCCCGGCGCCCCTTAGCATCCGCTGCCTTCAGGAGGCGCCGGGCCTTGTTGAGGGTCCTGGACCTGAAGTCCTCCCAGCGCTTCCTGACACGTTCGTAGTCGCGGACTGCCACCTCCTCCGCGTTGATGGCAGTCACGATGTCCATCCAGATCCGAGTCCGTCCTTCCTTGTCGGCGCGCAACCTTCCGAAGAGGGCATCATACTGCCCCAGGACATGCTCCACCAGGACACCAACTTCGGTGGCAGTGAAGCTGGTGCCCCTCTGCCTCCTTGGCCGGGGGTTGTCACTGGTGCCAGATGTTGCAGTGCCCGACATGGCAACCTCAGAGGCAGGAGTGGGTGGGCAACTGGGTCCTGGGGCTGGGCTGTGGGGCGATGGAAAATCAGTCGGGAGTCTTTGGTTCCAGCAGGGGTGGTCACAGCAACAGCACCCCTGGGTGATGTGCAGGCAGCAAATGGCAGGGCACGTGGACAGCAGGCAGTCAGGCAGCAGCAGATGGCAGGTGGGAGCGTGCTCAGGGCTCTGGGGGGCAGTAATTTGGCCTTCTGGGCAGGAGCGTGGTCTTCCATGTGTGAACGCGTGGCCAGCATGATACGGAGTGATTTGGCATGTGAAAATCGTGCACGTCAGCGTGTAATTCGAGGAAAGGCCCTTAGCGCGTAAACGCGTCGCCAGCGTATGCGCGTCTATGAAGTCACGTGCACGTTGAATTGGGCACACGTTGGAAAATGTTGCGTGTGAAAAAAATGAAAGACACGTCCGAGTGTCAAAGCGTGTAATTGGTGGGAATGGCCCTACACGCAGAAGTGACAAAGCGTGTAATTGGTGGAAATGGCCCTACACGCAGAAGTGACAAAGCGTGTAATTGGTGGAAATGGCCCTAGCGCGTACACGCCGCGTAAGTGACGCTGGACGTGTGGGCCTGTATAAAAGGTACGTGTAGAACACCATTTCCTTGTACGTGCTTTTCGTGGAGAGCGAGTGGGTGAATTCTGTACTTCTTGTCGTTTCACACGCGATTTACTTCACAGCGTTTCAAGTTCGTACTCCCTGTTACCTCTGACAGCTTTTTCTCTTTTTTCTCTTTTACTGGTTTACCTGGGCCTGTTCCCTCAAACAGTGTTCCCTTCTACTGTTGTCCTGTCTCCTCAGACAGCGTACAAATCTTCTTTTGGTGGGGGTGTTGCCAACCAAACGCGCTCCTTTTTCACGCTCATTTACCTGGCAGACGGTGAGTCACGCACGTATCTAACATCTGTGCTTGCCCCGTGTGTAGCCTACGCCTTCAGAGGTCATTCTAGGCTGCGTGTGACACGCATACGTTCATTCTTGTGTTACTGGGTGCCACAGCGTAGTGCAGGTTTTTCTTTCTGCACACGTGGTCTAGGAGGGGTTGCGTGCACGTCATCTCCCTTTTTTGGGCCTCCTGTGCGTAGCGTGACCCGTCATCTTTTCCCAGGGGTTACATTCAGCCTTGCTAGAGCACTAGGGTACAATTACCATCTGGTACCCAACCCCTTTGACCGCCAATTGCCCAGGACAATAGTTTACAGCCACTCCCATACGCACATTACCATCAGTGCCATGGCTGGGAGGCGAGGATTCCATAAGGGTGGCAAAGGTGGAAGAGCCACAAGTGGTGGCCGTGGTGGATCCGGTAGGGGACGTGGTCGTTACTTGCAGGGTGAGCCTGTCCCCCCATGTGTGGAGGACCAGTCAAGGGCACCCATAATCCCCCCCCTCCCGTTGAGGCTGATGTGGCTGACACCATCCATGCTCAGCCCTTGTTGGACCAGCCCATTGTGGCACCAGACCTGGCTGACTTCATGGCTGACTTCCAGGTCAGCAGGCCTATGACACGTGCGCTGGTGCACGTTGATGTCATCATGCCACGTGGATCTGGGGCAGCAAGGTCATCTGCTGCCCCAAGTAGGCAGGGCGGAGAGGCTGCAGGGGCAGCTGCGGCTCCATCCACCCCAGCTCTCACACACCCAGCCAGGACAGTGTCGGTCCTAGTCCATCCTGCTGACATTCCCCCTGACACCATTACACTTGAGCCAATGCCTGCACCAACTCCCATGCTGAGTGTGGAATCCCACACTCCTGATACAGAGTCCACCAGGGCTCCTGTCCCTAGTGTCCAGAGCGGCGCAGGACACTCAGGATCACCACCACCTTCCAAGCGGAAGAGGAAGAGTGCTCGTCCGGCACAGGCTGATGCCCCAGACACGGCTACACAGTCCGGCCCGTCGAGGAAGCCCAGCTTCACGGATGACGAACTGAATGCACTTGTCGAGTATGTGTCCGGACATGATAACGAGATGGTCATTGTTGCAGGATCCAAGACCACACCTGCACAACGCCAGGCACACTGGCAGACCGTTGCGGACATCGTAAGTGCCCTTGGAATCGTGAGGCGCACAGCCAATGATTGCTATAAGCGCTGGAATGACCTAAAGCGCAGGGCAAAGAAAAAGCTGGCCTCAAGTCATGCCGCAACTCTAGTGACTGGAGGTGGGTCTCCAGTAGTGGACATGGAACTCACTCCACATGAGTCAGTCGCTGGGACCTACGTCACGGAGGAACAGATCCAAGGCGTGGGAGATCTGCCTGATTACGAGGCATTGTCCGGTGAGTGCACATGCATGTGTGTGTCATCCATGTGCATGGTGTGTGTGTGAGGGCTTCTGTTTGTGTGCCAGGTGAGAGTGTGTGCGCCTGAGTCGTATGGGTCAGCCATGTGCTTCATGCAATACATCCTGAGCAGCTGCATTTGGCCATAGCAGTATCCCTTCTGCCAACAGTAGAAATCTAGCCCAACAGCACGCCAGTTGCCCTTGAAGTGTCACCTTGCCACAACATTGTTGCTTATTTTTCTCTGTTCATTCAGGCAGATTGTTTGCATTCCACCACTTTTACTAGGCATTTCTCAGTCCTCTAATCACATGTCTGACATGGCTATGGTAAAGTGGAGTGACGTTGTTACCTGGATATCATTTGTTCACACATGTCCCTGTGCAATTGGACCATTTTGGACTGGCAGCTCCAGGTGAAAAATCTGACCTGTTTGAATTAGAAAAGCTATTACATGCGGGAACTGGACTGAATGAATAGGTGCTGCCCTCCTCTCCATCTTCACTCAATAGCAATGGTACATGCCATCTGTGTGATGGCATGTGTGTTTCACCTGGCAATCACAGGCCAATGTGTGATGCCACTGCCAGGCAGCATGCAGAAAATGTGTTCATCTACCATCTTGGTGTCATCAGTGTGTGCCATTTGCCTGCCCTTCATATGCAGTGAGGGTGCATGCATGGGAGGGTTTTAGTCATGTGGGACATGTGTCAATCAAGTACTGTTTCTCTTGCTTCTCAGCCCTCATTGTGTGCCATGGTGCTAATGCCTGTTTCCATTTCTTTGTTTTTATATCTTTGCAGGGGAAGACGCACCTGATACTGCTGGGGTTGTGGAGATGGTGCAGACCCAGGAGGGGTCCGAGGGCCGACCAACCACCAGTGAGGGACGTGGTGTGGTGGTGGGTGAGAACCCACAAGTGCTGCAGGTTGTGCTCTCAAGGAGTGTCTCTGGCTGCACCTCCCCCGAGCTGTACTCAGGTGTTGATTCGGATGATGAGACCTACGTGCCGTCGCAGGTGAGTGTTCCAGGGAGGGATTCTGTTCTGTCCCACCCACCTGCACCAGGGTCAGAACCCTCAATGGGGATGTCAGTTTTGGTAGCTACGCCTTTGGTGGTTACGGATGCAGGGTCACACTCCGCGACATCTGATCCTGTTCCTGGGCCAGCAGATCAGAGGGGGAATGCAGTCCTGCAGCCTCAGGCAGTGCCGGCACAGCAAGGCGCAGTTCGCCTTGCCCCAGACAGGTGTGGTGCCCGCCGACGTGGTGGCCGTACGCCACCTGGCAATACCGCATGGGAGCAATCCATTTACGGTATGGCAACCCAACAGGCAGCATCATCCGAGATGATGGCTCAGGCCATGGATAGGGTGGCCACTTCCATTGTCCCCCCTGAAAGGCTGATGGAGCGACTACAGCAGGCAACCAACTCCATCTGCCAGTCACACAGGGAGGACATGTTGGCGTCCAACAGGGACAGGCGGGCGGCACTGGCGACTCTGCAGGAGACCATCTCCATAGAGTCCCAGGGCCACAGGGAAGCCATGAGGCAGGAGCTCCTTCACCTCAGGACGACTCTTGTTGAGCTTGAGGCTTCAACACACCAAAGGACAGAACAGCAGCTGGAGCATCTCACCCGTACGCTCTCAGCTGAGATGCAGGCAATGAGGGCGGAGGTCCGGGCATCCCGTGAGTTGTTGCATGGGGACCTCCGCACACTCATCCTCCAGAACGAGACCTACCACACCTGCATGCTTGCAGCCATGGAGGAGCAGACTAGGGCCTTGCGTGGGCTGCCTCCCATAGTGCAACCACCTCCGGATGCAGCTGCACAGGGTGATAATAGCGACAGCAGTGATACTCCCACAATAGGGTAGCCGTGTGGGCCATGAGCCCATGGAGGTGTTTTTTTTTCCCAGGATCCACACAGGTGGGTTTTGGTGTGCACCCTGTCCTCGGACCTCCTGGGTGGCCGCCCCAACCTCCCCGGGCCCATCAATGGCCATTTTTTATTTTTTTTTATTTTTATTTTTATTTTTATTTTTATTTTTCCCAATTTTTTTGGGACAATTTGTTGCCTTCCGTGGTTCCTGTGGGCATACTCTGCATTGTGGCTGGGCACATGCAGGCTTGTCATGTATTTGGTTCAGATGCTTGGGTTTGAGTCACACACACCCCTCCTGCTTCCCGTTTCCATGGGCTTGCAAAGGGTGTGCCCAAGTGACATTGACGTACATGGTGACATTGGACTCCCACTACATGTGTGGGTAGTCTAGTCAATACTGTGTATACATTCCTAGTGCATAGTGCTGTTGTGTTGTACACTGCATGTTGCATTGATGTGTAACTCATCATCTGTGTCTACCTCCCAATTTGCAGGTCCCTTCCTCATGTCTACTCAAGGCCCTCTAGTTTGGAGATGGGGTCCATGTTGGCAGCAGTGCACCTACAACTCTACATGGCGCCAACACTGTACAGTTGGAAGTGGTGGGAGTGCAGGCATTTCCAGGTGGTGAGACTACTAATTTATTACATTTGTGATGTCATGTTAATGGTAGTACCTGCTCAAGTTTGTTGTTGGTCCTGCATTACTGTGAGCATTTCAGGTGTTGCAAGTTTCAATTAGGGACACTGTACATTGTGACACTTGTGTCATGTTGTGGGGATTACTTTGTTTACCTGCAAATAGCATGACATGGCATGGTGTGTCGTGTGGCGGTGCTGGGGATGGGTTGGCTGACATGGCACTGTCCTCTTGTTGCATTTTGCAAGTGGGTATTCATTTTAGCTGCTTGAATGTGTTTCTTCACGAAACTGCCTTGGTGGTGTCTGTGTGGGTAGGGATGCACACATTGTAACACTTCCAGGTGAACAATCTCAGGCTGATATGGTTTTCACGGTTGATTCTCCAGACATTCAGGATCAGTGTCAGGTTGAGTCATCATTGATTGTCAGATGGAATGTGCCAGGGCAGTGTGCACTCCACAGGGGTGTGATTTCTATGTGAAGTAATTAGCCACTAACTGTGTACGGGCTGCCTCCCGCCGTGCCCTTTCCCCTCCCATGCGCAGCGGCTGTGCATGTGGTTGGGGATGTGGGGCCACCACCATGTCCACGGCCAGGCCCCGGCGTGTTGTAACGTTGTGCAGGACACATGCTGCCACTATGATCCTGCACACTACTGGGGGAGCGTATAACAGCTGCCCGCCAGAACGGTCAAGGGAGCGAAAGCGTGACTTTAGCACTCCGAATGTGCGCTACACTATGCCCCGGGTTGTAATGTGGGCTGTGTTATATCTTACCTCGGGTGGCGTGGTGGGGTTCCGAATTGGCGTCATCATGTGGGGGCTGAGAGGGTAGGCACTGTCCCCTGTGGAGGTGGTGGTTGGTATCATTGGTGGGGTTGTGACCTTGCTCAGTATCTGACATGCATGCATGTGCAGTGGCATTCATACTCACCAAGCAGCCATGTATCGCCATGCCGCCCAGCTTCTAGGTCCCGGCTTAGGGTGGACATTCGGTAAATGAAGCTGTCATGGGTGGACCCGGGATAGTTGGCATATACTGAGGTGATGATTCCCTTGGCATTACATACTACCTGCACGTTGATGGAATGCCAGTGCTTGCGGTTCCTATAGATGTGCTCTGATGCCCTGGGGGGACGTAGAGCCACATGGGTGCAGTCGATGGCACCTAGCACTTTGGGGAATCGTGCCACACCGTAAAAATCCAGGGCGGCAGCATGCCTTTCTGCAGGTGTTCTGGGCAGGTATATGTGTCTGCGGACTGATGGGTGTGCAGTGATGATGTTCAAGACCTGGTGTAGGCAGCGTGACTGGGTGCCCTGTGATACACCACCCACTATGGCACTTGTCCGCTGAAATGATCCAGTGGCTAAGAAGTGCAGTACATTGAGGACCTTCTCCAGGGGGCTGAGTGCTTGGGAGCACAGGGTGGGTGATGTGAGGTCATCCTCCCACTCACTCACCAGGTCCAGCATTATGTGTGGTGGAAACCTGTACCTCCCATACACCTGGTCATCAGGCATCCCGAAAAGGCTGGTTCTGGGTGTGAATATTCTGGCCCTGACTATCCTCCTCCTCCTCCTTTGGTAGCCCACGGCCACTGCTGCTAGGAACGGTATGTTCATCCTGGGTCTGAGCTTGTTATTTTGTTAGCGCGCAAATTTATGCGTTGCGCGTGTTGTAGGCGAGCGTGTGACCCGCGCACCCCTGAAATCCAGTACCCAGTCCAATAGCATGTGGAAATTCCCGCGCACCCCGGGATACAGGTGCGCTGACGTACTTGCGTGTGTAAGTGCCCGCGCACCCCTGAAATACACGTACATAGGCCAATCGCGTGTACGCGCACTTTTGTCCAATTACACACGATGACACTCTGACGTGCAGTCTTTCCACGTGTGCTCTGTCATCACGTGCTGTGTGGGGAACACCCGTGCGGGTCACGTCACAGACGCGCTTACGCGCTGAGGGCCTTTGGTCCAATAGAATCGCGTATGCGTGCTGACGCGCTTACGCGCTAAGGGCCTTTCCTCGAATTTCACGCAGACGTGCAGGATTTTCACGTGCCAAATCACTCCGTATCAAGCTGGCCACGCGAAAACACACGGAAGACCACGCTCCTGCCCAGAAGGCCGAATTACTGCCCCCCAGTGCCCCGAGCAGCCTCCCACGTGCCATCTGCTGCTGCCTGCCTGCCTGCCTGCTGCCACCGTGCCCTGCCATTTGGTGCCTGCACATCAGCCATCTGCAGGGGTCCAGTTGCTGTGTCCACCCCTGCTGGAACTGAAGACTACCGACTGGGATTACATCGCTCCACAGCCCAGCCCCAGGACCCAGTTGCCCACCCACACCTGCCTCTGGGGTTGCCATGTCGGGCACTTCCACATCTGGCACCATTGGCAACCCCAGGCCAGAGGGGCAGAGGGGCACCAGCTTCACTGCCACCGAAGTTGGTGTCCTGGTGGAGCATGTCCTGGGGCAGTATGATGCCCTCTTTGGATCGTCCCGCGCCAGCAAGGAAGGACGGGAGAGGATCTGGGCCGACTGTGTGGTTGCCATCAACACGGAGGGGGTGGCAACCCGCGACGTCCAGAAGATCAAGAAGCGCTGGGAGGACTTGAGGTCCAGGACCCTCGTGAAGGCCCGGCGCCTCGTGGAGGGGGGCCGGGGCCGCATGAGTTCCATCCAGATGAGGGTCCTGGAACGCGTACGCCCAGCGCTCCACGCCCAGATCCTTGAAAGGGAGACCCGTCTGGAGTTGAGCGGTAAGTGTCCAAGCATTGCTGTGTGAGACAGGGCATGTTGCGGTGTGCTGGTTCTCTGATACTTGCCTGTATGTGTGACATAGGCCATGTATGCATGTATGTGTGCAGGAACATCATGGTAATGCATGTGCGACCAGTGATGTGTGAACCACATGGTTGTTGCATGTGTTTAAATGCCACATGGGGAGCCCTATGCAGATTTTATACATGAGAGCATGCCAGTGTCTGTTCCTGGACATGGGTGGGGGTGAGGGATGGGTGCTGATGCCAGGTACATATATGGTAGCCATGTCTGTGTGCCTGACCTGTGTGTCTGTGACTTGTGCATGCCATGGATGCATGACACATGTGTGTGACAATGCACAGATTCACTGATGCAGCCTAGTTACCCTTTTATCCGCTGTGTTTGGGGTGTATGGGGCCAGATGGATGTGACTGAGGTGAAGTGTGTGCATGTGATAGGCATGACCCATGATGCATGTGAGTTCCATATCATTGTATGTTTCAAGAGTCCATTGGACATGTATGGAAATGTCCATGGCATGCACCATGCCTGTTGCTGTGTGTGTTTTGCCTGGACTGACCCATGTGTTGTGGAGGGACATGATGGAAGTGTACTTTGACAGTGGTACTCATCTGCTATTGCTTCCTGTCTAGGGGACCATTGTACAGTACCCTGATGCTTGTGTTCTTTGTCTCCCTCTACGCAGCGGCTAGTGAAGAAGAGGGCGGAGACGGCGCTGTGGAGCAAGGCGGCGGGGATGCCCACACGGCTGCAGCGGAAGGGGTGGGTGAGCCCCCACAGGGGCCTGCTACGGTGGAAGACGGTGAGAAGCCATCCAGGTTGGTGGTTTCCACAGAGGAGGAGGAGGCCACCACAGGGGCACACATGGGGCCTGGTGGGGGCATCCCTGCTGGTGCAAGTGGTGCAGTCCAGGGCCAGGGGCAGGAGGCAGCACAGGTCACCATGGAGGGGCCTGTGCATGTCGCTGACCCTGACCCTGTGAGTGCACCACCATGCACCAGCAGGGATGCCCCGTCCTAGGCCCGTCCGCAGGTAGAGGGGATGTCCATGTCACCTGACTCCCCTCCACCTGCGGACGAGGGGACCCGTGTCCGTATGGAGAAGGTCCTGATTGGGTTGCGATGCGCGGGTGCAATTCGTGATGACGTGCATGCTTCCCGGGAGGAGCATGCACATCATCACGAAGAGCACCATGCCGACGTGGCCCAATTGGGATCTTGCATGTTCGGGGGTTTCCTGCATGTGTCGGCCAATCTGGCGGCCCTCTCCTCCTCTGTGGAGGCTATACGCCGGTCGTTCTCCTTGCCGTCTTCCGGCCCAGATGCCACCAGGGCCCCCTGTGGACCTGCCCTGACCTATGCAGCCAGCTCGGTGGGGATCCCATCCCTGCCACAGTCGGGAGTCGGAGGTCAAGCAGGGGTGGACACCACAGCAACTGTACCCCAGCAGATGGAGGATGTGCCGGCATCATCAGGCGGGGCACGTGCACGACGGCGTCAGTGGATTCCATCAGCCTGGATGCCGTTGTGCTGGCAGAGGCAGTTGCGTCGGAGGCAGCAGCAGAGTCAACGTGGGAGGCATCATGGCTCGGGGCCATCAACATCGGAGGGGCAGGCATCGGCCGGAGGGCAGGAGGACCCAGGACAGGAAGTGTCTTCCGTGTGGCTGCGGTTGGGCCAGCAGATAGGTGCGGAGCGGCGGCGGGCGGCGGGCGGAAGAGGAGCGGCTCACGATGGTCAGGGCGGAGAACTCCATGCGGAGGGCCCTGAGGCGGGCCGAGTGCCTCGAGGCAATCCGCAGGGGGTTGGAGGAGCAGATGGCGTCGTCCCTGTGGACCCTCGGGGCCATGGAACAGGACCGCCTCCGGGACATAGACGAGGAGTTTGATGATGCCCTGGCCCGGAACACTACGGAGTGAGCCGCTGGACTTGCCCGCCGCCTTTGTATATAGTTCTTTAGTTTTAGGTTTCATTTGTTTATTCTTATGATTTGGAGTCGACGGACACAGCTCCACTTTTTGTATATAGTAGCATTTTTGTTAGGGTTTTTTGTAGGTTTCTTTTGTTCAGTTGGGCTCATGGACCCTTGGATATTTTGTACATAGTTCTTCATTGGATTGTTTTATTTTTTAATTTTTTATTTCTTATCCATGGAGCAATGGTGTTTGGATTAATTTATTTTCTGTCGGATTGATTTCATTTTTAATGTGACTTTGAAGTACATTTTTTTTGGATTTGGTGTTTTTAATTTTTTTGGACGGACATGCACCTTTTCTTTTTTTCATTGGCATTGTAGTTTGTTTCATTTCATTGGCATTCATATTTTTTTAATACAATTTTGTTTTCATACTTCACTGTGTGGTATCATCTCATTGGTTTCATGCATGTCATGTTGGGTGTTTTCAAATTCATTTGCAACCATTGTGTGTGACAGACATGGGTTCATTTGCTTTATGTACGTTGGGGGTGTAACATGTAATTTCCATTTCCATGTGGGTGAATGGGTTACTTGGTAGGGCCTTTTGGCTGTGGAGGCTGACCATTACACACATGGTTGGTGATTGTGAGGACCTGGGTGCAGGGAGACATGAGTGGGGGCCTGGTGGAGGGTGCCCCTGCACTGCTGGGGGGTGGGGGTGGTGGGAGACATGAGTGGGGGCCTGGTGGAGGGTGCCCCTGCACTGCTGGGGGGTGGAGGTGGTGGGAGACATGAGTGGGGGCCTGGTGGAGGGTGCCCCTGCACTGCTGGGGGGTGAGGGTGGTGGGAGACATGAGTGGGGCCCTGGTGTAGGCTGCCCCTGGTGGCTGGGGGGCGGGGGTGGTGGGAGACATGGGTGGGGGCCTGGTGGAGGGTGCCCCTGCACTGCTGGGGGGTGGGGGTGGTGGGAGACATGAGTGGGGGCCTGGTGGAGGGTGCCCCTGGATGCTGGGGGGTGGGGGTGGTGGGAGACATGGGTGGGGGCCTGGTGGAGGGTGCCCCTGCACTGCTGGGGGGTGCGGGTGATAGGGGACATGGGTGGGGGCCTGGTGGAGGCTGCCCCTGCACTGCTGGGGGGTGGGGGTGGTGGGAGACATGAGTGGGGGCCTGGTGTAGGCTGCCCCTGGTGGCTGGGGGGGTGGGGGTGGTGGGAGACATGGGTGGGGGCCTGGTGGAGGGTGCCCCTGCACTGCTGGGGGGTGGGGGTGGTGGGAGACATGAGTGGGGGCCTGGTGGAGGGTGCCCCTGGATGCTGGGGGGTGGGCTTGGTGGGAGACATGGGTGGGGGCCTGGTGGAGGGTGCCCCTGCACTGCTGGGGGGTGAGGGTGATAGGGGACATGAGTGGGGGCCTGGTGGAGGCTGCCCCTGCACTGCTGGGGGGTGGGGGTGGTGGGAGACATGAGTGGGGGCCTGGTGTAGGCTGCCCCTGGTGGCTGGGGGGTGTGGGTGGTGGGCGACATGGGTGGGGGCCTGGTGGAGGGTGCCCCTGCACTGCTGGGGGGTGGGGGTGATAGGGGACATGAGTGGGGGCCTGGTGGAGGGTGCCCCTGGATGCTGGGGGGTGGGGGTGGTGGGAGACATGGGTGGGGGCCTGGTGGAGGGTGCCCCTGCACTGCTGGGGGTGGGGGTGATAGGGGACATGAGTGGGGGCCTGGTGGAGGGTGCCCCTGGATGCTGGGGGGTGGGGGTGGTGGGAGACATGGGTGGGGGCCTGGTGGAGGGTGCCCCTGCACTGCTGGGGGGTGGGAGACATGGGTGGGGGCCTGGTGGAGGGTGCCCCTGCACTGCTGGGGGGTGGGGGTGGTGGTAGACATGAGTGGGGGCCTGGTGGAGGGTGCCCCTGCACTGCTGGGGGGTGGGGGTGGTGGGAGACATGAGTGGGGGCCTGGTGGATGGTGCCCCTGCACTGCTGGGGGGTGGGGGTGGTGGGAGACATGGGTGGGGGCCTGGTGGAGGGTGCCCCTGCACTGCTGGGGGGTGGGGGTGGTGGGAGACATGGGTGGGGGCCTGGTGGAGGGTGCCCCTGCACTGCTGGGGGGTGGGGGTGGTGGTAGACATGAGTGGGGGCCTGGTGAAGGGTGCCCCTGCAATGCTGGGGGGTGGGGGTGGTGGGAGACATGAGTGGGGGCCTGGTGTAGGCTGCCCCTGGTGGCTGGGGGGTGGGGGTGGTGGGAGACATGGGTGGGGGCCTAGTGGAGGGTGCCCCTGCACTGCTGGGGGGTGGGGGTGGTGGGAGACATGGGTGGGGGCCTGGTGGAGGGAGCCCCTGGATGCTGGGGGGTGGGGGTGGTGGGAGACATGGGTGGGGGCCTGGTGGAGGGTGCCCCTTCACTGCTGGGGGGTGGGGGTGATAGGGGACATGAGTGGGGGCCTGGTGGAGGGTGCCCCTGGATGCTGGGGGGTGGGGGTGGTGGGAGACATGGGTGGGGGCCTGGTGGAGGGTGCCCCTGCACTGCTGGGGGGTGGGGGTGGTGGGAGACATGGGTGGGGGCCTGGTGGAGGGTGCCCCTGCACTGCTGGGGGGTGGGGGTGGTGGTAGACATGAGTGGGGGCCTGGTGGAAGGTGCCCCTGCACTGCTGGGGCGTGGGGGTGGTGGGAGACATGAGTGGGGGCCTGGTGGAGGGTGCCCCTGCACTGCTGGGGGGTGGGGGTGGTGGGAGACATGGGTGGGGGCCTGGTGGAGGGTGGGCCTGGTGGAGGGTGCCCCTGCACTGCTGGGGGGTGGGGGGGGTGGGAGACATGGGTGGGGGCCTGGTGGAGGGTGCCCCTGCACTGCTGGGGGGGTGGGGGTGGTGGTAAACATGAGTGGGGGCCTGGTGGAGGGTGCCCCTGCACTGCTGGGGGGTGGGGGTGGTGGGAGACATGAGTGGGGGCCTGGTGTAGGCTGCCCCTGGTGGCTGGGGGGTGGGGGTGGTGGGAGACATGGGTGGGGGCCTGGTGGAGGGTGCCCCTGCACTGCTGGGGAGTGGGGGGTGGTGGGAGACATGAGTGGGGGCCTGGTGGAGGGTGCCCCTGGATGCTGGGGGGTGGGGGTGGTGGGAGACATGGGTGGGGGCCTGGTGGAGGGTGCCCCTGCACTGCTGGGGGGTGGGGGTGAGAGGGGACATGAGTGGGGGCCTGGTGGAGGGTGCCCCTGGATGCTGGGGGCTGGGGGTGGTGGGAGACATGGGTGGGGGCCTGGTGGAGGGTGCCCCTGCACTGCTGGGGGGTGGGGGTGGTGGGAGACATGAGTGGGGGCCTGGTGGAGGCTGCCCCTGGTGGCTGGGGGGTGGGGGTGGTGGGAGACATGGGTGGGGGCCTGGTGGAGGGTGCCCCTGCACTGCTGGGGGGTGGGGGTGATAGGGGACATGAGTGGGGGCCTGGTGGAGGCTGCCCCTGGTGGCTGGGGGGTGGGGGTGGTGGGAGACATGGGTGGGGGCCTGGTGGAGGCTGCCCCTGGTGGCTGGGGGGTGGGGGTGGTGGGAGACATGAGTGGGGGCCTGGTGGAGGCTGCCCCTGGATGCTGGGGGGTGGGGGTGGTGGGAGACATGGGTGGGGGCCTGGTAGAGGCTGCCCCTGCACTGCTGGGGGGTGGGGGTTGTGGGAGACATGAGTGGGGGCCTGGTGGAGGGTGCCCCTGGATGCTGGGGGGTGGGGGTGGTGGGAGACATGGGTGGGGGTCTGGTGGAGGGTGCCCCAACATTGCTGGGGGGTGGGGTTGGTGGGAGACATGAGTGGGGGCCTGGTGGAGGGTGCCCCTGGATGCTGGGGGGTGGGGGTGGTGGGAGACATGGGTGGGGGCCTGGTGGAGGGTGCCCCTGCACTGCTGGGGGGTAGGGTGGTGGTAGGCATGAGTGGGGGCCTGGTGGAGGGTGCCCCTGCACTGCTGGGGGGTGGGGGTGGTGGGAGACATGAGTGGGGGCCTGGTGTAGGCTGCCCCTGGTGGCTGGGAGGTGGGGGAGGTGGGAGACATGAGTGGGGGCCTGGTGGAGGGTGCCCCTGGATGCTGGGGGGTGGGGGTGGTGGGAGACTGGGTGGGGGCCTGGTGGAGGGTGCCCCTGCACTGCTGGGGGTGGGGGTGATAGGGGACATGAGTGGGGGCCTGGTGGAGGGTGCCCCTGGATGCTGGGGGGTGGGGGTGGTGGGAGTCATGGGTGGGGGCCTGGTGGAGGGTGCCCCTGCACTGCTGGGGGGTGGGGGTAGCGGGAGACATGGGTGGGGGCGTGGTGGAGGGTGCCCCTAGTGGCTGTGGTGTGGGGGTGCTGGGTGACATGAGCAGGTGTGCAGGGTAGTCCCCTGTGGTGTGTGCTGCCTGCAGGGGCCGTGGAGGGTGTACAGGGAATACCTGGGAGCACACAGCCAAATCGCGTGTAGAATTTCCCGCGTACCCCTGTCATACACGTGCCCAGCCAAATCGCGTGTGGAACTTCCCGCGCACCCCTGAAATCCACATACCCGGCCAAATCGCGTGTGGAACTTCCCGTGCACCCCTGAAATCCACGTACACGGCCAAATCGCGTGTGGAACTTCCCGCGCACCCCTGCAATCCACGTACCCTGACAAATCGCGTGTGAGACTTCCCGCGCACCACTGCAATCCACGTACCCTGACAAATCGCGTGTGGAACTTCCCGCGCACCCCTGAAATCCACATACCCTGACAAATCGCGTGTGAGACTTCCCGCGCACCCCTGAAATCCACGTACACGGCCAAATCGCGTGTGGAACTTCCCGCGCACCCCTGAAATCCACGTACCCTGACAAATCGCGTGTGAGACTTCCCGCGCACCCCTGAAATCCACGTACACGGCCAAATTGCGTGTGGAACTTCCCGCGCACCCCTGAAATCCACGTACCCTGACAAATCGTGTGTGGAACTTCCCGCGCACCCTGCAATCCACGTACCCTGACAAATCGCGTGTGAGACTTCCCACGCACCCCTGCAATCCACGTACCCTGACAAATCACGTGTGGAACTTCCCACGCACCCCTGAAATCCACGTACTCTGACAAATCGCGTGTGAGACTTCCCGCGCACCCCTGAAATCCACGTACACGGCCAAATCGTGTGTGGAACTTCCCGCGCACCCCTGAAATCCACGTACCCTGACAAATCGCCTGTAAGACTTCCCGCGCACCCCTGAAATCCACGTACACGGCCAAATCGCGTGTGGAACTTCCCGCGCACCCCTGAAATCCACGTACCCTGACAAATTGCGTGTGGAACTTCCTGCGCACCCCTGCAATCCACGTACCCTGACAAATCGCGTGTGAGACTTCCCGCGCACCCCTGCAATCCACGTACCCTGACAAATCGCGTGTGGAACTTCCCGCGCACCCCGGTATACACGCACACGTATTTTTTGTCAGCGGGTGTCCGTGTTTGTGGGTACCCCTTTGCACGTCATTTGTCCTGGAGGGCCACAGTATAGGACATTCATCATGGCTGTATATAGGTGCTATTTGTTGGCGCACCTTTTGGCGCACATTTCTTACAGGCGCAGAGACGCTACCGCCTGCTTTCTTGTGGCGGTCGTGTTTGTGCCTGTGCGCTGGTTTGAGCGTGCGCTTTTTTGCCCTATTCTATTCCATGAATACGTGTTGTAGGCGAGCGTGTGGGCGTTCCGCGCACTTGTACCCTGTACTTCCCCCGTGACGCCCACATTTTGGCAAGTTGTTCCCCATTCCGAGTGTTACGCCCCATGTTCCGCCTACTTTTGTTGCGTGCGCCGCGCTATGTGCGATTTTCGCTGTGGCCTGTGCGATTTTCGCTGTGACCTGGCACACGCAGTTAGATGGCCTGTGCGCCAACTTGCGCCGTGCACTTTTTTATCGCACATCCGATGGTTTTCTCGTGCACGGCCTTCCATGAATCGATGTGCGCTGCTTTTCGTGCGATTTTCGCACTTGCACTGCGATTTTCGCAATTCAAATGCGATTCGCACGTTTTTGGCCACTTGCGCCGTGCTAATTATTCCATGAATCGGCCTTATGGTGTTTTCTACTTCTATCATAGCTAATTCTGCCTCATTTATTATTAGTGGTTCTCCCAGTGGTTCTTGGCTTCCTGTTACAGAAGGTTGACTACTGTCAGGAGTGTCTTTATCTAGTTGGGCCTGCAGTTCTTCTTTGTGTTGCTGTTCATTGTGCAACATTGTTTTGTATTGTGTAAAGTTTAAATCAGTTATAGTGCTTCAATTTGCTTTGAAAGCATCTTCATATGAGTCATAGTTTTCTAGTATTTCTTCTTCTTTTCTCCAAGGTTTTAAGAGTTGTAGCAGGGACATGTAATATATTTCTTTATGTTGAGGAGTCTTCAATGACAATTTGATATGATTAATTAAATTTGGTTTAGTGAGTTTAACTAAGCTGCCTTCACAGTTTGTCACTCTGTATTTACCTTTTTTTTTCATCAGGTTTTATATTATTTTTGTATGTGTAGTTTTGGGCTATGTGGTATAGACACATGGTTTCCAAAGTATTACTTCTGTTTGGGTAGTATGTGTCTAATTGTTTTTTAAAATGTCTTGGCTGTTGGGATCATGTTTGGCTATTGTTTCTATATCTTCGTATATTTTTTGAACTCTTTTTCTAGATTTAGCTGGACCAAGACTTAGCCATACTATATTTTCAGATTTACCATGCAATGCAGTACCAGTTAAACGATCAGCTGCTTCATATGATCCACATTCTCTATGGGAGAGCATTTTTATGCCCAAGCTGTATAATTTCTGAGACACTGGGCCTCATTACACGGTAGGTGGTAAACCATGTCGCTATTAGCGCCATGGTTCATGCCTGTAATTTACCAGTACCGCCTTGGAGGAAAGGGGAATTACCGCCCTATTCCAAGGTTGGGAAGGCGGTAATTCCTCCTTCCTCCATTGCCCTTCCCCATTCCCATTTTTGCCACATAGGGCTCAATGGGAATGGGGAAGGCGTTAATTACGGTACTGCAAATTGCGGTACTGTAATTAGCACCCCGGTCCCTTTGCGGGTTCGTTTATTAACGCCTGCTAAAAGCAGGCGTTAATGTACCAACCCACAAAGGGACCTCGTAGTAAGGCGGTAAGGGTTTACCGGTACCGGTAAAATACCAGTACCGGTAAACCCTTACTGCCTACTGTGTAATGAGGCCCACTGATTTATCTGATGACAGGTCATTCCAGAGGTCTTGGAGCTCTGTCTTTCTGCTTTGGTTAAGTATGCTGTGACATATCGTGCAACTGCAGTAGAATTGTCTGCAATGTACTGCACATCGATTTTTGCATTCCATAAGTGGGCAATGATTGCATTATAATCATTGATATATTTTTCTTCTTCTTTTCTTTTTATGTAATATGTATTTTTAGGAACTTACCTTTAACACTATGTCTAACTGAAGACATAAGGTTGTTCACTTGACCTGTATTTGTAACTGGTCTAGGGAAACCAAATCAGCATTTGGTGTAGTATTTCCCTTTGTTTTTGTATTTGCGACGACAATATTTGCCACATTTATGTCTTTGAAATTGTAAAATTTGTGCATGAAGATCACTATTCGTGGATTCTGATGGAATTTCACAAGTGACATATTTTTCAATTAAACTGTAAAACAGTGGCATCACTGTCTTGACCAAATTTAGGAGCATCTTTAATCCATAAAAGCATGTGGATATGGGGTGCTCCTCTGGCTTGGTATTCTTTTCTCCAAAAGAAATGTTGCACTTCTCCAAGGGGAGGAACAGTTTTATTACAAATAAAATGTAGCATAGCAATTAAGTGATGGTGAACATATCTTGAAACATTAACAGGATCCAAAGAACAAAGTTCTCCTGGTGTTAGTATATCTATGTTTGTTTTGTTTTTATTTGATATGCATAGGAAATCATGTAAATCTTCCCATGCATATTCTGCACAACTTAATGTAACAAACCAAGTGGGTGGGCCAAGGTTTCTGATTATACAACGTACATATCCGTGATGTCGAAACCAGTACTCTTTAGTACCACGCATATTTCCTAATAGATTTGTAATATTTGATTGTAAAACTTCATCCTTTTGTTGCACTTTTTGTAATAATTGTGTAGCTGTCATATTTTGAAAGTGGGATCCTGATTTTAATATGTGTGCAACTCCGTAACATAAAGTTGCTAGTTCACTTTCAAAGAGTAGGTGGAATATGTATTCCGCATTTTGGCTAAATCTGGGATCTTCAAAATACATCCGTAATGAGCGGTATTCTGAAGCTGATATTTGAATAGGTCTATCATCATACCTTCCTCCTTTGCCAGTATGAAAGAGTAGAGGAAAAGCACGTGCTTCTATACTTTTTTCCCATATGCTGATTGGTGATCCTTTTGTTTGACGCATTTGGTATGTTTCCAGTGCATCTTCTATGGTGTCATTAGAGTGTAAAGGATTAATTGTATAATGGTCTAAAGTATTTGATATTGTAGCAAGATCTAGTAGCATTGACCAGCTTCTTGTGTTTCTTGAATTATTTCAGTTGTATCTTTCAAGTTTTCTTCAATATTAATTTCTTTGTAATATTAATTATTCTCTTTAAGATATTGTAAGGCTTGTCTAACTTTATGTAAATCTACCAGCTATTGCCATATTTTTTTGTCTTTTGTAGGTACTCCATTTACTAAGATAATTAAAGATTGCTGCATTGGACGTTGCACTCCTAGAGTATGCACATTATCTTTTAGATCTAATGGTAAATAAACTACTTTTCCACAAATGCCTTTTACCAATTCAGAGGGAGGTAATTTTACTGTTTTTGGTTGAAGGCGTATTATTGCTTGAAATGGGTGTACTGTTTGAATTATGATGCTCTCATATAAATTAAGTTGTTGGAGGGGTTTTGGTAGTGGGTATAATTCCAAATTATTTGTGATAGCACGTGAAGGGGTTTGGTTGTTGTCAAGTTTTGTAGTGCAGTAACTGCAAACTATTAAGGGGTAACTTATTTTGTATTTGTTTTCTGCTACAAGGTAGAGAGCTAATTCAAACTATTTAGAATCTTCATTGTCTTCTATTTTATATGATAGGTCTACAGTTTTCGTGTTACGTTTATAAAAAGTTGTGCGGCAACATACACGTACATGGTTTGGTACTTCAGCTGATGTACTTTTAAATTTTAGTATTTCTTTTTTGTATGAGTTTAGCAAAAGGTTGCCATGTGTAGAATTGTTGCTAATTTGGTCTAAAGCTATTTCATTCTGTAAATGGCTTTCACCTCCAAAATATTTTTTCTGGATATAGTCAATTTCTTGAAGTAGGTCTTTCGCTGTACCATGTAGAAGAATGTTATTTACATGTGCTAGTGCTTAAGCAGGACTTTTAGCATAGTACAGTTTATAGACTAGATTTCTTATAGTTGAATGATGTGTTGATATCCTTTTGATATCATGGAAAGTGGTTTTACAAGTAGGTCCTGTAATGCAGGCCAATGAATGTCCTTGTAGTCCTGTGTACTTGCGCACTGGACAGGTATCGATATTTTGCAGTAATTTAATTTTGATTTTGTCTTTGCTTTTTACATATTTATTGAGGAATTGGCGTAAAGATTTGAAACATTGTTTGGGAATGTTACACATTGACGTGCATGGCCATTTGTACACTAGACCTTCTGATTCAGTTGAATGGAGGGGTAATTCTAAGTTTTCAGGGCATATTTTTGTAAGGAGTACTTCTTGTTCCATTATGGTATTATTAACTTTTTCATAACCTCGACCACTGCTATGTATGGCAATTGTATTTGTTTGTTTTTGTTTGTACGCTTCTTCATTAAAGTATGGTTCTGTGCTCGTAGTGTGACTCCATTCACCTTCGCAGATACTTAAGAAGTTCTTTCTGTTGACATTTCGTTTATTGAGAAGTCTTTTTTGTAATTTAGTTATTTGTTTTGTTAGTGGTTTCATTTTGTTTAACACTAAAATAAATAACTTTCTTTTGAGAAGAATTGCACTATCTATCAACGCTTCTAAAATTAATTTCCTACGATAGGTTTTAAGCATTGAACCTGATTTCTCTCCTGTTTTTTTAAGTTTTTGAAGGACTTTGTGACGGAACATTTTGGCTAAAATACGTTTCTTGGTATGCTTACTTTGCACTATATTAAAATTTAAAGAAGTAGTTTTATCTGTAGTGATAGCTGATTTTCTGTTAATTGTTTTTTGGTTTGTTTTACATTTTGATAGAGAAGGCAAAGTTTTTGTACTTGAAACTTCTTGTGTGTCACTAAATGACTGTATTAGGTGTTTTGTTTGAACTTTTTACAAATTCTGCTAGAGATGGATGCTTATGTTGGACACTTTTATTTGCCTTTGCTCTACTTCTTCGTTGCATTCTACGGAGTTGACTTTTGGTAGGAATTCTTTAGGGTCTGTTGAAAAAAATAAAGAAGGTATGGGTTGGGGTGTTCTGCAATGTATGTGTGCTGTGTGCATGAGTGTTTGAGTAAGATGATGTATGTAATGGTGTTTGATTGTGCATTGGGAACTACAACTAGTAGGGATGTTTATTCTTCAATTAATATGTTACTAAACTCAGGTTCAGATGACAGAAAGAAATAAGCTAGTGGTGTGGAGAAGTACAAATAGTAAATCTAATGTATACAATAAAAACAGTTGTTTGTTCTATAATATGAAAATTCTAGCGGTTGAGTTGGGTAATTTGTGTGTCCAAAAGTAGGAATTTGTGCGCCATTCTGGCTGTAAATCGCAGTTTAAGACATGGGGATTTTTGGACAGAATGGTGCACAATCTCTATTTTTAGGCACAAAAATAGCATAATTAACTTTACAGTATGTTTGAGTAATAATACAAATATTATGGTGATATTCTACTTACTATTTTTCTAAAATGAGCAGTTTAATTCTTAGTTCTTCTTTGTTCTTGAAATTCGGCTGCTTCCTTTCAGGAGAATGGTCTTCACTGCAATTGTAAAAGAAACAAATTAGCAATGTTGTTTGTATATAGCATTGTTTTTAATTTAGATATTGATTTTTTTAATTGAAATCCTCAGCGCCTTCCTTAAAACCATTAAAACTATCTTATTCACATAAGATACTTTGCACCAGTTCAATACATATGATATGTTCTTAATGAACAAATTGTATTGCAATGAGTAACTGTAACTAACAAAATATCTTTAGTATGTCTTGTGAAATTCATAATGTACCACTGAATACCACAATTTCTGTAACTAAGCTGTTCTAGGTAATAGTGCCTTAAAGTCATGCTTAAATTAAAGTAATCAAATAAATAAATAAAAAATGTAATTGTATAAGTATTATTTTTAGAGATTGGAACATAGAGTGTGCATGCATGCAATTTTGTTTGAATATATGTAGTCTATAAATTTCATTTAAAAAATATTAGTTTAACATGATTTGATAGTGTGTGTATAAAGAAAGTAACTAGTATAAAGGTTTATAAGTGATAGCTGATTTTAGGAAATTGGAAAAAAGACAGTAGATTCATTTTACAGATTACACAAGCTAAAAGTCAGTTTGAAAATGTGTTCATGTACTGTACAGAAAATATGCATAAATGTATATGCATGTAGTTTGTGTTCATGCATATGGATATGCATCGAGCTGCAAGTAGAAATCTTGGAGACTTGTATAGTATTTCTTGTAGAAGGTGCTTGCCAATGATATGACACTTGTACTCAGAGAGATTCACAGTACATTTGCAGTGCTGATCTATGATGATGCAGTTAGATGTAGAGGTCTTGAATGTGATTGGTGCATGGTCATGTGATTTCTTAGCTACATCCAATGAGGGAATGGCACAGAGAGTGAAGTGGAAATGGTAGAAGGGCTGTTCATGTTGCGATATGTCCGTGGACATAGCGGTAGTTCGCGGACATCGGGAGTTACATCTGGGGATTTTTGGGTTCAGAAGTCATGCAAATGAGAATGAGCAGTGAAAGGGATTGGTCAGGAAAGTTTAGTGGGTGTGTTGTGCCAGGAGAGAGTTTCTCAGATACTCTTTTTGCTGAGAGAACAACAGATAGCTATGGCTGTGTGTTTCAGAAAACAGATTGTTTGGATTTTGGGAGATTTGTGGATACATTGGTTGAAGGTGCATGCAGAAAGCTGTGGAGTAGCTATAGATCTTGGATTTCCACATGTGGAAGTACACTGGCATGGAGTACGTGGAATGAAGTGGTTGGACTTGCTACCTCTCTGTGCTACTTTGGAAACAAAGCAACATCCAGACATAATTGTAATTCATTTTTGGAGAGAACAGTTTAGGACATGTGTCTGGAATTTCTTTGCAATTTGCTATGAAAGAAGGACTTGGGAAAGTCATGGACATGTTTCTTAATTCTCAAGTAATATTTTCACGGATTGCGCAGAGACAAATGTGGCTTCGTTCTTCTTCATTTGGTCCACAAATGGAAAAAGCAAGGCGCAACGTTAGTAAGGCTGTTTGTACATTTCTTAGAGATTTTGGCATGTCCTCTTTTCACAATGAAAATATTATGTTTCGTAGTACATACATTTTTCGCAGAGATGGAGTCCATCTTACTTATGCTGGCAATCAGATTTTTCTGAGAAATGTACAAAATGCATTGCAACCTTTTTTTAGAAATACAGCATCCATTTTGATGTAGGTGTTAAGTATTTATAATTTTTGACATACAAACACCTCCCAAAGGCTCTTTTCGGAGCCACCACTTCCTCCCAGAGAAAAATGCAATGGTAACAATAGGGTAGCACCCCAATTTTTTTAATGTTCGCGAACTGTCCGTGGACTTTTAAGAAATACAAAGGGCCCTGCTTTATTTATCTTCACTTCTATTTTTTAACTGTGAAAGGCGGCTCTGAAAAGAGCCTTATTTTTTTTTATTTTTGTAATTTTGTATTTTTTTTGGGTTTTTTAGACACGACACACTAGGAGAGGAGGGGAAAGGAGGGTAAAGGGGGGGGACACCAACCACAGGGATAAGAAAGGCTGAGCTGAGAGAGGAAGATGTAGAGTGGGTTTTATTTGGGTAGTGAGCAGGTCTTCCCATGCTCTGAGACGATAGTCTCAAAAGCACTCCAAAGTCGCTCCCCCCTGCAGAGTACTGTGTCACAGTACATACATACAACTGTGACCCTCGAAAGGTAAGGGTCATCAGAATTCTGTATGGCCTGTGAGGCAGCTTGAGGAAGACGCTGTCCCACAGAGGTGGTCCTTGTAACAGGATCAGAAACAGAGGATGAAGTAGAGGAAATCAACCTACTACGTTCTTTGCAAGGTACAACCTTGCGAATAGCCCCAGAGTGAAATGACCTCAGGTGTTGCTTCATGGTCGTGGTCCCAAAGCTGTACAAACCGTTCTTCCCGCGTCTGAGTATCATATCATTGCAGATAACACGGTTTGCACGAGCCTTAGGACCATTACCATAAATGGAAAATAACCGCCACACCCAAGACTCACGTCTAGTGCGAGTAGTAGGGATTTCCTCTACCTCATTCTCATCTTCCTCTTCTTCCTCCTCTGCATCCTCACTCCTGTTCCCCTCTTCAGGCCCTTGGGAAGGTGGTGGTGGTGGAGGGGGTGGGGGTGATGCTGAAGCAGGTGCAGCACCAGGTGGCAGTTCTGCAGCCAGGGATGCCATCTCGATGGTGGAATCAGCAAGTTGCTGGAGAAATAGCTGTGCTCTGAAGAATAGCCAGAAACACAATGAGAATAAGCTCTAGGGCATGGTTTTTTATAGGGGTGCTTGTACGCGGTTCGCGGACATGGGCGCTGTCCGCGGACAGATCGAACACAAAAAAGGGTTCAAAAAGTTTCAAAAGATATGTAGAAACTCAGGATTCAAGTGGGACTTGTGCCATGATGAGTTATTATGGAAAAATATTGTGGATTACTTGAAAATGTACTTTTAAATTGTTCGGGGACACAAACAGTGTCCGAATTCAGAACACGCGATCAGCATGGGTGCGGTCACATGATCCCTTCGCGAACAGGTCCGCGAAGGAAGCTCCTGTCCGCAGGACACCAAATGCACGGACATTGGTTTGCGCATGCGCGTTGATGTTCTACGGACAGTGTTTGGGTCCTGAATTAATGAAAAGTGCGTCACACATCAAACAAACATTTCTGGACATCGAGTATGTTCTAGAAAATTTTAAACTTGCTAGCGAACACTACGGACAGATATAGTGTTCTTTAGGACACTTCCATTGTTCGTTTGATTACGAACTTTTCAGGACATCAATTGTGTTCTTAGAACAGTTTAACTTGCTAGCGAACACTACGGACAGGTATAGTGTTCTTTATGACACCCCCATTTTTGTTTAATTACGAACATTTCAGGACACCAATTGGGTTCTTAGAACAGTTTGAACTTGCTAGCGAACAGAACGGACAGGTATAGTGTTCTTTAGGACACCTCCATTTTCGTTTAATTACGAACATTTCAGGACACCGCTTGTGTTCTTAGAACAGTTTCAACTTGCTAGCGAACAGTACGGACAGGTATAGTGTTCTTCAGGACACCTCCATTTTCGTTTATTTATGAACATTTCAGAACACCCGCGCTGTCCGCGGACATCTACATTGTTTTTAAAAAAATAAAAAATGGGAAGTAATTACAACACAATATAAAAATGTAAGTTTATTTCACATATATTAATAATTTATGACAGAGAAGGTGAGGCAGAAACAGAAACAAAAACAGGAGAATTAGGGGTTTCAACATGATTGGTATCAGGTGAAGAAGGGATGGAAGTCTCATTTTGGATTATGGAGAGGGTTTGGGGATAATTGACTGGGATATGGTGAGGGGGACAAGTACATGTGGGACAATGGTATGAGGTTTTTGTTTTAAAATGATCCTCAACAAAAGTTTTCAAATTATTAAAATTGCTCAATAATAAATCCATTTTTTCTTTTAAGCTGTTAAGCGTGTTTTCCATGTTTTCCATAACAGTTTCTTCAAGCATATTTTCTATTTTGGTATGCTCTGTACAAAAATAAATATATATGTTAAATATATATAAAATAATAACAATTAAATGGCTTATATTGTAAAGTGTGTACCATTAGCTTCACTATTTTCTGACATTTCGTCATGTGGGAAGTGCTCCTCTAGCCATTCCAGAGTACTAGACATTTCTGTGAGAAAAAAAAATATATAGAATATATTTTTTTTAATCTAATACAGAAAGTTTATAAAGATATGAGTAAATTGATGTACACTTACTATTTCAGGTAAGATATGTTCTGAGTACTCTGTAGGTCTGGTCTTGGTCTTAGTTGTGGAGTGTCTGTGAGGTAATTATGTTGGAAGCCTATATATCTTCTCTTGGTATATTCCATTTTAGAATATAGTGTATTTAAATGAATGGTTAGTTCGGTACATACATGGGTTACATTTCTTATGTATTACTACATATAATATGTATGTGTACTACTTTGTGAATTTTTTAAATGTTATCATGTTGTAAAATAACAATTAAACATAACCCCTCCCCAGACTTTTTAGGTAGTGGTACTGTTGTCCGAATATGTCCGCGGACATCAAAAATGTTTGCGGACATTACATTCAGTAGAAGTGGTTCAGTATGTTCCATATTACATGTACATAAAGTTAAAGTTGCTATTGTTAAGCTTTGCTACTAAAAACCTATGAAATTTAGTGAAAAAACGTTGTTAAAGGGACATTATGGTTCCAAGTAAAACCGAAAAACCCTTGGAATTCGCCAGTTATGCTAACCTAAGCAACCATAACTCGCGCCACCACCGTGCACTGCTAAGCCTAACACCCAGGACATCAAAGATGATATCACAAATGTCATTGATGACATCACTGATGACATCACATGTGCATTTATCTTTCATGAACAGTCTGTACAAGGGTTTCTTATTGTAATTTTAATAAAAACAAGTGTCAAGGATTATTGGAATAAATATCAAATGCTAATTAGTGCATTAAGCTATGCATTGATATAAATAGCATTATATTATTAACTTCAATCCAGTATACTAAGGTACTCATGTAGAAACATAGGCATTGTGTGCAGCATACATGATGGAGGTGCAATATTCATAAACTTGCCATGTTGAATAGTGAAATGATAACTGTTTTCTTATTACACTTTTGGATACTGTGAAACATGTGATAAGTAGATAATAAAACCCACTTACTACATAATTGCATTATTATAGACAACACACAAAGAGACAACACCACATACAAATATGAGTATATACAAGGGAATTGAAGTAAGAAAAAAAAACAGCAGTAGTAGCAAAAAGTGTTCATAACCTAACCGATTACCTTTATGCAGAGAAATGATTGCTCTGTTTCAAACCTGCTACTTACCCTATGTATATATATATATATATCACATGATGTGCCTGGACTCTAAGGAAAGTAGTGTGAATACAAGATATAAAAATAGGAACATATACATGGAAAGTACAGTAATAAAAAACAACAGAACTATCAGAAAGTGCTGACAACTCTACTGATTATTTTAATGCACAGAAAGGATTGCTGTCTTTCAAGCTTGTGTCTTCCCCTATGTATATGTTTCATATGATATAACTGGACCGTAAGGGAATTATTGTAAGAACATACTTGAAGGATAAGTCTACAAATATACTACCTTTTCCAATTTTAATTCCTGACTGTTACTGAAGAAAACCATGTGGCCTAGATTTGTCAGTAAAGGAAAAAAGGGGGAGCCAGATATGTGATGTCATCAGGGATGTCATCAATGACATTTGTGATGTCATCTTTGATGTCCTGGGTGTTAGGTTTAGCAGTACACGGTGGTGGCACGAGTTATGGTTGCTTAGCTTACCATAACTGGCGAATTTTAAGGGTTTTTCGGTTTTTTCATTGAATATATATATAATCTAATATATATTATATATATATATATATATATATATATATATATATATATATATATATATATATATATTCAGTGAAAAAACGTTGTTAAAGGGACATTATGGTTAAGTTGCGCTGCTAAAAACCTTTCAAATTCAGTGAAAAAACGTTGTTAAAGGGACGTTATGTTTAAGTTGCGCTGATAAAAACCTATGAAATTCAGTGCAAAAACTTTGTCAAAGGGACGTTATGGTTCCAAGTAAAACCGAAAAACCCTTGAAATTCGCCAGTTATGGTAAGATAAGCAACCATAACTCGCGCCACCACCGTGCACTGCTAAGACTAACACCCAGGACATCAAACATGACATCACAAATGTCATTGATGACATCACTGATGACATCACATGTGTATGTACTTTTCATGAAATATGTGTACAAGGCATTCATATTATAATGTTGCGAAACAAGTGTCAAGGATCATTGCAATAAATATCATACCCTAATTAGTGCATTGAACAATGCATTGATATAAATAGCATTCTATTATGGGCTTCTATCTAGTATACTAAGCTACTCATGCAGAAACATACCATTGTGTGCAGCGTACAAGATGAAGGTATAATATTCATAATGTTAATATGTTGAATAATGAAATGATAATTATTTTCTTAATAGATTTTTGTGTACTGTGAAATATGTAATAAGTAGCTAATAAAACCCATGTATTACATAATTGCTTTGCTATAGACAAAACACAAAGAGACAAGAACACATACCAATATGGGTATGTACAGGGAAAGTGAAGTTAGCAAAAAAGCACAAGTAGCAGCAGAAACAATTCATAACCTAACTGATTATTTTTATGCAAATAAATGATTGCTGTTTCAAAGCTGCTATTTACCCTATGTATATGTATCACTTGATGTGATTGGACCCTAAGGAAAGTAGTGTGAGTACAATGTAAACAAATATGACTGTATACAGGGAAAGTACAGCCATAAAAAACAACAGAACTATCAGTAAGTGCTGATAAGTCTATTGATTATCTTTATGCACAAAAGGGATTGCTGTCTTTCAAGTTTGTGTCTTCCCCTATGTATATGTTTCATATGATGTGACTGGACTCTAAGGGAATTACTGTAAGAACCTACTTGAAGGATACGTCTACAAATAAAATAAAATGTTTAGTTTCTGACTGTTACTGAAGAAAACCATGTGGCCTAGATATGTCAGCAAAAGAAAAAAGAGTGAGCCAGACATGTGATGTCATCAGTGATGTCATCAATGACATTTGTGATGTCATCTTTGATGTCCTGGGTGTTAGTCTTAGCAGTGCACGGTGGTGGCGCGAGTTATGGTTGCTTAGCTTACCATAACTGGCGAATTTCAAGGGTTTTTCAGTTTTACTTTGAACCATAACGTCCCTTTGACAACGTTTTTGCACTGAATTTCATAGGTTTTTATCAGCGCAACTTAACCATAACGTCCCTTTAACAAAGTTTTTCACTGAATTTGAAAGGTTTTTAGCAGCGCAACTTAACCATAACGTCCCTTTAACAAAGTTTTTTCACTGAATTTCATTGGTTTTTAGCAGTGCAACTTAACCATAACGTCCCTTTAACAAAGTTTTTTCACTGAATTTCTTAGGTTTTTAGTAGTGCAACTTAACCATAACATCCATTTAACAAAGTTTTTTCACTGAATTTCATATGTTTTTAGTAGTGCAATTTAACAATAATGACTTTGACCTTATATACATATCATATGGAACTGACTGAATCTCTTCTACTGTACTTGATGTCCGCAAACTCAGGTTCAATGCTTAAAACCTATTGTAGGAAATTAATCTTAGAAGTGTTGATGGACAGTACAATTCTTCTCAAAACAAAGTTATTTATTTTACTGTTAAACAAAATGAAACCACTAACAAAACTAATAACTAAATTACAAAAAAGACTTCTCAATAAGCAGAATGTCAACAGAAAGAACTTCTTAAGTATCTGCGGAGGTGAATGGAATCACACTACGAGCACAGAACCATATTTTAATGGAGAAGCGTACAAACAAAAGCAAACAAATAAAATTGCCATACATAGCAGTGGTTGAGGTTATGAAAAAGTGAATAATACCATAATGGAACAAGAAATACTCCTTACAAAAATATGCCCTGAAAACTTAGAATTACCCCTCCATTCAACTGAATCAGAACGTCTAGTGTACAAATGGCCATGCACGTCAATGTGTAACATTCCCAAACAAAGTTTCAAATCTTTACGCCAATTCCTCAATAAATATGTAAAAAGCAAAGACAAAATCAAAATTAAATTACTGCAAAATATGGATACCTGTCCAGTGCGCAAGTACACAGGACTACAAGGACATTCATTGGCCTGCATTACAGGACCTACTTGTAAAACCACTTTCCATGATATCAAAAGGATATCAACACATCATTCAACTATAAGAAATCTAGTCTATAAACTGTGCTATGCTAAAAGTCCTGCTTTAGCACTAGCCACGTTAAATAAAATCCTTCTATATAGTACAACAAAAGACCTACTTGAAGAAATTCACTATATCCAGAAAAAATATTTTGGAAGTGAAAGCCATTTACAGAATGAAATAGCTTTAAACCAATTAAGCAACAATTCTACACATGGCAACCTTTTGCTAAACACATACAAAAGAGAAATACTAAAATTTAAAAGTACATCAGCTGAGGTACCAAACCATGTATGTGTATGTTGCCGTGGAACTTTTTATAAAAGTAACACAAAAACTGTAGACCTATCATACAAAATAGAAGACAATGAAGATTCTAAATGGTTTGAATTAGCTCTCTACCTTGTAGCAGAAAACAAATACGAAATAACTGAGCCCTTAATACTTTGCAGTTAATGCACTACATAACTTGACACATTAATGCACTTTATGGCGATAATACATGTGCTACAGATGTTATGGGACAATTAGCCCACAAAAATGTCAATTGTATGGCCTTAATGCCAACTCTTGTAAGCTGTTTCAAATTCAATGAAATCATGCTAAGTAAAGAAATGCAACCAATCATGTAAATTAGCGCCACAGACAAACTAGATGTACATGGTATGACAATACCCATGTGTGACCAAGCCAAAGCAAGACTAAATAGTTTAGAAAAATCAATCTCAAACACAGCAGGCTTAGAAAAGATATTAAAATTATCCTTAAATTGCAGAGTAATGCTTAAACGTAACCTTGACGTGGACCAAGGACTAGTTAATGGAGCACTGGGTACAGTTGTTGGCTTTCAAACATACCCACGCGACAACAAAATTCAGTTTGTCAATATACTCTTTGAAAAACTTTCAGAAGTAAAAAGGATAGGACGCTCAACAGCTAGATTCCTTCTCTTCAAAGATATGTATGTACGCAGAGAACAATTTTCTCTAACTCTTGCATATGCAGTCACGATTCATAAATCACAAGGTCTTACCCTAGACAAAGCAATGATAGATATTGGTAACACAGTCTTTAAAGAAGGCATGAGCTATGTAGCACTATCACGCTTACGTACACTTGACGGTCTATTTCTAATCAACTTTGATGCAAGTAAAATAAACTCTGATATTCCTTGCATTTTAGAATACAATTGACTTCGCTCACTATACACCCCCCACCTAAACACATATTCTGTTCCACAAAAAGTAAAACGTTATAAAAGAAAAATAAATCAAACAGAAATGCAACAGGATGTCACTGTAAATCCTCCAAAGAGAGTAAATGAAACCAATACTTCATCAAGTACCACAAGCAAAAAAGAATC
This sequence comes from Ambystoma mexicanum, assembly GCF_040938575.1. Taxonomy (NCBI): domain Eukaryota; kingdom Metazoa; phylum Chordata; class Amphibia; order Caudata; family Ambystomatidae; genus Ambystoma; species Ambystoma mexicanum. The sequence continues at coordinate 902,600,753 of NC_090937.1, read as the reverse complement.
AATTAGGGAAAGTAAACCAGGTACTTCTTTAAAGAAGGAAGACAAACTCCAAACAAAGCAGTTGGATACAGGACTACCGGGACCATTTAAATTCTCAAATATAGTTGGTGTAAGTTGCTACGCCAATGTAGCAATGAATATTCTATTTCAATTACCACCAATTGTTGACAACATTTACTTACACAGTACAGACCCATTGTGTTTGCAAATGTTAGTACTTCACAGAAATGCAGCAAACAATCCTGACAACACGTGTAGTGTTTATGGAATAAGACAACAATTGGACTACTGTGCTGGAATGGTGAAATTCACTATAAACTCACAGGAAGATCCACCAGAATTTCTAATGTACTTACTACAAGTACTGGAAAACAAAAACATACCTATAAATGAAATCTTTCAGATTTCATACATGTGGAAACATACATGCACTCTCTGCAACAATGTGACACAAGAAGAAATCCCCAATGAACACTTCATATATATATATCAATACCAAATTGTGAATCCATTCCATTTCAGCGACTTGTACAAAATGCAAACCATGGTAGATTATGCTCTACCTGCAATTCAGATAATCGCTCCACGTTAGTAATACAAACAAATAGTAAATACATAATACTAATGCTTCTACGTTACAATGCAGATGGTACCAAAAACAACTGCAAGCTGACTGGATTCACACAGGTCAAATATCACTTGGTAAGAAAACCTTCATAACAATAGGTATAATCTACCACGCAGGAGCCACAACCAATTCAGGGCACTGCACTGCATATATAAAAAGGAAATGTGGATGGTTTGAATGTAATGATAGTACCATTACTCTATAGCAGAGATTACCAGGAAATCTTACAAACGCTTCTTTGATGTTCTTAAAACCAAAATTTGATAACTAAACTGTATTTAAACCCTAAGTAAACTTGTGTTAAAAAAATATAAACTGTTAGAATACTCCAAAAGCTATCTAACTGCTCAGAGATTCTACAACAACTAATCAGATAAATTAATACCACTTAATTAGACTAAAAAATACACAGTTAGAATACGCCAATTGGTATCTAACTGTCCCAAAATTTAACAATATCCAAATAGATAAATCAATACCACTAAAATATATCAAAAAAATATACAGTTAGACTACGCCAATTGGTATCTAACTGCTCCAAAATTTGATAATATCAAAACAAATAAATAATATGTTACTGCTCCAAAGAAATGCAACAAGCCAAAGTATAAAGCATTAGCCGGAAACAACAAGTGAACACTGAAAACAAACAAACAAATAAATTGTAGCATAACAGAAAAAGTTTTTTTTTTAATCCAACATGATTTTTTTTTTCTCCCACAGACCCAATGATTTTAGCAACAAATACAGAAACTGAGCAAATTGCACAGTACTCTGATTTGTAATCTACTAAATATGAGGGTCCAAAAAAAACAAAAAGTATTTTGATTATACAATGTAATAAGTCATTACAAAATACTAATACTAACATGCTATTTTCTTTTATCACAGAAATTAACAAGAAATACATGTACGAGAAATACGGTTACTAGACCAAACAGTAAGTATACAATAATAAGGAGAACCATAGCAGCATATCACATCCATAGTATCTAATACATTTGTTCCTTATACATTTGTTTTTCACCCAAAGTTATAAGCAAATATGAATGTGATATGCTGCGGTGGTTGTTGCCAGGGCATAGAGTCTTGGGTGTGTGGCCAAATGGCCATGCACCCAAGACTCTATGCCCTGGCAACAAACACCGCAGCATATCACATCCATAGAGTCAAACATTTCAACTATGGTCTATGGAAACTTTTAATGTCCACGGACATTATGAGTGTTCTTAGAACACTTTCAACTTGCCAGCGAACAATACGGACAGCGTTTTCAGGACACTCCCTACGAACATTTCAGAACAACGCGATAGTTGTTAGAACACTTTCAAATTGACATCGAACAATACGAACAGCATCTTCAGGACACCCCCTACGAACATTTCAGAACAACGCGAGAGTTCTTAGAACACATTCAACTTGACAAAGAGCAATACGGACAGCGTCCTCAGGACACCCCCATTTTGTTTATTTGCGAACATTTCAGTACACAGCGAGTGTTCGACAACGTCTTCAGAACACCCCCATTTTGTGTATTTGCAAACATTTCAGGACACCGCAAGTGTTCTTAGAACACATTCAACTTGACAGAGAACAATACGGACAGCGCCCTCAGGACACCCCCCTACGAACATTCCCCAGACACTGCGAGTGTTCTTAGAAACGTCTTCAGAACAACCCCATTTTGTGTATTCGCGAACATTTCAGGACACCGCAAGTGTTCTTAGAACACATTCAACTTGACAGAGAACAATACGGACAGCGTCCTCAGGACACCCCCATTTTGTTTATTTGCGAACATTTCAGGACACCGCGAGTGTTCTTAGAGCACATTCAACTTGCCAGCCACAACCCCCTTTAATATTTGCGAACAATTCAGGACACAGCGAGTGTTCGACAACGTCTTCAGAACACCCCCATTTTGTGTATTTGCGAACATTTCAGGACACCGCGAGTGTTCTTAGAACACATTCAACTTGACAGAGAACAATACGGACAGCGTCCTCAGGACACCCCCTACGAACATTCCCCGGACACCCCAAGTGTTCTAAGAAACGTCTTCAGAACACCCCCATTTTGTTTATTTGCGAACATTTAAGGACACTGCGAGTGTTCTTAGAACACATTCAACTTGACAGAGAAAAATACAGACAGCGTCCTCAGGACACCCCCATTTTGTTTATTTGCGAACATTTCAGGACACGGCGAGTGTTCTTAGAAGCGTCTTCAGAAAACCACCATCTTGTTTATTTGCGAACATTTCAGGACACCGTGAGTGTTCTTAGAACACATTCAACTTGACAGAGAACAATACGGACAGCGTCCTCAGGACACCCCCATTTTGTTTATTTGTCAACATTTCAGGACACCGCGAGAGTTCTTAGAACACATTCAACTTGCCAGCCACAACCCCCATTCATATTTGCGAACATTTCAGGACACAGCGAGTGTTCGACAACGTCTTCAGAACACCCCCATTTTGTGTATTTGCGAACATTTCAGGACACCGCAAGTGTCCTTAGAACACATTCAACTTGACAGAGAACAATACGGACAGCACCCTCAGGACACCCCCTACGAACATTCCCCGGACACCACAAGTGTTCTTAGAAACGTCTTCAGAACACCCCCATTTTGTTTATTTGCGAACATTTCAGGACACCCCGAGTGTTCTTAGAACACATTCAACATGCCAGCCACAACCCCCATTCATATTTGCGAACATTTCAGGACACAGCGAGTGTTCGACAACGTCTTCAGAACACCCCCATTTTGTGTATTTGCGAACTTTTCAGGACACGGCAAGTGTTCTTAGAACACATTCAACTTGACAGAGAACAATACGGACAGCGTCCTCAGGACACCCCCTACGAACATTCCCCGGACACCGTGAGTGTTCTTAGAAACGTCTTCAGAACACCCCCATTTTGTTTATTTGCGAACATTTCAGGACACCGCGAGTGTTCTTAGAACACATTCAACTTGCCAGCCACAACCCCCATTCATATTTGCGAACATTTCAGGACACAGCGAGTGTTCGACAACGTCTTTAGAACACCCCCATTTTGTGTATTTGCGAACATTTCAGGACACAGCGAGTGTTCTTAGAACACATTCAACTTGACAGAGAACAATACGGACAGTGTCCTCAGGACACCCCCTACGAACATTCCCCGGACACCACGAGTGTTCTTAGAAGCGTCTTCAGAACACCACCATCTTGTTTATTTGCGAACATTTCAGGACACCGCGAGTGTTCGTAGAACACATTCAACTTGACAGAGAACAATACGGACAGCGTCCTCAGGACACCCCCATTTTGTTTATTTGTGAACATTTCAGGACACCGCAAGAGTTCTTAGAACACATTCAACTTGCCAGCCACAACCCCCATTCATATTTGCGAACATTTCAGGACACCGCGAGTGTTCTTAGAAGCGTCTTCAGAACACCACCATCTTGTTTATTTGCGAACATTTCAGGACACTGTGAGTGTTCTTAGAACACATTCAACTTGACAGAGAACAATACGGACAGCGTCCTCAGGACACCCCCATTTTGTTTATTTGTGAACATTTCAGGACACCGCAAGAGTTCTTAGAACACATTCAACTTGCCAGCCACAACCCCCATTCATATTTGCGAACATTTCAGGACACAGCGAGTGTTCGACAACGTCTTCAGAACACCCCCATTTTGTGTATTTGCGAACATTTCAGGACACCGCAAGTGTCCTTAGAACACATTCAACTTGACAGAGAACAATACGGACAGCACCCTCAGGACACCCCCTACGAACATTCCCCGGACACCACGAGTGTTCTTAGAAAAGTCTTCAGAACACCCCCATTTTGTTTATTTGCGAACATTTCAGGACACCGCGAGTGTTCTTAGAACACATTCAACATGCCAGCCACAACCCCCATTCATATTTGCGAACATTTCAGGACACAGCGAGTGTTCGACAACGTCTTCAGAACACATCCATTTTGTGTATTTGCGAACTTTTCAGGACACGGCAAGTGTTCTTAGAACACATTCAACTTGACAGAGAACAATACGGACAGTGTCCTCAGGACACCCCGTACGGACATTCCCCGGACACCACGAGTGTTCTTAGAAGCGTCTTCAGAACACCACCATCTTGTTTATTTGCGAACATTTCAGGACACCGCGAGTGTTCTTAGAACACATTCAACTTGACAGAGAACAATACGGACAGCGTCCTCAGGACACCCCCATTTTGTTTATTTGCGAACATTTCAGGACACCGCAAGTGTTCTTAGAACACATTCAACTTGCCTGCCACAACCCCCATTCATATTTGCGAACATTTCAGGACACAGCGAGTGTTCGACAACGTCTTCAGAACACCCCCATTTTGTGTATTTGCGAACATTTCAGGACACCGCAAGTGTTCTTAGAACACATTCAACTTGACAGAGAACAATACGGACAGCCTCCTCAGGACACCCCCTACGAACATTCCCCGGACACCGTGAGTGTTCTTAGAAACGTCTTCAGAACACCCCCATTTTGTTTATTTGCGAACATTTCAGGACACCGCGAGTGTTCTTAGAACACATTCAACTTGCAAGCCACAACCCCCATTCATATTTGCGAACATTTCAGGACAATGCGAGTGTTCGACAACGTCTTCAGAACACCCCCATTTTGTGTATTTGCGAACATTTCAGGACACAGCGAGTGTTCTTAGAACACATTCAACTTGACAGAGAACAATACGGACAGTGTCCTCAGGACACCCCCTACGAACATTCCCCGGACACCACGAGTGTTCTTAGAAGCGTCTTCAGAACACCACCATCTTGTTTATTTGCGAACATTTCAGGACACCGCGAGTGTTCTTAGAACACATTCAACTTGACAGAGAACAATACGGACAGCGTCCTAAGGACACCCCCATTTTGTTTATTTGCGAACATTTCAGGACACCTCGAGTGTTCTTAGAACACATTCAACTTGCCAGCCACAACCCCCATTCATATTTGCGAACATTTCAGGACACAGCGAGTGTTCGACAACGTCTTCAGAACACCCCGATTTTGTGTATTTGCGAACATTTTAGGACACCGCAAGTGTTCTTAGAACACATTCAACTTGACAGAGAACAATACGGACAGCGTCCTCAGGACACCCCCATTTTGTTTATTTGCGAACATTTCAGGACACCGCGAGTGTTCTTAGAACACATTCAACTTGCCAGCCACAACCCCCATTCATACTTGCGAACATTTCAGGACACAGCGAGTGTTCGACAACGTCTTCAGAACACCCCCATTTTGTGTATTTGCGAACATTTCAGGACACAGCGAGTGTTCTTAGAACACATTCAACTTGACAGAGAACAATACGGACAGTGTCCTCAGGACACCCCCTACGAATATTCCCCGGACACCGCGAGTGTTCTTAGAAGCGTCTTCAGAACACCACCATCTTGTTTATTTGCGAACATTTCAGGACACAGCGAGTGTTCTTAGAACACATTCAACTTGACAGAGAACAATACGGACAGCGTCCTCAGGACACCCCCATTTTGTGTATTTGCGAACATTTCAGGACACCGCGAGTGTTCTTAGAACACATTCAACTTGCCAGCCACAACCCCCATTCATACTTGCGAACATTTCAGGACACAGCGAGTGTTCGGCAACGTCTTCAGAACACCCCCATTTTGTGTATTTGCGAACATTTCAGGACACAGCGAGTGTTCTTAGAACACATTCAACTTGACAGAGAACAATACGGACAGCATCCTCAGGACACCCCCATTTTGTGTATTTGCGAACATTTCAGGACACCGCGAGTGTTCTTAGAACACATTCAACTTGACAGAGAACAATACGGACAGCGTCCTCAGGACACCCCCTACGAACATTCCCCTGACACCGCAAGTGTTCTAAGAAACGTCTTCAGAACACCCCCATTTTGTTTATTTGCGAACATTTCAGGACACCGTGAGTGTTCTTAGAACACATTCAACTTGACAGAGAAAAATACTGACAGCGTCCTCAGGACACCCCCATTTTGTTTATTTGCCAACATTTCAGGACACCGCAAGTGTTCTTAGAAGCGTCTTCAGAACACCACCATCTTGTTTTATTGCAAACATTTCAGGACACTGCGAGTGTTCTTAGAAGCGTCTTCAGAACACCACCATCTTGTTTATTTGCGAACATTTCAGGACACCGCGAGTATTCTTAGAACACATTCAACTTGACAGAGAACAATAAGGACAGCGTCCTCAGGACACCCCATACGAACATTCCCCGGACACCGTGAGTGTTCTTAGAAACGTCTTCAGAACACCCCCATTTTGTTTATTTGCGAACATTTCAGGACACCGCGAGTGTTCTTAGAACACATTCAACTTGCCAGCCACAACCCCCATTCATATTTGCGAACATTTCAGGACACAGCGAGTGTTCGACAACGTCTTTAGAACACCCCCATTTTGTGTATTTGCGAACATTTCAGGACACAGCGAGTGTTCTTAGAACACATTCAACTTGACAGAGAACAATACGGACAGTGTCCTCAGGACACCCCCTACGAACATTCCCCGGACACCACGAGTGTTCTTAGAAGCGTCTTCAGAACACCACCATCTTGTTTATTTGCGAACATTTCAGGACACCGCGAGTGTTCGTAGAACACATTCAACTTGACAGAGAACAATACGGACAGCGTCCTCAGGACACCCCCATTTTGTTTATTTGCGAACATTTCAGAACACCGCGAGTGTTCTTAGAACACATTCAACTTGCCAGCCACAACCCCCATTCATATTTGCAAACATTTCAGGACACAGCGAGTGTTCGACAACGTCTTCAGAACACCCCTATTTTTTGTATTTGCGAACATTTCAGGACACCTGCGAGTGTTCTTAGAACACATTCAACTTGACAGAGAACAATACGGACAGCGTCCTCAGGACACCACCTAGAACATTCCCCGGACACCGCAAGTGTTCTAAGAAACGTCTTCAGAACACCCCCATTTTGTTTATTTGCGAACCTTTAAGGACACTGCGAGTGTTCTTAGAACACATTCAACTTGACAGAGAAAAATACAGACAGCGTCCTCAGGACACCCCCATTTTGTTTATTTGTGAACATTTCAGGACACCGCAAGAGTTCTTAGAACACATTCAACTTGCCAGCCACAACCCCCATTCATATTTGCGAACATTTCAGGACACCGCGAGTGTTCTTAGAAGCGTCTTCAGAACACCACCATCTTGTTTATTTGCGAACATTTCAGGACACTGTGAGTGTTCTTAGAACACATTCAACTTGACAGAGAACAATACGGACAGCGTCCTCAGGACACCCCCATTTTGTTTATTTGTGAACATTTCAGGACACCGCAAGAGTTCTTAGAACACATTCAACTTGCCAGCCACAACCCCCATTCATATTTGCGAACATTTCAGGACACAGCGAGTGTTCGACAACGTCTTCAGAACACCCCCATTTTGTGTATTTGCGAACATTTCAGGACACCGCAAGTGTCCTTAGAGCACATTCAACTTGACAGACAACAATACGGACAGCACCCTCAGGACACCCCCTACGAACATTCCCCGGACACCACGAGTGTTCTTAGAAAAGTCTTCAGAACACCCCCATTTTGTTTATTTGCGAACATTTCAGGACACCGCGAGTGTTCTTAGAACACATTCAACATGCCAGCCACAACCCCCATTCATATTTGCGAACATTTCAGGACACAGCGAGTGTTCGACAACGTCTTCAGAACACACCCATTTTGTGTATTTGCGAACTTTTCAGGACACGGCAAGTGTTCTTAGAACACATTCAACTTGACAGAGAACAATACGGACAGTGTCCTCAGGACACCCCGTACGAACATTCCCCGGACACCACGAGTGTTCTTAGAAGCGTCTTCAGAACACCACCATCTTGTTTATTTGCGAACATTTCAGGACACCGCGAGTGTTCTTAGAACACATTCAACTTGCCTGCCACAACCCCCATTCATATTTGCGAACATTTCAGGACACAGCGAGTGTTCGACAACGTCTTCAGAACACCCCCATTTTGTGTATTTGCGAACATTTCAGGACACCGCAAGTGTTCTTAGAACACATTCAACTTGACAGAGAACAATACGGACAGCCTCCTCAGGACACCCCCTACGAACATTCCCCGGACACCGTGAGTGTTCTTAGAAACGTCTTCAGAACACCCCCATTTTGTTTATTTGCGAACATTTCAGGACACCGCGAGTGTTCTTAGAACACATTCAACTTGCCAGCCACAACCCCCATTCATATTTGCGAACATTTCAGGACAATGCGAGTGTTCGACAACGTCTTCAGAACACCCCCATTTTGTGTATTTGCGAACATTTCAGGACACCGCGAGTGTTCTTAGAACACATTCAACTTGACAGAGAACAATACGGACAGCGTCCTCAGGACACCCCCATTTTGTTTATTTGCGAACATTTCAGGACACCGCAAGTGTTCTTAGAACACATTCAACTTGCCTGCCACAACCCCCATTCATATTTGCGAACATTTCAGGACACAGCGAGTGTTCGACAACGTCTTCAGAACACCCCCATTTTGTGTATTTGCGAACATTTCAGGACACCGCAAGTGTTCTTAGAACACATTCAACTTGACAGAGAACAATACGGACAGCCTCCTCAGGACACCCCCTACGAACATTCCCCGGACACCGTGAGTGTTCTTAGAAACGTCTTCAGAACACCCCCATTTTGTTTATTTGCGAACATTTCAGGACACCGCGAGTGTTCTTAGAACACATTCAACTTGCCAGCCACAACCCCCATTCATATTTGCGAACATTTCAGGACAATGCGAGTGTTCGACAACGTCTTCAGAACACCCCCATTTTGTGTATTTGCGAACATTTCAGGACACAGCGAGTGTTCTTAGAACACATTCAACTTGACAGAGAACAATACGGAGAGTGTCCTCAGGACACCCCCTACGAACATTCCCCGGACACCACGAGTGTTCTTAGAAGCGTCTTCAGAACACCACCATCTTGTTTATTTGCGAACATTTCAGGACACCGCGAGTGTTCTTAGAACACATTCAACTTGACAGAGAACAATACGGACAGCGTCCTAAGGACACCCCCATTTTGTTTATTTGCGAACATTTCAGGACACCTCGAGTGTTCTTAGAACACATTCAACTTGCCAGCCACAACCCCCATTCATATTTGCGAACATTTCAGGACACAGCGAGTGTTCGACAACGTCTTCAGAACACCCCGATTTTGTGTATTTGCGAACATTTTAGGACACCGCAAGTGTTCTTAGAACACATTCAACTTGACAGAGAACAATACAGACAGCGTCCTCAGGACACCCCCTATGAACATTCCACGGACACCGCGAGTGTTCTTAGAAACGTCTTCAGAACACCCCCATTTTGTTTATTTGCGAAAATTTCAGGACACCGCGAGTGTTCTTAGAACACATTCAACTTGACAGAGAACAATACGGACAGCGTCCTCAGGACACCCCCATTTTGTTTATTTGCGAACATTTCAGGACACCGCGAGTGTTCTTAGAACACATTCAACTTGCCAGCCACAACCCCCATTCATACTTGCGAACATTTCAGGACACAGCGAGTGTTCGACAACGTCTTCAGAACACCCCCATTTTGTGTGTTTGCGAACATTTCAGGACACAGCGAGTGTTCTTAGAACACATTCAACTTGACAGAGAACAATACGGACAGTGTCCTCAGGACACCCCCTACGAACATTCCCCGGACACCGCGAGTGTTCTTAGAAGCGTCTTCAGAACACCACCATCTTGTTTATTTGCGAACATTTCAGGACACAGCGAGTGTTCTTAGAACACATTCAACTTGACAGAGAACAATACGGACAGCGTCCTCAGGACACCCCCATTTTGTGTATTTGCGAACATTTCAGGACACCGCGAGTGTTCTTAGAACACATTCAACTTGCCAGCCACAACCCCCATTCATACTTGCGAACATTTCAGGACACAGCGAGTGTTCGACAACGTCTTCAGAACACCCCCATTTTGTGTATTTGCGAACATTTCAGGACACAGCGAGTGTTCTTAGAACACATTCAACTTGACAGAGAACAATACGGACAGCATCCTCAGGACACCCCCATTTTGTGTATTTGCGAACATTTCAGGACACCGCGAGTGTTCTTAGAACACATTCAACTTGACAGAGAACAATACGGACAGCGTCCTCAGGACACCACCTACGAACATTCCCCTGACACCGCAAGTGTTCTAAGAAACGTCTTCAGAACACCCCCATTTTGTTTATTTGCGAACATTTCAGGACACCGTGAGTGTTCTTAGAACACATTCAACTTGACAGAGAAAAATACAGACAGCGTCCTCAGGACACCCCCATTTTGTTTATTTGCGAACATTTCAGGACACCGCAAGTGTTCTTAGAAGCGTCTTCAGAACACCACCATCTTGTTTTATTGCAAACATTTCAGGACACTGCGAGTGTTCTTAGAAGCGTCTTCAGAACACCACCATCTTGTTTATTTGCGAACATTTCAGGACACCGCGAGTATTCTTAGAACACATTCAACTTGACAGAGAACAATACGGACAGCGTCCTCAGGACACCCCCATTTTGTGTATTTGCGAACATTTCAGGACACCGCGAGAGTTCTTAAAACACATTCAACTTGCCACAACCCCCATTCATATTTGCAAAAATTTCAGGACACAGCGAGTGTTCTTAGAAGCGTCTTCAGAACACCACCATCTTGTTTATTTGCGAACATTTCAGGACACCGCGAGTATTCTTAGAACACATTCAACTTGACAGAGAACAATACGGACAGCACCCTCAGGACACCCCCTACGAACATTCCCCGGACACCGCGAGAGTTCTTAGAAACGTCTTCAGAACACCCCCATTTTGTTTATTTGCGAACATTTCAGGACACCGCAAGTGTTCTTAGAACACATTCAACTTGCCAGCCACAACCCCCATTCATATTTGCGAACATTTCAGGACACAGCGAGTGTTCGACAACGTCTTCAGAACACCCCCATTTTGTGTGTTTGAGAACATTTCAGGACACGGCGAGTGTTCTTAGAACACATTCAACTTGACAGAGAACAATACGGACAGTGTCCTCAGGACACCCCCTACGAACATTCCCCGGACACCGCGAGTGTTCTTAGAAGCGTCTTCAGAACACCACGATCTTGTTTATTTGCGAACATTTCAGGACACCACGAGTGTTCTTAGAACACATTCAACTTGACAGAGAACAATACGGACAGCGTCCTCAGGACACCCCCATTTTGTGTATTTGCGAACATTTCAGGACACCGCGAGTGTTCTTAGAACACATTCAACTTGACAGAGAACAATACGGACAGCGTCCTCAGGACACCCCCTACGAACATTCCCCAGACACCGCAAGTGTTCTAAGAAACGTCTTCAGAACACCCCCATTTTGTTTATTTGCGAACATTTCAGGACACCGTGAGTGTTCTTAGAACACATTCAACTTGACAGAGAAAAATACAGACAGCGTCCTCAGGACACCCCCATTTTGTTTATTTGCGAACATTTCAGGACACCGCAAGTGTTCTTAGAAGCATCTTCAGAACACCACCATCTTGTTTATTTGCAAACATTTCAGGACACTGCGAGTGTTCTTAGAAGCGTCTTCAGAACACCACCATCTTGTTTATTTGCGAACATTTCAGGACACCGCGAGTATTCTTAGAACACATTCAACTTGACAGAGAACAATACGGACAGCACCCTCAGGACACCCCCTACGAACATTCCCCGGACACCGCGAGAGTTCTTAGAAACGTCTTCAGAACACCCCCATTTTGTTTATTTGCGAACATTTCAGGACACCGCGAGTGTTCTTAGAACACATTCAACTTGCCAGCCACAACCCCCATTCATACTTGCGAACATTTCAGGACACAGCGAGTGTTCGACAACGTCTTCAGAACACCCCCATTTTGTGTATTTGCGAACATTTCAGGACACAGCGAGTGTTCTTAGAACACATTCAACTTGACAGAGAACAATACGGACAGCATCCTCAGGACACCCCCATTTTGTGTATTTGCGAACATTTCAGGACACCGCGAGTGTTCTTAGAACACATTCAACTTGACAGAGAACAATACGGACAGCGTCCTCAGGACACCACCTACGAACATTCCCCTGACACCGCAAGTGTTCTAAGAAACGTCTTCAGAACACCCCCATTTTGTTTATTTGCGAACATTTCAGGACACCGTGAGTGTTCTTAGAACACATTCAACTTGACAGAGAAAAATACAGACAGCGTCCTCAGGACACCCCCATTTTGTTTATTTGCGAACATTTCAGGACCCCGCAAGTGTTCTTAGAAGCGTCTTCAGAACACCACCATCTTGTTTTATTGCAAACATTTCAGGACACTGCGAGTGTTCTTAGAAGCGTCTTCAGAACACCACCATCTTGTTTATTTGCGAACATTTCAGGACACCGCGAGTATTCTTAGAACACATTCAACTTGACAGAGAACAATACGGACAGCGCCCTCAGGACACCCCCATTTTGTGTATTTGCGAACATTTCAGGACACCGCGAGAGTTCTTAAAACACATTCAACTTGCCACAACCCCCATTCATATTTGCAAAAATTTCAGGACACAGCGAGTGTTCTTAGAAGCGTCTTCAGAACACCACCATCTTGTTTATTTGCGAACATTTCAGGACACCGCGAGTATTCTTAGAACACATTCAACTTGACAGAGAACAATACGGACAGCACCCTCAGGACACCCCCTACGAACATTCCCCGGACACCGCGAGAGTTCTTAGAAACGTCTTCAGAACACCCCCATTTTGTTTATTTGCGAACATTTCAGGACACCGCAAGTGTTCTTAGAACACATTCAACTTGACAGAGAACAATACGGACAGTGTCCTCAGGACACCCCCTACGAACATTCCCCGGACACCACGAGTGTTCTTAGAAGCGTCTTCAGAACACCACCATCTTGTTTATTTGCGAACATTTCAGGACACCGCGAGTGTTCTTAGAACACATTCAACTTGACAAAGAACAATACGGAGAGCGTCCTAAGGACACCCCCATTTTGTTTATTTGCGAACATTTCAGGACACCTCGAGTGTTCTTAGAACACATTCAACTTGCCAGCCACAACCCCCATTCATATTTGCGAACATTTCAGGACACAGCGAGTGTTCGACAACGTCTTCAGAACACCCCGATTTTGTGTATTTGTGAACATTTTAGGACACCGCAAGTGTTCTTAGAACACATTCAACTTGACAGAGAACAATACAGACAGCGTCCTCAGGACACCCCCTATGAACATTCCACGGACACCGCGAGTGTTCTTAGAAACGTCTTCATAACACCCCCATTTTGTTTATTTGCGAAAATTTCAGGACACCGCGAGTGTTCTTAGAACACATTCAACTTGACAGAGAACAATACGGACAGCGTCCTCAGGACACCCCCATTTTGTTTATTTGCGAACATTTCAGGACACCGCGAGTGTTCTTAGAACACATTCAACTTGCCAGCCACAACCCCCATTCATACTTGCGAACATTTCAGGACACAGCGAGTGTTCGACAACGTCTTCAGAACACCCCCATTTTGTGTATTTGCGAACATTTCAGGACACAGCGAGTGTTCTTAGAACACATTCAACTTGACAGAGAACAATACGGACAGTGTCCTCAGGACACCCCCTACGAACATTCCCCGGACACCGCGAGTGTTCTTAGAAGCGTCTTCAGAACACCACCATCTTGTTTATTTGCGAACATTTCAGGACACAGCGAGTGTTCTTAGAACACATTCAACTTGACAGAGAACAATACGGACAGCGTCCTCAGGACACCCCCATTTTGTGTATTTGCGAACATTTCAGGACACCGCGAGTGTTCTTAGAACACATTCAACTTGCCAGCCACAACCCCCATTCATACTTGCGAACATTTCAGGACACAGCGAGTGTTCGACAACGTCTTCAGAACACCCCCATTTTGTGTATTTGCGAACATTTCAGGACACAGCGAGTGTTCTTAGAACACATTCAACTTGACAGAGAACAATACGGACAGCATCCTCAGGACACCCCCACTTTGTGTATTTGCGAACATTTCAGGACACCGCGAGTGTTCTTAGAACACATTCAACTTGACAGAGAACAATACGGACAGCGTCCTCAGGACACCACCTACGAACATTCCCCTGACACCGCAAGTGTTCTAAGAAACGTCTTCAGAACACCCCCATTTTGTTTATTTGCGAACATTTCAGGACACCGTGAGTGTTCTTAGAACACATTCAACTTGACAGAGAAAAATACAGACAGCGTCCTCAGGACACCCCCATTTTGTTTATTTGCGAACATTTCAGGACACCGCAAGTGTTCTTAGAAGCGTCTTCAGAACACCACCATCTTGTTTTATTGCAAACATTTCAGGACACTGCGAGTGTTCTTAGAAGCGTCTTCAGAACACCACCATCTTGTTTATTTGCGAACATTTCAGGACACCGCGAGTATTCTTAGAACACATTCAACTTGACAGAGAACAATACGGACAGCGTCCTCAGGACACCCCCATTTTGTGTATTTGCGAACATTTCAGGACACCGCGAGAGTTCTTAAAACACATTCAACTTGCCACAACCCCCATTCATATTTGCAAAAATTTCAGGACACAGCGAGTGTTCTTAGAAGCGTCTTCAGAACACCACCATCTTGTTTATTTGCGAACATTTCAGGACACCGCGAGTATTCTTAGAACACATTCAACTTGACAGAGAACAATACGGACAGCACCCTCAGGACACCCCCTACGAACATTCCCCGGACACCGCGAGAGTTCTTAGAAACGTCTTCAGAACACCCCCATTTTGTTTATTTGCGAACATTTCAGGACACCGCAAGTGTTCTTAGAACACATTCAACTTGCCAGCCACAACCCCCATTCATATTTGCGAACATTTCAGGACACAGCGAGTGTTCGACAACGTCTTCAGAACACCCCCATTTTGTGTGTTTGAGAACATTTCAGGACACGGCGAGTGTTCTTAGAACACATTCAACTTGACAGAGAACGATACGGACAGTGTCCTCAGGACACCCCCTACGAACATTCCCCGGACACCGCGAGTGTTCTTAGAAGCGTCTTCAGAACACCACCATCTTGTTTATTTGCGAACATTTCAGGACACCACGAGTGTTCTTAGAACACATTCAACTTGACAGAGAACAATACGGACAGCGTCCTCAGGACACCCCCATTTTGTGTATTTGCGAACATTTCAGGACACCGCGAGTGTTCTTAGAACACATTCAACTTGACAGAGAACAATACGGACAGCGTCCTCAGGACACCCCCTACGAACATTCCCCAGACACCGCAAGTGTTCTAAGAAACGTCTTCAGAACACCCCCATTTTGTTTATTTGCGAACATTTCAGGACACCGTGAGTGTTCTTAGAACACATTCAACTTGACAGAGAAAAATACAGACAGCGTCCTCAGGACACCCCCATTTTGTTTATTTGCGAACATTTCAGGACACCGCAAGTGTTCTTAGAAGCATCTTCAGAACACCACCATCTTGTTTATTTGCAAACATTTCAGGACACTGCGAGTGTTCTTAGAAGCGTCTTCAGAACACCACCATCTTGTTTATTTGCGAACATTTCAGGACACCGCGAGTATTCTTAGAACACATTCAACTTGACAGAGAACAATACGGACAGCACCCTCAGGACACCCCCTACGAACATTCCCCGGACACCGCGAGAGTTCTTAGAAACGTCTTCAGAACACCCCCATTTTGTTTATTTGCGAACATTTCAGGACACCGCGAATGTTCTTAGAACACATTCAACTTGCCAGCCACAACCCCAGTTCATATTTGTGAACATTTCAGGACACAGCGAGTGTTCGACAACGTCTTCAGAACACCCCCATTTTGTGTGTTTGAGAACATTTCAGGACACGGCGAGTGTTCTTAGAACACATTCAACTTGACAGAGAACAATACGGACAGTGTCCTCAGGACACCCCCTACGAACATTCCCCGGACACCGCGAGTGTTCTTAGAAGCGTCTTCAGAACACCACCATCTTGTTTATTTGCGAACATTTCAGGACACCACGAGTTTTCTTAGAACACATTCAACTTGACAGAGAACAATACGGACAGCGTCCTCAGGACACCCCCATTTTGTGTATTTGCGAACATTTCAGGACACCGCGAGTGTTCTTAGAACACATTCAACTTGACAGAAAACAATACGGACAGCGTCCTCAGGACACCCCCTACGAACATTCCCCGGACACCGCAAGTGTTCTAAGAAATGTCTTCAGAACACCCCCATTTTGTTTATTTGCGAACATTTCAGGACACCGTGAGTGTTCTTAGAACACATTCAACTTGACAGAGAAAAATTCAGACAGCGTCCTCAGGACACCCCCATTTTGTTTATTTGC
The DNA here is from genome assembly GCF_040938575.1 of Ambystoma mexicanum. Lineage (NCBI taxonomy): Eukaryota > Metazoa > Chordata > Amphibia > Caudata > Ambystomatidae > Ambystoma > Ambystoma mexicanum. The sequence goes on along the minus strand of NC_090937.1, from coordinate 902,583,569 downwards.
GAACATTTCAGGACACCGCAAGTGTTCTTAGAACACATTCAACTTGCCCGCCACAACCCCCATTCATATTTGCGAACATTTCAGGACACAGCGAGTGTTCGACAACGTCTTCAGAACACCCCCATTTTGTGTATTTGCGAACATTTCAGGACACCGCAAGTGTTCTTAGAACACATTCAACTTGACAGAGAACAATACGGACAGCGTCCTCAGGACACCCCCTACGAACATTCCCCGGACACCGTGAGTGTTCTTAGAAACGTCTTCAGAACACCCCCATTTTGTTTATTTGCGAACATTTCAGGACACCGCGAGTGTTCTTAGAACACATTCAACTTGACAGAGAAAAATACAGACAGCGTCCTCAGGACACCCCCATTTTGTTTATTTGCGAACATTTCAGGACACCGCAAGTGTTCTTAGAAGCATCTTCAGAACACCACCATCTTGTTTATTTGCAAACATTTCAGGACACTGTGAGTGTTCTTAGAAGCGTCTTCAGAACACCACCATCTTGTTTATTTGCGAACATTTCAGGACACCGCGAGTATTCTTAGAACACATTCAACTTGACAGAGAACAATACGGACAGCACCCTCAGGACACCCCCTACGAACATTCCCCGGACACCGCGAGAGTTCTTAGAAACGTCTTCAGAACACCCCCATTTTGTTTATTTGCGAACATTTCAGGACACCGCGAGTGTTCTTAGAACACATTCAACTTGACAGAGAAAAATACAGACAGCGTCCTCAGGACACCCCCATTTTGTTTATTTGCGAACATTTCAGGACACCGCAAGTGTTCTTAGAAGCATCTTCAGGACACCACCATCTTGTTTATTTGCAAACATTTCAGGACACTGCGAGTGTTCTTAGAAGCGTCTTCAGAACACCACCATCTTGTTTATTTGCGAACATTTCAGGACACCGCGAGTATTCTTAGAACACATTCAACTTGACAGAGAACAATACGGACAGGAGCCTCAGGACACCCCCTACGAACATTCCCCGGACACCGCGAGAGTTCTTAGAAACGTCTTCAGAACACCCCCATTTTGTTTATTTGCGAACATTTCAGGACACCGCGAGTGTTCTTAGAACACATTCAACTTGCCAGCCACAACCCCCATTCATATTTGTGATCATTTCAGGACACAGCGAGTGTTCGACAACGTCTTCAGAACACCCCCATTTTGTGTGTTTGAGAACATTTCAGGACACGGCGAGTGTTCTTAGAACACATTCAACTTGACAGAGAACAATACGGACAGTGTCCTCAGGACACCCCCTACGAACATTCCCCGGACACCGCGAGTGTTCTTAGAAGCGTCTTCAGAACACCACCATCTTGTTTATTTGCGAACATTTCAGGACACCACGAGTTTTCTTAGAACACATTCAACTTGACAGAGAACAATACGGACAGCGTCCTCAGGACACCCCCATTTTGTGTATTTGCGAACATTTCAGGACACCGCGAGTGTTCTTAGAACACATTCAACTTGACAGAAAACAATACGGACAGCGTCCTCAGGACACCCCCTACTAACATTCCCCGGACACCGCAAGTGTTCTAAGAAATGTCTTCAGAACACCCCCATTTTGTTTATTTGCGAACATTTCAGGACACCGTGAGTGTTCTTAGAACACATTCAACTTGACAGAGAAAAATTCAGACAGCGTCCTCAGGACACCCCCATTTTGTTTATTTGCGAACATTTCAGGACACCGCAAGTGTTCTTAGAACACATTCAACTTGCCTGCCACAACCCCCATTCATATTTGCGAACATTTCAGGACACAGCGAGTGTTCGACAACGTCTTCAGAACACCCCCATTTTGTGTATTTGCGAACATTTCAGGACACCGCGAGTGTTCTTAGAACACATTCAACTTGACAGAGAACAATACGGACAGCGTCCTCAGGACACCCCCTACGAACATTCCCCGGACACCGTGAGTGTTCTTAGAAACGTCTTCAGAACACCCCCATTTTGTTTATTTGCGAACATTTCAGGACACCGCGAGTGTTCTTGGAACACATTCAACTTGCCAGCCACAACCCCCATTCATATTTGCGAACATTTCAGGACACAGCGAGTGTTCGACAACGTCTTCAGAACACCCCCATTTTGTGTATTTGCGAACATTTCAGGACACAGCAAGTGTTCTTAGAACACATTCAACTTGACAGAGAACAATACGGACAGTGTCCTCAGGACACCCCCTACGAACATTCCCCGGACTCCACGAGTGTTCTTAGAAGCGTCTTCAGAACACCACCATCTTGTTTATTTGCGAACATTTCAGGACACCGCGAGTGTTCTTAGAACACATTCAACTTGACAGAGAACAATACGGACAGCGTCCTAAGGACACCCCCATTTTGTTTATTTGCGAACATTTCAGGACACCTCGAGTGTTCTTAGAACACATTCAACTTGCCAGCCACAACCCCCATTCATATTTGCGAACATTTCAGGACACAGCGAGTGTTCGACAACGTCTTCAGAACACCCCGATTTTGTGTATTTGCGAACATTTTAGGACACCGCAAGTGTTCTTAGAACACATTCAACTTGACAGAGAACAATACAGACAGCGTCCTCAGGACACCCCCTATGAACATTCCACAGACACCGCGAGTGTTCTTAGAAACGTCTTCAGAACACCCCCATTTTGTTTATTTGCGAACATTTCAGGACACCGCGAGTGTTCTTAGAACACATTCAACTTGACAGAGAACAATACGGACAGCGTCCTCAGGACACCCCCATTTTGTTTATTTGCGAACATTTCAGGACACCGCGAGTGTTCTTAGAACACATTCAACTTGCCAGCCACAACCCCCATTCATACTTGCGAACATTTCAGGATACAGCGAGTGTTCGACAACGTCTTCAGAACACCCCCATTTTGTGTATTTGCGAACATTTCAGGACACAGCGAGTGTTCTTAGAACACATTCAACTTGACAGAGAACAATACGGACAGTGTCCTCAGGACACCCCCTACGAACATTCCCCGGACACCGCGAGTGTTCTTAGAAGCGTCTTCAGAACACCACCATCTTGTTTATTTGCGAACATTTCAGGACACCACGAGTGTTCTTAGAACACATTCAACTTGACAGAGAACAATACGGACAGCGTCCTCAGGACACCCCCATTTTGTGTATTTGCGAACATTTCAGGACACCGCGAGTGTTCTTAGAACACATTCAACTTGCCAGCCACAACCCCCATTCATACTTGCGAACATTTCAGGACACAGCGAGTGTTCGACAACGTCTTCAGAACACCCCCATTTTGTGTATTTGCGAACATTTCAGGACACAGCGAGTGTTCTTAGAACACATTCAACTTGACAGAGAACAATACGGACAGCATCCTCAGGACACCCCCATTTTGTGTATTTGCGAACATTTCAGGACACCGCGAGTGTTCTTAGAACACATTCAACTTGACAGAGAACAATACGGACAGCGTCCTCAGGACACCCCCTACGAACATTCCCCGGACACCGCAAGTGTTCTAAGAAACGTCTTCAGAACACCCCCATTTTGTTTATTTGCGAACATTTCAGGACACCGTAAGTGTTCTTAGAACACATTCAACTTGACAGAGAAAAATACAGACAGCGTCCTCAGGACACCCCCATTTTGTTTATTTGCGAACATTTCAGGACACCGCAAGTGTTCTTAGAAGCGTCTTCAGAACACCACCATCTTGTTTTATTGCAAACATTTCAGGACACTGCGAGTGTTCTTAGAACACATTCAACTTGCCAGCCACAACCCCCCATTCATATTTGTGAACATTTCAGGACACAGCGAGTGTTCGACAACGTCTTCAGAACACCCCCATTTTGTGTATTTGCAAACATTTCAGGACACTGCGAGTGTTCCTAGAACATATTCAACTTGACAATGAACAATACGGACAGCGTCCTCAGGACACCCCCATTTTGTTTATTTGCGAGTGTTCTTAGAACAGTTTCAGTTTGCTTGCGAACAAAACGGACACATATTGAGTCCTTAGAACACCCCCCATTCAGTTTATTTAGAAAATTTCAGAACACCTGTGATGTCCGCAGAAAAATTGAACACAAAAAGAACGTCTAACACATAAAAAAACACAACTTTCATCCTATCTCATACACTCCCCCCTCCCCAAACACTCCTACACACCAACACACTCTACTAAACACAAATTTTGAACAAAGTTTCACTGCGCTGTCCGCGGACGACCGCGAATCCACACGCCGTCCAATCAGCGAACACGTTGCATGTCCGCGAACATCACGCAAGCCGATTGGAAAATCAGGGCACTGTCCGCGGACCGAACACAGATATCACTAATTTTTTTTTTACCTACTTTTTGGTCATTTAAAAAAAAAACTACACCAACTTAACCATAACTACATGGCCACTACCGTGGCCATGTAATTACATGGCCATGGTAGTGGCCATGTAGTTATGGTTAAATTGGTGTTTCCCTAGGAAGAGCACTTTTTGGGCAGCTTATAACTTCGCTCCCCCTGGACGAATCCTCACCAAACTTTGCAAAAAAAGCATATGGCCCACTCTGATTTGCAAAGTTTGGCGAGGATTCGTCCAGGGGGGGCAAAGGTATGGGGGGGTCCCAAAACATAGACTGAATGGGAAAAATGTTTTGCTCGCGCCTACAGCCCAAACCGCTGGATGGATTTTCACCAGATTTGGACCAGAAGCAGTGGCTTGGTCCCGAAAGCGTGCTTTTGCAAATTTGGTGAAAATCCGTCCAGTAGTTTTTTTTAAAATGACCAAAAAGTAGGTCAGAAAAAATGTGTGATATCTGTGTTCGCTTCCCTGTTCTGACGTACTTTTCTATTGGCTGCCGTGAAGCGTGGAGTGTGTCTATTTTCAGAGACGCCCGCCATCTTTGTTTATCGGAGCGGGATCTGTTACCTGCACAGTATAGATGTGGGCTGCGTCGGCTCTGCATAGGCCACGAAAAGGCGGTGAGGCACAGGCCCTCGTGTCTCTCTCTTGTCTCACTCTTGTCCCCCCCTCCCCCCGCTCACGGCCTGTGTCTCCCATATCCCCCTCCTCGCTGATTCTCCGTGTGTTCCTCCCACCCCCCTGCTCATGCTCCGTTTCTCTTTCCTGTTCGCCCACTCATGCCCCGTGTGTATCTCCCCTTCCCCCCCACCCCCCGCTCATGCCCCGTGTCTCTTTCCCCTTCCCCCCACCCCCCGCTCATGCCCCGTGTGTCTCTCCCCTTCCCCCCACCCCCAGCTCATGCCCCGTGTCTCCCTACTGTTCCCCCACCCCCACTCATGCCCTGTGTGTCTCTCCCCTTAACCCCCACCCCCCGCTCATGCCCCGTGTGTCTCACCCCTTCCCCCCACCCCCCGCTCATGCCCCGTGTGTCTCTCCCCTTCCCCTGACACCCCGCTCATACCCCGTGTCTCCCTACTGTTCCTCCTACCCCCGCTCATGCCCCGTGTGTCTCTCTCCTTCCCCCTCACCCCCCGCTTATGCCTCGTATGTCTTTCCCCTTCCCCGCCACCACCTGCTCATGCCCCATGTCTCTCTCCCCTTCCCCCACCCCCCGCACATGCCGCGTGTGTCTCTCCCCTTCCCCGCCACACCCCGCTCACGCCCTGTGTCTCTCTCCCCTTCCCACACCCCCCGCTCATGCCCCGTGTGTCTCTCCACTTTCCCCCACCCCCTGCTCATACCCCATGTCTCCCTACTGTTCCCCCACCCCCGCTCATGCCTGTGTCTCCCTCCCCTTCCCCCCCACCCCCACTCATGCCCTGTGTGTCTCTACCCTTCCCCCCAACCCCCGCTCATGCCCTGTGTGTCTGTCCCCTTCCCCCCACCCCCCGCTCATGCCCCGTGTGTCTCTCCCCTTCCCCGCCACCCCCCGCTCATGCCCCGAGTTTCCCTCCCCTTCCCCCACCCCCCGCTCATGCCCCGTGTGTCTCTCCAGTTCCCCCCACCCCCGCTCATACCCCGTATCTCCCTAATGTTCCCCCCACCCCCGCTCATGCCCTGTGTCTCTCTCCCCTTCCCCCAACCCCTGCACATGCCCCGTGTGTCTCTCCCCTTCCCCCCACCCCCTGCTCATGCCCCGTGTGTCTCTCCCCTTCCCCCCGACCCCCCACTCATGCCCCGTGTCTCCCTCCTTTCCCCCACCCCACCGCTCATGCCCCATGTCTCCCTCCTTTCCCCCCACACCCCCAATCATGCCCCATGTCTCTCTGCTCCCCTCACCCCCCGCTAATGCCCCGTGTTCTCCCCTTCCCCCCCACACCCCGTTCATGCCCCATGTGTCTCTCCCCTTCCCCCCACCCCCGCTCATGTCCCGTGTCTCCCTACTGTTCCCATCCACCCCCCGCTCATGCCCCGTGTCTCCTTTGTGTTACCCCCCACCCCCAGCTCATGCCCCGTGTCTCCCTTGTTTTACCCCCCTACCCCACGCTCATGCCCTGTGTCTCCCTTGTGTTACCCCCCCGCCCCCCTTACTCATGCCCCATGTCTCCCTCCTGTTACCCCCACCACCCGCTCATGCCCTGTGTCTCCCTTGTGTTAACCCCCCATGCCCTGTCTCCCCTGTTACCCCCCACCCCCCGCTCATGCCCCGTGTCTCCCTTGTGTTACCCCCACCCCCCGCTCATGCCCCATGTCTCTCCCCTTCTCCCCCACCCCCCGCTCAAGCCCCGTGTCTCCCTCCTTTCCCCCGCTCATGCCCCGTGTGCCTCTCCCCTCCCCCACCCCCTGCTTATGCCCCGTGTGTCTCTCGCTTCCCCCCACCCCCGCTCATGCCCCGTGTGTCTCTCCTCTTCCCCCCACCCCCCGCTCATGCCCGTGTCTCTCTCCCCTTCCCCCCACCCCCCGCTCATGCCCGTGTGTCTCTCCCCTTCCCCCACCCCCCGCACAGGCCGCGTGTGTCTCTCCCCTTCCCCGCCACACCCCGCTCACGCCCTGTGTCTCTCTCCCCTTCCCCCACCCCCCGCTCATGCCCCGTGTGTCTCTCCACTTTCCCCCACCCCCTGCTCATACCCCATGTCTCCCTACTGTTCCCCCACCCCCGCTCATGCCTGTGTCTCTCTCCCCTTCCCCCCCACCCCCACTCATGCCCTGTGTGTCTCTACCCTTCCCCCCAACCCCCGCTCATGCCCTGTGTGTCTGTCCCCTTCCCCCCACCCCCCGCTCATGCCCCGTGTGTCTCTCCCCTTCCCCGCCACCCCCCGCTCATGCCCCGAGTTTCCCTCCCCTTCCCCCACCCCCCGCTCATGCCCCGTGTGTCTCTCCAGTTCCCCCCACCCCCGCTCATACCCCGTATCTCCCTAATGTTCCCCCCACCCCCGCTCATGCCCTGTGTCTCTCTCCCCTTCCCCCAACCCCTGCACATGCCCCGTGTGTCTCTCCCCTTCCCCCCACCCCCTGCTCATGCCCCGTGTGTCTCTCCCCTTCCCCCCAACCCCCCGCTCATGCCACTTGTCTCCCTCCTTTCCCCCACCCCACCGCTCATGCCCCATGTCTCCCTCCTTTCCCCCCACCCCCCCAATCATGCCCCATGTCTCTCTGCTCCCCCCACCCCCCGCTAATGCCCCGTGTTCTCCCCTTCCCCCCCACACCCCGTTCATGCCCCATGTGTCTCTCCCCTTCCCCCCACCCCCGCTCATGTCCCGTGTCTCCCTACTGTTCCCATCCACCCCCCGCTCATGCCCCGTGTCTCCTTTGTGTTACCCCCCACCCCCAGCTCATGCCCCGTGTCTCCCTTGTTTTACCCCCCTACCCCACGCTCATGCCCTGTGTCTCCCTTGTGTTACCCCCCCGCCCCCCTTACTCATGCCCCATGTCTCCCTCCTGTTACCCCCACCACCCGCTCATGCCCTGTGTCTCCCTTGTGTTAACCCCCCATGCCCTGTCTCCCCTGTTACCCCCCACCCCCCGCTCATGCCCCGTGTCTCCCTTGTGTTACCCCCACCCCCCGCTCATGCCCCATGTCTCTCCCCTTCTCCCCCACCCCCCGCTCAAGCCCCGTGTCTCCCTCCTTTCCCCCGCTCATGCCCCGTGTGCCTCTCCCCTCCCCCACCCCCTGCTTATGCCCCGTGTGTCTCTCGCTTCCCCCCACCCCCGCTCATGCCCCGTGTGTCTCTCCTCTTCCCCCCACCCCCCGCTCATGCCCGTGTCTCTCTCCCCTTCCCCCCACCCCCCGCTCATGCCCGTGTGTCTCTCCCCTTCCCCCACCCCCCGCACAGGCCGCGTGTGTCTCTCCCCTTCCCCGCCACACCCCGCTCACGCCCTGTGTCTCTCTCCCCTTCCCCCACCCCCCGCTCATGCCCCGTGTGTCTCTCCACTTTCCCCCACCCCCTGCTCATACCCCATGTCTCCCTACTGTTCCCCCACCCCCGCTCATGCCTGTGTCTCTCTCCCCTTCCCCCCCACCCCCACTCATGCCCTGTGTGTCTCTACCCTTCCCCCCAACCCCCGCTCATGCCCTGTGTGTCTGTCCCCTTCCCCCCACCCCCCGCTCATGCCCCGTGTGTCTCTCCCCTTCCCCGCCACCCCCCGCTCATGCCCCGAGTTTCCCTCCCCTTCCCCCACCCCCCGCTCATGCCCCGTGTGTCTCTCCAGTTCCCCCCACCCCCGCTCATACCCCGTATCTCCCTAATGTTCCCCCCACCCCCGCTCATGCCCTGTGTCTCTCTCCCCTTCCCCCAACCCCTGCACATGCCCCGTGTGTCTCTCCCCTTCCCCCCACCCCCTGCTCATGCCCCGTGTGTCTCTCCCCTTCCCCCCAACCCCCCGCTCATGCCACTTGTCTCCCTCCTTTCCCCCACCCCACCGCTCATGCCCCATGTCTCCCTCCTTTCCCCCCACCCCCCCAATCATGCCCCATGTCTCTCTGCTCCCCCCACCCCCCGCTAATGCCCCGTGTTCTCCCCTTCCCCCCCACACCCCGTTCATGCCCCATGTGTCTCTCCCCTTCCCCCCACCCCCGCTCATGTCCCGTGTCTCCCTACTGTTCCCATCCACCCCCCGCTCATGCCCCGTGTCTCCTTTGTGTTACCCCCCACCCCCAGCTCATGCCCCGTGTCTCCCTTGTGTTACCCCCTACCCCACGCTCATGCCCTGTGTCTCCCTTGTGTTACCCCCCGCCCCCCGCTCATGCCCCATGTCTCCCTCCTGTTACCCCCACCACCCGCTCATGCCGTGTCTCCCTTGTGTTAACCCCCCATGCCCTGTCTCCCCTGTTACCCCCCACCCCCCGCTCATGCCCCGTGTCTCCCTTGTGTTACCCCCCACCCCCCGCTCATGCCCCATGTCTCTCCCCTTCTCCCCCACCCCCCGCTCAAGCCCCGTGTCTCCCTCCTTTCCCCCGCTCATGCCCCGTGTGCCTCTCCCCTCCCCCACCCCCTGCTTATGCCCCGTGTGTCTCTCGCTTCCCCCCACCCCCGCTCATGCCCCGTGTGTCTCTCCTCTTCCCCCCACCCCCCCCTCATGCCCGTGTCTCTCTCCCCTTCCCCCCACCCCCCGCTCATGCCCGTGTGTCTCTCCCCTTCCCCCCCACCCCCGCTCATGCCCCGTGTCTCTCTCCCCTTCCCCCACCCCCTGCTCATGCCTCATGTCTCTCTCCCCTTCCCCCCACCCCCGCTCATGCCCGTGTATCTCTCCCCTTCCCCCCACCCCCCGCTCATGCCCGTGTGTCTATCCCCTTCCCCACCACACACCGCTCATGCCCCGTGTCTCTCTCCCCTTCCCCCACCCCCCGCTCATGCCCCATGTCTCTCTCCCCTTCCCCCCACCCCCGCTCATGCTCCGTGTCTCTTTCCCCTTCCCCCCACCCCCCGCTCATGCCCCGTGTGTCTCTCCCCTTCCCCCACCCCCAGCTCATGCCCAGTGTCTCCCTACTGTTCCCCCACCCCCACTCATGCCCTGTGTGTCTCTCCCCTTAACCCCCACCCCCCGCTCATGCCCCGTGTGTCTCACCCCTTCCCCCCACCCCCCGCTCATGCCCCGTGTGTCTCTCCCCTTCCCCCCACACCCCGCTCATACCCCGTGTCTCCCTACTGTTCCTCCTACCCCCGCTCATGCCCCGTGTGTCTCTCTCCTTCCCCCTCACCCCCCGCTTATGCCCCGTATGTCTTTCCCCTTCCCCGCCACCACCTGCTCATGCCCCATGTCTCTCTCCCCTTCCCCCACCCCCCGCACATGCCGCGTGTGTCTCTCCCCTTCCCCGCCACACCCCGTTCACGCCCCGTGTCTCTCTCCCCTTCCCCCACCCCCCGCTCATGCCCCGTGTGTCTCTCCACTTTCCCCCACCCCCTGCTCATACCCCATGTCTCCCTACTGTTCCCCCACCCCCGCTCATGCCTGTGTCTCTCTCCCCTTCCCCCTACCCCCACTCATGCTCTGTGTGTCTCTACCCTTCCCCCCAACCCCCGCTCATGCCCAGTGTGTCTGTCCCCTTCCCCCCACCCCCCGCTCATGCCCCGTGTGTCTCTCCCCTTCCCCGCCACCCCCCGCTCATGCCCCGAGTTTCCCTCCCCTTCCCCCACCCCCCGCTCATGCCCCGTGTGTCTCTCCAGTTCCCCCCACCCCCGCTCATACCCCGTATCTCCCTACTGTTCCCCCCACCCCCGCTCATGCCCTGTGTCTCTCTCCCCTTCCCCCAACCCCTGCACATGCCCCGTGTGTCTCTCCCCTTCCCCCCACCCCCTGCTCATGCCCCGTGTGTCTCTCCCCTTCCCCCCGACCCCCCGCTCATGCCCCGTGTCTCCCTCCTTTCCCCCCACCGCTCATGCCCCATGTCTCCCTCCTTTCCCCCCACCCCCCCAATCATGCCCCATGTCTCTCTACTCCCCCCACCCCCCGCTAATGCCCCGTGTTCTCCCCTTCCCCCCACACCTCGTTCATGCCCCATGTGTCTCTCCCCTTCCCCCCACCCCCGCTCATGTCCCGTGTCTCCCTACTGTTCCCATCCACCCCCCGCTCATGCCCCCTGTCTCCTTTGTGTTATCCCCCACCCCCAGCTCATGCCCCGTGTCTCCCTTGTGTTACCCCCCTACCCCACGCTCATGCCCTGTGTCTCCCTTGTGTTACCCCCCCGCCCCCGCTCATGCCCCGTGTCTCCCTCCTGTTACCCCCACCACCCGCTCATGCCCTATGTCTCCCTTGTGTTAACCCCCCATGCCCTGTCTCCCCTGTTACCCCCCACCCCCCGCTCATGCCCCGTGTCTCCCTTGTGTTACCCCCCACCCCCCGCTCATGCCCCATGTCTCTCCCCTTCTCCCCCACCCCCCGCTCAAGCCACGTGTCTCCCTCCTTTCCCCCGCTCATGCCCCGTGTGCCTCTCCCCTCCCCCCACCCCCTGCTTATGCCCCGTGTGTCTCTCGCTTCCCCCCACCCCCGCTCATGCCCCGTGTGTCTCTCCTCTTCCCCCCACCCCCCCCCTCATGCCCGTGTCTCTCTCCCCTTCCCCCCACCCCCCGCTCATGCCCGTGTGTCTCTCCCCTTCCCCCCCACCCCCGCTCATGCCCCGTGTCTCTCTCCCCTTCCCCCACCCCCCGCTCATGCCCCATGTCTCTCTCCCCTTCCCCCCACCCCCGCTCATGCCCGTGTATCTCTCCCCTTCCCCCCACCCCCCGCTCATGCCCGTGTGTCTCTCCACTTCCCCCCCACCCCCGCTCATGCCCCGTGTCTCTCTCCCCTTCCCCCACCCCCCGCTCATGCCCCATGTCTCTCTCCCCTTCCCCCCACCCCCGCTCATGCCCCGTGTCTCTTTCCCCTTCCCCCCACCCCCTGCTCATGCCCCGTGTGTCTCTCCCCTTCCCCCCACCCCCAGCTCATGCCCCGTGTCTCCCTACTGTTCCCCCACCCCCACTCATGCCCTGTGTGTCTCTCCCCTTAACCCCCACCCCCCGCTCATGCCCCGTGTGTCTCACCCCTTCCCCCCACCCCCCGCTCATGCCCCGTGTGTCTCTCCCCTTCCCCCCACACCCCGCTCATACCCCGTGTCTCCCTACTGTTCCTCCTACCCCTGCTCATGCCCCGTGTGTCTCTCTCCTTCCCCCTCACCCCCCGCTTATGCCCCGTATGTCTTTCCCCTTCCCCGCCACCACCTGCTCATGCCCCATGTCTCTCTCCCCTTCCCCCACCCCCCGCACATGCCGCGTGTGTCTCTCCCCTTCCCCGCCACACCCCGCTCACGCCCCGTGTCTCTCTCCCCTTCCCCCACCCCCCGCTCATGCCCCGTGTGTCTCTCCACTTTCCCCCACCCCCTGCTCATACCCCATGTCTCCCTACTGTTCCCCCACCCCCGCTCATGCCTGTGTCTCTCTCCCCTTCCCCCCCACCCCCACTCATGCCATGTGTGTCTCTACCCTTCCCCCTAACCCCCGCTCATGCCCAGTGTGTCTGTCCCCTTCCCCCCACCCCCCGCTCATGCCCTGTGTGTCTCTCCCCTTCCCCGCCACCCCCCGCTCATGCCCCGAGTTTCCCTCCCCTTCCCCCACCCCCCGCTCATGCCCCATGTCTCTCCCCTTCTCCCCCACCCCCCGCTCAAGCCCCGTGTCTCCCTCCTTTCCCCCGCTCATGCCCCGTGTGTCTCTCCTCTTCCCCCCACCCCCCCCTCATGCCCGTGTCTCTCTCCCCTTCCCCCCACCCCCCGCTCATGCCCGTGTGTCTCTCCCCTTCCCCCCCACCCCCGCTCATGCCCCGTGTCTCTCTCCCCTTCCCCCACCCCCCGCTCATGCCCCATGTCTCTCTCCCCTTCCCCCCACCCCCGCTCATGCCCGTGTATCTCTCCCCTTCCCCCCACCCCCCGCTCATGCCCGTGTGTCTCTCCCCTTCCCCCCCACCCCCGCTCATGCCCCGTGTCTCTCTCCCCTTCCCCCACCCCCCGCTCATGCCCCATGTCTCTCTCCCCTTCCCCCCACCCCCGCTCATGCCCCGTGTCTCTTTCCCCTTCCCCCCACCCCCTGCTCATGCCCCGTGTGTCTCTCCCCTTACCCCCACCCCCAGCTCATGCCCCGTGTCTCCCTACTGTTCCCCCACCCCCACTCATGCCCTGTGTGTCTCTCCCCTTAACCCCCACCCCCCGCTCATGCCCCGTGTGTCTCACCCCTTCCCCCCACCCCCCGCTCATGCCCCGTGTGTCTCTCCCCTTCCCCCCACACCCCGCTCATACCCCGTGTCTCCCTACTGTTCCTCCTACCCCTGCTCATGCCCCGTGTGTCTCTCTCCTTCCCCCTCACCCCCCGCTTATGCCCCGTATGTCTTTCCCCTTCCCCGCCACCACCTGCTCATGCCCCATGTCTCTCTCCCCTTCCCCCACCCCCCGCACATGCCGCGTGTGTCTCTCCCCTTCCCCGCCACACCCCGCTCACGCCCCGTGTCTCTCTCCCCTTCCCCCACCCCCCGCTCATGCCCCGTGTGTCTCTCCACTTTCCCCCACCCCCTGCTCATACCCCATGTCTCCCTACTGTTCCCCCACCCCCGCTCATGCCTGTGTCTCTCTCCCCTTCCCCCACACCCCCACTCATGCCATGTGTGTCTCTACCCTTCCCCCTAACCCCCGCTCATGCCCAGTGTGTCTGTCCCCTTCCCCCCACCCCCCGCTCATGCCCTGTGTGTCTCTCCCCTTCCCCGCCACCCCCCGCTCATGCCCCGAGTTTCCCTCCCCTTCCCCCACCCCCCGCTCATGCCCCATGTCTCTCCCCTTCTCCCCCACCCCCCGCTCAAGCCCCGTGTCTCCCTCCTTTCCCCCGCTCATGCCCCGTGTGCCTCTCCCCTCCCCCCACCCCCTGCTTATGCCCCGTGTGTCTCTCGCTTCCCCCCACCCCCGCTCATGCCCCGTGTGTCTCTCCTCTTCCCCCCACCCCCCCCTCATGCCCGTGTCTCTCTCCCCTTCCCCCCACCCCCCGCTCATGCCCGTGTGTCTCTCCCCTTCCCCCAACCCCCGCTCATGCCCCGTGTCTCTCTCCCCTTCCCCCACCCCCCGCTCATGCCCCATGTCTCTCTCCCCTTCCCCCCACCCCCGCTCATGCCCGTGTATCTCTCCCCTTCCCCCCACCCCCCGCTCATGCCCGTGTGTCTCTCCCCTTCCCCCCCACCCCCGCTCATGCCCCGTGTCCTCTCTCCCCTTCCCCCACCCCCCGCTCATGCCCCATGTCTCTCTCCCCTTCCCCCACCCCCGCTCATGCCCCGTGTCTTTTTCCCCTTCCCCCCACCACCCGCTCATGCCCCGTGTGTCTCTCCCCTTCCCCCCCACACCCCGCTCATACCCCGTGTCTCCCTACTGTTCCTCCTACCCCTGCTCATGCCCCGTGTGTCTCTCTCCTTCCCCCTCACCCCCCGCTTATGCCCCGTATGTCTTTCCCCTTCCCCGCCACCACCTGCTCATGCCCCATGTCTCTCTCCCCTTCCCCCACCCCCCGCACATGCCGCGTGTGTCTCTCCCCTTCCCCGCCACACCCCGCTCACGCCCCGTGTCTCTCTCCCCTTCCCCCACCCCCCGCTCATGCCCCGTGTGTCTCTCCACTTTCCCCCACCCCCTGCTCATACCCCATGTCTCCCTACTGTTCCCCCACCCCCGCTCATGCCTGTGTCTCTCTCCCCTTCCCCCCCACCCCCACTCATGCCATGTGTGTCTCTACCCTTCCCCCTAACCCCCGCTCATGCCCAGTGTGTCTGTCCCCTTCCCCCCACCCCCCGCTCATGCCCTGTGTGTCTCTCCCCTTCCCCGCCACCCCCCGCTCATGCCCCGAGTTTCCCTCCCCTTCCCCCACCCCCCGCTCATGCCCCGTGTGTCTCTCCAGTTCCCCCCACCCCCGCTCATACCCCGTATCTCCCTACTGTTCCCCCCACCCCCGCTCATGCCCTGTGTCTCTCTCCCCTTCCCCCAACCCCTGCACATGCCCGTGTGTCTCTCCCCTTCCCCCCACCCCCTGCTCATGCCCCGTGTGTCTCTCCCCTTCCCCCCGACCCCCCGCTCATGCCCCGTGTCTCCATCCTTTCCCCCCACCCCACCGCTCATGCCCCATGTCTCCCTCCTTTCCCCCCACCTCCCCAATCATGCCCCATGTCTCTCTGCTCCCCCCACCCCCCGCTAATGCCCCGTGTTCTCCCCTTCCTCCCCACACCCCGTTCATGCCCCATGTGTCTCTCCCCTTCCCCCCACCCCCGCTCATGTCCCGTGTCTCCCTACTGTTCCCATCCACCCCCCGCTCATGCCCCGTGTCTCCTTTTTGTTACCCCCCACCCCCAGCTCATGCCCCGTGTCTCCCTTGTGTTACCCCCCTACCCCACGCTCATGCCCTGTGTCTCCCTTGTGTTACCCCCCGCCCCCCGCTCATGCCCCGTGTCTCCCTCCTGTTACCCCCACCACCCGCTCATGCCCTGTGTCTCCCTTGTGTTAACCCCCCATGCCCTGTCTCCCCTGTTACCCCCCACCCCCCGCTCATGCCCCGTGTCTCCCTTGTGTTACCCCCCACCCCCCGCTCATGCCCCATGTCTCTCCCCTTCTCCCCCACCCCCCGCTCAAGCCCCGCGTCTCCCTCCTTTCCCCCGCTCAGGCCCCGTGTGCCTCTCCCCTCCCCCCACCCCCTGCTTATGCCCCGTGTGTCTCTCGCTTCCCCCCACCCCCGCTCATGCCCCGTGTGTCTCTCCTCTTCCCCCCACCCCCCGCTCATGCCCGTGTCTCTCTCCCCTTCCCCCCACCCCCCGCTCATGCCCGTGTGTCTCTCCCCTTCCCCCCCACCCCCGCTCATGCCCCGTGTCTCTCTCCCCTTCCCCCACCCCCCGCTCATGCCCCATGTCTCTCTCCCCTTCCCCCCACCCCCGCTCATGCCCCGTGTGTCTCTCCCCTTCCCCCCAACCCCCCATTCATGCCCCGTGTGTCTCTCCCCTTCCCCCCTAACCCCCCTGCTCATGCCCCGTGTCTCCCTCCTTTCCCCACATCCCCGCGCTCATGCCCCGTGTCTCCCTCCTTTCCCCCCACCCTGCCCGCTCATGCCCCGTGTCTCTCCCCTCCCCCGCCCCCCGCTAATGCCCCGTAACACTCCCCTTCCCCCCACCCCCCGCTCATGCCCTGTATGTCTCTCTGTCATGATGCCTACCTCCAAGGAGCCAGGTCCGACCCAGCGACCCCAGAGGCAGGCATCATTTCCCCCAGGGGAGTGCCAGCGGGCCCAAGCTGGGGCCTTTTGGACGCAGTCTGGCGCCGTAGGCGCCAGGCTCATGTTGGACCTCTGTCCTTAGGCGCCAGGCTCATAAAGCTAGACATGTGTTCAAGTGTTTTCATGTGCACTTACCTGATGCAGACCATGCTGCCACATCCAGGCCCTCTTGAGGCCTGAATGGAACTACTTTACCTGTGGGACTACTTTCCACCCGGGTGTGGTCGGGGAAGGATACATACCTGATCGGAGGAAGGATACACACTTGGGACTTCCGCCAAAGCTATTTAAACCACACCCGATCAGCAACTCACGCTTCGCGTTGTTCTGCTCCTCGCAGCTGGACGCTCACCGTGTCAGCTCCTGCATCTGGACTTCAGCCACGCCTGTCAGCATCCTGGGTCACCTGCAAAGGGAGACAAGAGACCTTACCAGCTAAATCTGCACCACGGAGACATCACCGACGATCCTGAAAGGGAAGACATTATTTTTAAAAGCATTTCGTTACGATCGCTGCAGCTCTGCATTTCACTCACCTTTCCTGGGTTCCTCCATCTTCAGCAGCGATCATCCGGATACACAACCACTTCCCAGAGCCTAGAGAAAAAGACAAGAATAAGAGGTGAGAGAAGGAAGGGAATAAGACTTACCTCATTTCATTTCGGGTCTTGCCGCTTCCAGGCATTTTCCGGACCCCGGCCCCTATGGGGAAAAAAGACAAAGACATTGAATGAGCGTATGCAAAGTCAGTTCCCGAGCGCTCATCCAGAACTAACCTGCCATTTACTGGAACTGGAACTGCACGTTTCACTTCAGGTCGGTGCCATATCTCCGGCATTCCGAACCCCGGCCCCTAAGGGGAAAAAAGACATAAACATTAGCGCTTGCTGCAAAAAGACAATGAACATTATTATTAAGCTTGGACTTTTGAACTTGCAACTGAACTTTTACAGAGCCTTACCTGAATAGTCAAGCTTACCTGAACTCCCATCAATCCTCAATCCAGTGAAGTAATTGGGTTTCAACGCGCCCCTGCATCAGAAGAAGGATGGAGAAGCAGGGCATTTCACTCACCCTTCCTGGGTTCCTCCATCTTCAGCAGCGATCATCCGGATACACAGCCACTTCCCAGAGCCTAGAGAAAAAGACAAGAATAAGAGGTGAGAGAAGGAAGGGAATAAGACTTACCTCATTTCATTTCGGGTCTTGCCGCTTCCAGGCATTTTCCGGACCCCGGCCCCTATGGGGAAAAAAGACAAAGACATTGAATGAGCGTATGCAAAGTCAGTTCCCGAGCGCTCATCCAGAACTGCCATTTACTGGAACTGGAACTGCACGTTTCACTTCGGGTCGGTGCCATATCTCTGGCATTCCGAACCCCGGCCCCTAAGGGGAAAAAAGACATAAATATTAGCGCTTGCTGCAAAAAGACAATGAACATTATTATTAAGCTTGGACTTTTGAACTTGCAACTGAACTTTTACAGAGCCTTACCTGAATAGTCAAGCTTACCTGAACTCCCATCAATCCTCAATCCAGTGAAGTAACTGGGTTTCAACGCGCCCCTGCATCAGAAGCAGGATGGAGAGCTCATCCTACCTGACCCTAAGGTGAGACTTCACGGGGAATCGTGGAGGGTTGGAAGAGAGTGGGAGGCTTGATCATAACTCAGTCAGTAGGTAATACTCCCTTATCACGCACAGGGGAATATTCCTGCGAGCCGGAGAAGCCAGAGTAGAGGGCTCTTCCTGTCCATCTTCAGAGTCCTGCGCTTCACCATTGAAGAAGCATCAGCACTCGAAGCCAGACCTGCGCCTCCGTGGGAATCAGGTGAGCGTTACACTCTCCCCTTCCCCCACCCCCCGCTCATGCCCGTGTGTCTCTCTCCTTCCCCCCCACCCCCCTGCTCATGACCCGTGTGTCTCTCCCCTTCACCCTCACCCCCCGCTCATGCCCCGTGTGTCTCCCTACTGTTCCCCCCACCCCCTGCTCATGCCCCATGAGTCTCTCCCCTTACCCCCACCCCCGCTCATGCCCCGTGTGTCTCTCCCCTTCCCCCACCCCCCGCTCATGCCCCGTGTCTCTCTCCCCTTACCCCCCAACCCCCGCTCATGCCCCATGTCTCTCCCCTTCCCCCAACCCCCCGCTCAAGCCCCGTGTGCCTCTCCCATCCCCCACCCCCTGCTTATGCCCCGTGTGTCTCTCGCTTCCCCCCACCCCGCTCATGCCCCGCGTGTCTCTCCTCTTCCCCCCTACCCCCCGCCTCATGCCTGTGTCTCTCTCCCCTTCCCCCATCCCCGCTCATGCCCTGTGTCTCCCTACTGTTACCCCCACCCCCACTCATGCCCCGTGTCTCTCTCCCCTTCCCCCCACCCCCCGCTCATGACCGTGTGTCTCTCCCCTTCCCCCCACCCCCGCTCATGCCTCGTGTCTCTCTCCCCTTCCCCCACCCCCCGCTCATGCCCCGTGTCTCTTTCCCCTTCCCCCCACCCCCGCTCATGCCCCGTGTGTCTCTCCCCTTCCCCCCACCCCCAGCTCATGCCCCGTGTCTCCCTACTGTTCCCCCACCCCCACTCATGCCCTGTGTGTCTCTCCCCTTAACCCCCACCCCCCGCTCATGCCCCGTGTGTCTCACCCCTTCCCCCTACCCCCCGCTCATGCCCCGTGTGTCTCTCCCCTTCCCCCCACACCCCGCTCATACCCCGTGTCTCCCTACTGTTCCTCCTACCCCCGCTCATGCCCCGTGTGTCTCTCTCCTTCCCCCTCACCCCCCGCTTATGCCCCGTATGTCTTTCCCCTTCCCCGCCACCACCTGCTCATGCCCCATGTCTCTCTCCCCTTCCCCCACCCCCCGCACATGCCGCGTGTGTCTCTCCCCTTCCCCGCCACACCCCGCTCACGCCCCGTGTCTCTCTCCCCTTCCCCCACCCCCCGCTCATGCCCCGTGTGTCTCTCCACTTTCCCCCACCCCCTGCTCATACCCCATGTCTCCCTACTGTTCCCCCACCCCCGCTCATGCCTGTGTCTCTCTCCCCTTCCCCCCCACCCCCACTCATGCCCTGTGTGTCTCTACCCTTCCCCCAACCCCCGCTCATGCCCAGTGTGTCTGTCCCCTTCCCCCCACCCCCCGCTCATGCCCTGTGTGTCTCTCCCCTTCCCCGCCACCCCCCGCTCATGCCCCGAGTTTCCCTCCCCTTCCCCCACCCCCCGCTCATGCCCCGTGTGTCTCTCCAGTTCCCCCCACCCCCGCTCATACCCCGTATCTCCCTACTGTTCCCCCCACCCCCGCTCATGCCCTGTGTCTCTCTCCCCTTCCCCCAACCCCTGCACATGCCCCGTGTGTCTCTCCCCTTCCCCCCACCCCCTGCTCATGCCCCGTGTGTCTCTCCCCTTCCCCCCGACCCCCCGCTCATGCCCCGTGTCTCCATCCTTTCCCCCCACCCCACCGCTCATGCCCCATGTCTCCCTCCTTTCCCCCCACCCTCCCAATCATGCCCCATGTCTCTCTGCTCCCCCCACCCCCTGCTAATGCCCCGTGTTCTCCCCTTCCCCCCCACACCCCGTTCATGCCCCATGTGTCTCTCCCCTTCCCCCCACCCCCGCTCATGTCCCGTGTCTCCCTACTGTTCCCATCCACCCCCCGCTCATGCCCCGTGTCTCCTTTTTGTTACCCCCCACCCCCAGCTCATGCCCCGTGTCTCCCTTGTGTTACCCCCCACCCCACGCTCATGCCCTGTGTCTCCCTTGTGTTACCCCCCGCCCCCCGCTCATGCCCCGTGTCTCCCTCCTGTTACCCCCACCACCCGCTCATGCCCTGTGTCTCCCTTGTGTTAACCCCCCATGCCCTGTCTCCCCTGTTACCCCCCACCCCCCGCTCATGCCCCGTGTCTCCCTTGTGTTACCCCCCACCCCCCGCTCATGCCCCATGTCTCTCCCCTTCTCCCCCACCCCCCGCTCAAGCCCCGTGTCTCCCTCCTTTCCCCCGCTCATCCCCCGTGTGCCTCTCCCCTCTCCCCACCCCCTGCTTATGCCCCGTGTGTCTCTCGCTTCCCCCACCCCCGCTCATGCCCCGTGTGTCTCTCCTCTTCCCCCCACCCCCCGCTCATGCCCGTGTCTCTCTCCCCTTCCCCCCACCCCCCGCTCATGCCCGTGTGTCTCTCCCCTTCCCCCCCACCCCCGCTCATGCCCCGTGTCTCTCTCCCCTTCCCCCACCCCCCGCTCATGCCCCATGTCTCTCTCCCCTTCCCCCCACCCCCGCTCATGCCCCGTGTGTCTCTCCCCTTCCCCCCAACCCCCCATTCATGCCCCGTGTGTCTCTCCCCTTCCCCCCTAACCCCCCTGCTCATGCCCCGTGTCTCCCTCCTTTCCCCACATCCCCGCGCTCATGCCCTGTGTCTCCCTCCTTTCCCCCCACCCTGCCCGCTCATGCCCCGTGTCTCTCCCCTCCCCCGCCCCCCGCTAATGCCCCGTATCACTCCCCTTCCCCCCACCCCCCGCTCATGCCCTGTGTGTCTCTCTGTCATGATGCCTACCTCCAAGGAGCCAGGTCCGACCCAGCGACCCCAGAGGCAGGCATCATTTCCCCCAGGGGAGTGCCAGCGGGCCCAAGCTGGGGCCTTTTGGACGCAGTCTGGCGCCTTAGGCGCCAGGCTCATGTTGGACCTCTGTCCTGGCGCCTTAGGCGCCAGGCTCATAAAGCTAGACATGTGTTCAAGTGTTTTCATGTGCACTTACCTGATGCAGACCATGCTGCCACATCCAGGCCCTCTTGAGGCCTGAATGGAACTACTTTACCTGTGGGACTACTTTCCACCCGGGTGTGGTCGGGGAAGGATACATACCTGATCGGAGGAAGGATACACACTTGGGACTTCTTCCAAAGCTATTTAAACCACACCCGATCAGCAACTCACGCTTCGCGTTGTTCTGCTCCTCGCAGCTGGACGCTCACCGTGTCAGCTCCTGCATCTGGACTTCAGCCACGCCTGTCAGCATCCTGGGTCACCTGCAAAGGGAGACAAGAGACCTTACCAGCTAAATCTGCACCACGGAGACATCACCGACGATCCTGAAAGGGAAGACATTATTTTTAAAAGCATTTCGTTACGATCGCTGCAGCTCTGCATTTCACTCACCTTTCCTGGGTTCCTCCATCTTCAGCAGCGATCATCCGGATACACAGCCACTTCCCAGAGCCTAGAGAAAAAGACAAGAATAAGAGGTGAGAGAAGGAAGGGAATAAGACTTACCTCATTTCATTTCGGGTCTTGCCGCTTCCAGGCATTTTCCGGACCCCGGCCCCTATGGGGAAAAAAGACAAAGACATTGAATGAGCGTATGCAAAGTCAGTTCCTGAGCGCTCATCCAGAACTAACCTGCCATTTACTGGAACTGGAACTGCACGTTTCACTTCGGGTCGGTGCCATATCTCCGGCATTCCGAACCCCGGCCCCTAAGGGGAAAAAAGACATAAACATTAGCGCTTGCTGCAAAAAGACAATGAACATTATTATTAAGCTTGGACTTTTGAACTTGCAACTGAACTTTTACAGAGCCGTACCTGAATAGTCAAGCTTACCTGAACTCCCATCAATCCTCAATCCAGTGAAGTAATTGGGTTTCAACGCGCCCCTGCATCAGAAGAAGGATGGAGAAGCAGGGCATTTCACTCACCCTTCCTGGGTTCCTCCATCTTCAGCAGCGATCATCCGAATACACAGCCACTTCCCAGAGCCTAGAGAAAAAGACAAGAATAAGAGGTGAGAGAAGGAAGGGAATAAGACTTACCTCATTTCATTTCGGGTCTTGCCGCTTCCAGGCATTTTCCGGACCCCGGCCCCTATGGGGAAAAAAGACAAAGACATTGAATGAGCGTATGCAAAGTCAGTTCCCGAGCGCTCATCCAGAACTAACCTGCCATTTACTGGAACTGGAACTGCACGTTTCACTTCGGGTCGGTGCCATATCTCTGGCATTCCGAACCCCGGCCCCTAAGGGGAAAAAAGACATAAATATTAGCGCTTGCTGCAAAAAGACAATGAACATTATTATTAAGCTTGGACTTTTGAACTTGCAACTGAACTTTTACAGAGCCTTACCTGAATAGTCAAGCTTACCTGAACTCCCATCAATCCTCAATCCAGTGAAGTAACTGGGTTTCAACGCGCCCCTGCATCAGAAGCAGGATGGAGAGCTCATCCTTCCTGACCCTAAGGTGAGACTTCACGGGGAATCGTGGAAGGGTATCGTGGAGGGTTGGAAGAGAGTGGGAGGCTTGATCATAACTCAGTCAGTAGGTAATACTCCCTTATCACACACAGGGGAATATTCCTGCGAGCCGGAGAAGCCAGAGTAGAGGGCTCTTCCTGTCCATCTTCAGAGTCCTGCTCTTCACCATTGAAGAAGCATCAGCACTCGAAGCCAGACCTGCGCCTCCGTGGGAATCAGGTGAGCGTTACACTCTCCCCTTCCCCCACCCCCCGCTCATGCCCGTGTGTCTCTCTCCTTCCCCCCACCCCCCTGCTCATGACCCGTGTGTCTCTCCCCTTCACCCTCACCCCCCGCTCATGCCCCGTGTGTCTCCCTACTGTTCCCCCCACCCCCTGCTCATGCCCCATGAGTCTCTCCCCTTACCCCCACCCCCGCTCATGCCCCGTGTGTCTCTCCCCTTCCCCCACCCCCCGCTCATGCCCCGTGTCTCTCTCCCCTTACCCCCCAACCCCCGCTCATGCCCCATGTCTCTCCCCTTCCCCCCAACCCCCCGCTCAAGCCCCGTGTGCCTCTCACATCCCCCACCCCCTGCTTATGCCCCGTGTGTCTCTCGCTTCCCCCCACCCCGCTCATGCCCCGCGTGTCTCTCCTCTTCCCCCCTACCCCCCGCCTCATGCCTGTGTCTCTCTCCCCTTCACCCATCCCCGCTCATGCCCTGTGTCTCCCTACTGTTACCCCATCCCCACTCATGCCCCGTGTCTCTCTCCCCTTCCCCCCACCCCCCGCTCATGACCGTGTGTCTCTCCCCTTCCCCCCACCCCCGCTCATGCCCCGTGTCTCTCTCCCCCTTCCCCCACCCCCCGCTCATGCCCCGTGTCTGTCTCCCCTTCCTCCCACCCCTGCTCATGCCCCGTGTCTCTCTTAACCCCCCGCTCATACCCCGTGTCTCCCTACTGTCCCCCCACCCTCCGCTCATGCCCCATGTCTCTCTCCCCTTCCCCCCACCCCGCTCATGCCCCGTGTGTCTCTCCCCTTCCCCCCAAACCCCCCATTCATGCCCCGTGTGTCTCTCCCCTTCCCCCTAACCCCCCTGCTCATGCCCCGTGTCTCCCTCCTTTCCCCACATCCCCGCGCTCATGCCCCGTGTCTCCCTCCTTTCCCCCCACCCTGCCCGCTCATGCCCCGTGTCTCTCCCCTCTCCCGCCCCCGCTAATGCCCCGTATCACTCCCCTTCCCCCCACCCCCCGCTCATGCCCTGTGTGTCTCTCCCCTTCCCCTACCCCCGCTCATGCCCCGTGTGTCTCTCTCCTCCCCCCACCCCCCTGCTCATGACCCGTGTGTCTCTCCCCTTCACCCTCACCCCCCGCTCATGCCCCGTGTGTCTCTCTCCTTCCCCCCCACCCCCCTGCTCATGACCCGTGTGTCTCTCCCCTTCACCCTCACCCCCCGCTCATGCCCCGTGTGTCTCCCTACTGTTCCCCCCACCCCCTGCTCATGCCCCATGAGTCTATGCCCCGTGTCTCTCTCCCCTTACCCCCCAACTCCCGCTCATGCCCCATGTCTCTCCCCTTCCCCCCACCCCCCGCTCAAGCCCTGTGTGCCTCTCCCCTCCCCCCACCCCCTGCTTATGCCTCGTGTGTCTCTCGCTTCTCCCCACCCCCGATCATGCCCCGTGTGTCTCTCCTCTTCCCCCCTACCCCCGCCTCATGCCTGTGTCTCTCTCCCCTTCCCCCATCCCGCTCATGCCCTGTGTCTCCCTACTGTTACCCCCACCCCCACTCATGCCCCGTGTCTCTCTCCCCTTCCCCCCACCCCCACTCATGCCCCGTGTGTCTCTTCCCTTACCCCCACCCCTGCCTCATGCCCGTATCTCTCTCCCCTTCCCCCCATCCCCGCTCATGCCCTGTGTCTCCCTACTGTTACCCCCACCCCAACTCATGCCCCGTGTCTCTCTCCCCTTCCCCCCACCCCCCGCTCATGACCGTGTGTCTCTCCCCTTCCAACCACTCCCGCTCATGCCCCGTGTCTCTCTCCCCTTCCCCCACCCCCCGCTCATGCCCCGTGTCTGTCTCCCCTTCCCCCCACCCCTGCTCATGCCCCGTGTCTCTCTTAACCCCCCGCTCATACCCCGTGTCTCCCTATTGTCCACCCACCCTCTGCTCATGCCCCATGTCTCTCTCCCCTTCCCCCCACCCCCGCTCATGCCCCGTGTGTCTCTCCCCTTCCCCCCAACCCCCATTCATGCCCCGTGTGTCTCTCCCCTTCCCCCTAGCCCCCCTGCTCATGCCCTGTGTCTCCCTCCTTTCCCCACATCCCCGCGCTCATGCCCCGTGTCTCCCTCCTTTCCCCCCACCCTGCCCGCTCATGCCCCGTGTCTCTCCCCTCTCCCGCCCCCGCTAATGCCCCGTATCACTCCCCTTCCCCCCACCCCCCGCTCATGCCCTGTGTGTCTCTCCCCTTCCCCCACCCCCCGCTCATGCCCTGTGTGTCTCTCTCCTCCCCCCACCCCCCTGCTCATGACCCGTGTGTCTCTCCCCTTCACCCTCACCCCCCGCTCATGCCCCGTGTGTCTCTCTCCTTCCCCCCACCCCCCTGCTCATGACCCGTGTGTCTCTCCCCTTCACCCTCACCCCCGCTCACGCCCCGTGTGTCTCCCTACTGTTCCCCCCACCCCCTGCTCATGCCCCATGAGTCTCTCCCCTTACCCCCACCCCCCGCTCATGCCCCGTGTGTCTCTCCCCTTCCCCCACCCCCCGCTCATGCCCCGTGTCTCTCTCCCCTTACCCCCCAACCCCCGCTCATGCCCCATGTCTCTCCCCTTCCCCACCACCCCCCGCTCAAGCCCCGTGTGCCTCTCCCCTCCCCCTGCTTATGCCTCGTGTGTCTCTCGCTTCTCCCCACCCCCGCTCATGCCCCGTGTGTCTCTCCTCTTCCCCCCTACCCCCACCTCATGCCCGTGTCTCTCTCCCCTTCCCCCCATCCCGCTCATGCCCTGTGTCTCCCTACTGTTACCCCCACCCCCACTCATGCCTCGTGTCTCTCTCCCCTTCCCCCCACCCCCGCTCATGCCCCGTGGGTCTCTCCTCTTCCCCCCACCCCTGCCTCATGCCCGTATCTCTCTCCCCTTCCCCCCATCCCCGCTCATGCCCTGTGTCTCCCTACTGTTACCCCCACCCCCACTCATGCCCCGTGTCTCTCTCCCCTTCCCCCCACCCCCCGCTCATGACCGTGTCTCTCTCCCCTTCCCCCACCCCCCGCTCATGCCCCGTGTCTGCCTCCCCTTCCCCCCACCCCTGCTCATGCCCCGTGTCTCTCTTAACCCCCCGCTCATACCCCGTGTCTCCCTACTGTCCACCCACCCCCACTCATGCCCCGTGTCTCTCTCCCCTTCCCCCCACCCCCCGCTCATGACCGTGTCTCTCTCCCCTTCCCCCCACCCCCGCTCATGCCCCGTGTGTCTCTCCCCTTCCCCCCAACCCCCCATTCATGCCCCGTGTGTCTCTCCCCTTCCCCCCTATCCCCCCTGCTCATGCCCCGTGTCTCCCTCCTTTCCCCACATCCCCGCGCTCATGCCTCGTGTCTCCCTCCTTTCCCCCCACCCTGCCCGCTCATGCCCCGTGTCTCTCCCCTCTCCCGCCCCCCGCTAATGCCCCGTATCACTCCCCTTCCCCCCACCCCCCGCTCATGCCCTGTGTGTCTCTCCCCTTCCCCCACCCCCCGCTCATGCCCCGTGTGTCTCTCTCCTCCCCCCCACCCCCTGCTCATGACCCCTGTGTCTCTCCCCTTCACCCTCACCCCCTGCTCATGCCCCGTGTGTCTCCCTACTGTTCCCCCCGACCTCCGCTCATGCCCCATGTCTCTCTCCCATTCCCCCAACCCTCACCCGCCGCTCATGCCCGTGTCTCTCTCCCCTTCTCCCCACCCCCGCTCATGCCCTGTGTCTCCCTACTGTTCCCCTCACCCCCCGCTCATGCCCCGTGTCTCTCTCCCCTTCCCCCCACACCCCGCTCATGCCCTGTGACTCTCTCCCCTTCCCCCACCCCCGCTCATACCCCGTGTGCCTCTTCCCTTCCCCCACCCCCATGCTCATGACCCGTGTGTCTTTCCCCTTCACCCTCACCCCCCGCTCATGCCCCGTGTCTCTCCCCTTCCCCCCACCCCCCGCTGTTGCCCCATGTGTCTCTCTCCTTCACCCTCATCGCCACTCATGCCCGTGTCTCTCTCCCCACCCCCGCTCATGCCCCGTGTGTCTCTCCCCTTCCCCCTACCCCCTGCTCATGCCCAGTGTCTCCATGCTTTCCCCCCAACCCCTGCTCATGCCCCGTGCCCCGTGTCTCTCCCCTCCCCCAACCCTGGCTAAAGCCCCGTGTCTCTCCCCTTTTCCCCTACCCCTCGCTCACTCCCCGTGTGTCTCACCCCTTCCCCCCCACTCCCTGCTCATGCCCCGTGTGTCTCTCCCCTTCCCCCCACACACCACTCATGCCCCGTGTGTCTCTCCCCTTCCCCCCCGCCCCCCGCTCATGCCCCGTGTGTCTCCCTACTGTTCCCCCACCCCCTGCTCATGCCCCGTGTGTCTCTCCCCTTACCCCCAACCCCCGATCATGCCCTGTGTGACTCTCCCCTTCCCCCACCCCCCACTCATGCCCCGGGTGTCTATCCCCCTTCCCCCCACCCCCGCTCATGCCGCATGTCACCCTCCTTTACCCCCACCCCCCGCTCATGCCCCGTGTGTCTCTCCCCTCCCCCCCGCTCATGCCCCGTGTGTCTCTCCCCTTCCCCCCACCCCCCGCTCATGCCCTTTGTCTCCCTACTGTTCCCCCACCCCCCGCTCATGCCCCGTGTATCTCTCCCCTTCCCCCATCCCCTGCTCATGTCCCGTGTCTCCCTTGTGTTAACCCCCACCCATGCCCTGTCTCTCCTGTTACCCCCGCTCATGCCCCGTGTCTCCCTTGTGTTATCTCCCACCCCCCACTCATGCCCCGTGTCTCTCCCCTTCCCCCCACCCCCGCTCATGCCCCGTGTCTCCCTAATGTTCCCCCCACCCCCCGCTCATGCCCCGTGTGTCTCTCCCCTTCCCCCCACCCCCTGCTCATGTCCCGTGTCTCCCTTGTGTTAACCCCCACCCATGCCCTGTCTCCCCTGTTACCCCCTGCTCATGCCCCGTGTCTCTCTCCCCATGCCACCACTCCCCGCTCATGCCCCATGTGTCTCTCTCCTTACCCCCAACCCCCTGCTCATGCCCCGTGTGTCTCTCCCCTTCCCCCTACCCCCTGCTCATGCCCCGTGTCTCCCTCCTTTCCCCCCACCCCCGCTCATGCCCCATGTCTCCCTCCTTTCCCCCCACCCCCCGCTCAAGCCCCATGTCTCCCTCCTTTCCCCCCAGCCCCCCGCTCATGCCCCGTGTCTCTCCCCTCCCCCAACCCTGGCTAAAGCCCCGTGTCTCTCCCCTTTTCCCCTACACCCCACTCAAGCCCTGTGTGTCTCTACCCTTCCCCCCCACTCCTTGCTCATGCCCCGTGTGTCTCTCCCCTTCCCCCCCACACACCACTCATGCCCCGTGTGTCTCTCCCCTTCCCCCCACCCCCGCTCATGCCCCGTGTGTCTCCCTACTGTTCCCCCCACCCCCTGCTCATGCCCCTTGTGTCTCTCCCCTTACCCCCACCCCCGATCATGCCCCGTGTGACTCTCCCCTTCCCCCACCCCCCACTCATGCCCCGTGTGTCTATCCCCTTCCCCCCACCCCCGCTCATGCCCCATGTCACCCTCCTTTACCCCCACCCCCCGCTCATGCCCCGTGTGTCTCTCCCCTCCCCCCCACTCATGCCCCACGTGTCTCTCCCCTTCCCCCACCCCCGCTCATGCCCTGTATGTCTCTCCCCTTCCCCCACCCCCCGCTCATGCCCTTTGTCTCACTACTGTTCCCCCCACCCCTCACTCATGCCCCGTGTGTCTCTCCCCTTCCCCCATCCCCTGCTCATGTCCCGTGTCTCCCTTGTGTCAACCCCCACCCATGCCCTGTCTCCCCTGTTACCCCCCGCTCATGCCCCGTGTCTCCCTTGTGTTATCCCCCATCCCCCACTCAAGCCCCGTGTCTCTCCCCTTTCCCCCTACCCCCCGCTCAAGCCCCGTGTGTCTCTCCCCTTCCCCCCCACACACCACTCATGCCCCGTGTGTCTCTCACCACCCCCCCGCCCCCCGCTCATGCCCCATGTGTCTCCCTACTGTTCCCACCACCCCCTGCTCATGCCCCGTGTGTCTCTCCCCTTACCCCCAACCCCCGATCATGCCCCGTGTGACTCTCCCCTTCCCCCACCCCCCACTCATGCCCTGTGTGTCTATCCCCTTTCCCCCCACCCCCGCTCATGCCCCATGTCACCCTCCTTTACCCCCACCCCCTGCTCATGCCCGTGTGTCTCTCCCCTCCCCCCCGCTCATGCCCCATGTGTCTCTCCCCTTCCCCCCATCCCCCGCTCATGCCCTTTGTCTCCCTACTGTTCCCCCACCCCCCGCTCATGCCCCGTGTGTCTCTCCCCTTCCCCCATCCCCTGCTCATGTCCCGTGTCTCCCTTGTGTTAACCCCCACCCATGCCCTGTCTCCCCTGTTACCCCCCGCTCATGCCCAGTGTCTCCCTTGTGTTATCTCCCACCCCCCACTCATGCCCCGTGTCTCTCCCCTTCCCCTCACCCCCGCTCATGCCCTGTGTCTCCCTAATGTTCCCCCCACACCCCGCTCATGCCCCGTGTGTCTCTCCCCTTCCCCCCACCCCCCGCTCATGTCCCGTGTCTCCCTTGTGTTAACCCCCACCCATGCCCTGTCTCCCCTGTTACCCCCTGCTCATGCCCCGTGTCTCTCTCCCCATCCCACCACTCCCCGCTCATGCCCCATGTGTCTCTCTCCTTATCCCCAACCCCCTGCTCATGCCCCGTGTGTCTCTCCCCTTCCCCCTACCCCCTGCTCATGCCCTGTGTCTCCCTCCTTTCTCCCCACCCCCGCTCATGCCCCATGTCTCCCTCCTTTCCCCCCACCCCCCGCTCAAGCCCCATGTCTCCCTCCTTTCCCCCCAGCCCCCCGCTCATGCCCCATGTCTCTCCCCTCCCCCAACCCTGGCTAAAGCCCAGTGTCTCTCCCCTTTTCCCCTACCCCCCGCTCAAGCCCCATGTGTCTCTCCCCTTCCCCCCGCTCCCTGCTCATGCCCCGTGTGTCTCTCCCCTCCCCCCCACACACCACTCATGCCCCGTGTGTCTCTCCCCTTCCCCCCACCCCCCGCTCATGCCCCGTGTGTCTCCCTACTGTTCCCCCCACCCCCTGCTCATGCCCCTTGTGTCTCTCCCCTTACCCCCACCCCCGATCATGCCCCGTGTGACTCTCCCCTTCCCCCACCCCCCACTAATGCCCCGTGTGTCTATCCCCTTTCCCCCCACCCCCGCTCATGCCCCATGTCGCCCTCCTTTACCCCCACCCCCCGCTCATGCCCCGTGTGTCCCTCCCCTCCCCCCCACTCATGCCCCACGTGTCTCTCCCCTTCCCCCACCCCCGCCCATGCCCTGTGTGTCTCTCCCCTTCCCCCACCCCCCGCTCATGCCCTTTGTCTCCCTACTGTTCCCCCCACCCCCAACTCATGCCCCGTGTGTCTCTCCCCTTCCCCCATCCCCTGCTCATGTCCCGTGTCTCCCTTGTGTTAACCCCCACCCATGCCCTGTCTCCCCTGTTACCCCCCGCTCATGCCCCGTGTCTCCCTTGTGTTATCCCCCATCCCCCACTCAAGCCCCGTGTCTCTCCCCTTTCCCCCACCCCCCGCTCATGCCCCGTGTCTCCCTACTGTTCCCCCCACCCCCCGCTCATGCCCGTGTGTCTCTCCCATTCCCCCACCCCCAGCTCATGTCCCGTGTCTCCCTTGTGTTAACCCCCACCCATGCCCTGTCTCCCCTGTTACCCCCCGCTCATGCCGCGTGTCTCCCTTGTGTTACCCCCCACTCCCCGCTCATGCCCCTTGTCTCTCCCTTTCCCCCCACCCCCCACTCATGCCCCGTGTCTCCCTCCGTCCCCCCGCTCATGCCCCATGTGTCTCTCCCCTCCCCCACACCCCCACTTATGTCCCGTGTGTCTCTCCCCTCCCCCCAAACCCCTGCTCATGCCCTGTGTGTCTCTCCCCTTCCCCCCACCCCCGCTCATGCCCCGTTTGTCTCTCCTCTTCCCCTCTACCCCAACCCCCCACTCATGCCCGTGTCTCTCTCCCCTTCCCCCGTCCCGCGCTCATGCCCCGTGTCTCTTTACCCTTCCCCCCACCCCCTGCTCATGCCCCGTGCCTCTCTCCCCTTCCTCCCACCCCCACTCATGCCCTGTGTCTCTCTCCCCTTCCCCCCACCCCCCGCTCATGCCCCGTGTCTCTCCCCTTCCCCCCACCCCCCGCTCATACCCTGCCCCATGTGTCTCTCCCCTTCCCCCCAGCCCCGCTCATGCCCTGTGTGTCTATCCCCTTCCCCCCACCCCCGCTCATGCCCCGTGTCTCTCTCCCCTTCCCCCACCCCCCGCTCATGCCCTGTGTGTCTCTCCCCTTCCCCCCCACCCCCCTGCCATACCCCATGTCTCCCTACTGTCCCCCCACCCCCCGCTCATGCCCCGTATCTTTCTCCCCTTCCCCCCCACCCCCGCTCATGCCCCGTGTGTCTCTCTCCTTCCCCCTACCCCCTGGTCATGCCCCGTGTCTCCCTCCTTTCCCCCCACCCCCCCGCTCATGCCCCGTGTCTCCCTACTTTCCCTCCACTCCCCCGCTCATGCCCCGTGTCTCTCCCCTCCCCCACCCCTGCTAATTCCCTGTGTCTCTCCCCTCCCCCCCACCCCCCGCTCATGCCTGTGTGTCTCTCCCCTTCCCCCCACCCCCAGCTCATGCCCCGTGTGTCTCTCCCCTTCCCCCCACCCCCCGCTCATGACCCGTGTGTCTCTACCTTTCCCCCACCACCCGCTCATGCCCTGTGTGTCTCCCTACTGTTCCCCCCACCCCCAGCTCATGCCCCGTGTGTCTCTCCCCTTCCCCCCACCCCCCGCTAATGACCCGTGTGTCTCTACCTTTCCCCCCCACCACCCGCTCATGCCCTGTGGGTCTCCCTACTGTTCCCCCACCCCCCCACTCATGCCCCGTGTCTCCCTACTTTACCTCCACTCCCCCGCTCATGCCCCGTGTCTCTCCCCTCCCCCACCCGTGCTAATTCCCTGTGTCTCTCCCCTTCCCCCCACCCCCGGCTCATGCCCTGTGTGTCTCTCCCCTTCCCCCCACCCCCTGCTCATGACCCGTGTGTCTCTACCTTTCCCCCCCACCACCCGCTCATGCCCTGTGTGTCTCCCTACTGTTCCCCCCACCCCCTGCTCATGCCCCGTATGACTCTCCCCTTCCCCCCACCCCCCGCTCATGCCCCGTGTGTCTCTCCCCTTCCCCCCACCCCCCGCTCATGCCCTGTCTCTCTCTCCCCTTCCGCCCACCCCCCGCTCATTCCCCGTGTGTCACTCCTCTTCCCCCCACCCCCTGCTCATGCCTGTGTCTCTCTCCCCATCCCCCCCACTCCGCTCATGCCCCATGTCTCCCTACTGTTCCCCCCACCCCCGCTCATGCCCTGTGTCTCTCTCCCCTTCCCACCACCACCTAGTCATGCCCCATGTCTCTCTCCCCTTCCCCCCTCCCCCGCACATGCCCCGTGTCTCTCTCGCCTTCCCCCCACCCCTGCTCATGCCCCGTGTCTCTCTCCCCTTCCCCCCACCCCCCGCTCATGCCCTGTGTGTCTCTCCCCATCCCCCCTACCCCCTGCTCATGCCCTGTATCTCCCTCCTTTCCCCCATCCCCCGCTCATGCCTCATGTCTCCCTCCTTTCCCCGAACCCCCCCGCTCATGCCCCGTGTGTCTCTCCCCTTCCCCCCAACCCCCCGCTCATGCCCCGTGTGTCTCTCCCCTTCCAACACAACCACCCCCTCATGCCCCATGTCTCCCTCCTTTCCCCCCACCCTGCCCGCTCATGCCCCGTGTCTCTTCCCTCCCCCAACCCCTGCTAAAGTCCCGTGTCTCTCCCCTTCCCCCCCACCCCCGCTCATGCCCCGTGTGTCTCTCCCCTTCCCCCCACCCCCCGCTGATGCCCCGTGTGTCTCTCTCCTTCACCCCCAACCCCGCTCATGACCCGTGTGTCTCTCCCCTTCCCCCTCACCCCCCGCTCATGCCCCGTGTGTCTCCCTACTGTTCCCCCCACCCCCTGCTCATGCCCCATGTGTCTCTCCCCTTACCCCCAGCCCCCGCTCATGCCCCGTGTGTCTCTCCCCTTCCCCCCACCCCCGCTCATGCCCCGTGTCTCTCTCCCCTTCCTCCCCACCCCCGCTCATGTCCCATGTCTCTCTCCCCTTCCCCCAACCCCTGCTCATGCCCCGTGTCTCTCTCCTCTTTCCCCCACCCTCACCCGCTGCTCATGCCCGTATCTCTCTCCCCTTCTCCCCACCCCCGCTCATGCCCCGTGTCTCCCTACTGTTCCCCCCACCCCCCGCTCATGCCCTGTGTCTCTCTCCCAAATTCCCCACACCCAGCTCATGCCCTGTGTCTCTCTCCCCTTCCTCCCACACCCCGCTCATGCCCCGTGTCTCTCTCCCCTTCCCCCCACACCCCGCTCATGCCCTGTGTCTCTCTCCCCTTCCCCCCACCCCCCGCTCATGCCCTGTGTCTCTCTCCCCTTCCCCCCACCCCCTGCTCATGCCCTCTGTGTCTCTCCCCTCCCCCCCACCCCCTGCCATACCCCATGTCTCCCTACTGTCCCCCCACCCCCCGTTCATGCCACGTTTCTCTCTCCCCATCCCCCCACCCCCCACTCATGCCCCATGTGTCTCTCTCCTTACCCCCCACCCCCCGCTCATGCCCCGTGTGTCTCTCCCCTTCCCCCCAGCCCCGTTCATGCCCTGTGTGTCTATCCCCTTCCCCCCACCCCCCGCTCATGCCCCGTGTCTCTCCCCTTCCCCCCACCCCCCGCTCATACCCTGCCCCATGTGTCTCTCCCCTTCCCCCCAGCCCCGCTCATGCCCTGTGTGTCTATCCCCTTCCCCCCACCCCCGCTCATGCCCCGTGTCTCTCTCCCCTTCCCCCACCCCCCGCTCATGCCCTGTGTGTCTCTCCCCTTCCCCCCCACCCCCCTGCCATACCCCATGTCTCCCTACTGTCCCCCCACCCCCCGCTCATGCCCCGTATCTTTCTCCCCTTCCCCCCCACCCCCGCTCATGCCCCGTGTGTCTCTCTCCTTCCCCCTACCCCCTGGTCATGCCCCGTGTCTCCCTCCTTTCCCCCCACCCCCCCGCTCATGCCCCGTGTCTCCCTACTTTCCCTCCACTCCCCCGCTCATGCCCCGTGTCTCTCCCCTCCCCCACCCCTGCTAATTCCCTGTGTCTCTCCCCTCCCCCCCACCCCCCGCTCATGCCTGTGTGTCTCTCCCCTTCCCCCCACCCCCAGCTCATGCCCCGTGTGTCTCTCCCCTTCCCCCCACCCCCCGCTCATGACCCGTGTGTCTCTACCTTTCCCCCACCACCCGCTCATGCCCTGTGTGTCTCCCTACTGTTCCCCCCACCCCCAGCTCATGCCCCGTGTGTCTCTCCCCTTCCCCCCACCCCCCGCTAATGACCCGTGTGTCTCTACCTTTCCCCCCCACCACCCGCTCATGCCCTGTGGGTCTCCCTACTGTTCCCCCACCCCCCCACTCATGCCCCGTGTCTCCCTACTTTACCTCCACTCCCCCGCTCATGCCCCGTGTCTCTCCCCTCCCCCACCCGTGCTAATTCCCTGTGTCTCTCCCCTTCCCCCCACCCCCGGCTCATGCCCTGTGTGTCTCTCCCCTTCCCCCCACCCCCTGCTCATGACCCGTGTGTCTCTACCTTTCCCCCCCACCACCCGCTCATGCCCTGTGTGTCTCCCTACTGTTCCCCCCACCCCCTGCTCATGCCCCGTATGACTCTCCCCTTCCCCCCACCCCCCGCTCATGCCCCGTGTGTCTCTCCCCCTTCCCCCCACCCCCCGCTCATGCCCTGTCTCTCTCTCCCCTTCCGCCCACCCCCCGCTCATTCCCCGTGTGTCACTCCTCTTCCCCCCACCCCCTGCTCATGCCTGTGTCTCTCTCCCCATCCCCCCCACTCCGCTCATGCCCCATGTCTCCCTACTGTTCCCCCCACCCCCGCTCATGCCCTGTGTCTCTCTCCCCTTCCCACCACCACCTAGTCATGCCCCATGTCTCTCTCCCCTTCCCCCCTCCCCCGCACATGCCCCGTGTCTCTCTCGCCTTCCCCCCACCCCTGCTCATGCCCCGTGTCTCTCTCCCCTTCCCCCCACCCCCCGCTCATGCCCTGTGTGTCTCTCCCCATCCCCCCTACCCCCTGCTCATGCCCTGTATCTCCCTCCTTTCCCCCATCCCCCGCTCATGCCTCATGTCTCCCTCCTTTCCCCGAACCCCCCCGCTCATGCCCCGTGTGTCTCTCCCCTTCCCCCCAACCCCCCGCTCATGCCCCGTGTGTCTCTCCCCTTCCAACACAACCACCCCCTCATGCCCCATGTCTCCCTCCTTTCCCCCCACCCTGCCCGCTCATGCCCCGTGTCTCTTCCCTCCCCCAACCCCTGCTAAAGTCCCGTGTCTCTCCCCTTCCCCCCCACCCCCGCTCATGCCCCGTGTGTCTCTCCCCTTCCCCCCACCCCCCGCTGATGCCCCGTGTGTCTCTCTCCTTCACCCCCAACCCCGCTCATGACCCGTGTGTCTCTCCCCTTCCCCCTCACCCCCCGCTCATGCCCCGTGTGTCTCCCTACTGTTCCCCCCACCCCCTGCTCATGCCCCATGTGTCTCTCCCCTTACCCCCAGCCCCCGCTCATGCCCCGTGTGTCTCTCCCCTTCCCCCCACCCCCGCTCATGCCCCGTGTCTCTCTCCCCTTCCTCCCCACCCCCGCTCATGTCCCATGTCTCTCTCCCCTTCCCCCAACCCCTGCTCATGCCCCGTGTCTCTCTCCTCTTTCCCCCACCCTCACCCGCTGCTCATGCCCGTATCTCTCTCCCCTTCTCCCCACCCCCGCTCATGCCCCGTGTCTCCCTACTGTTCCCCCCACCCCCCGCTCATGCCCTGTGTCTCTCTCCCAAATTCCCCACACCCAGCTCATGCCCTGTGTCTCTCTCCCCTTCCTCCCACACCCCGCTCATGCCCCGTGTCTCTCTCCCCTTCCCCCCACACCCCGCTCATGCCCTGTGTCTCTCTCCCCTTCCCCCCACCCCCCGCTCATGCCCTGTGTCTCTCTCCCCTTCCCCCCACCCCCTGCTCATGCCCTCTGTGTCTCTCCCCTCCCCCCCACCCCCTGCCATACCCCATGTCTCCCTACTGTCCCCCCACCCCCCGTTCATGCCACGTTTCTCTCTCCCCATCCCCCCACCCCCCACTCATGCCCCATGTGTCTCTCTCCTTACCCCCCACCCCCCGCTCATGCCCCGTGTGTCTCTCCCCTTCCCCCCAGCCCCGTTCATGCCCTGTGTGTCTATCCCCTTCCCCCCACCCCCGCTCATGCCCCGTGTCTCTCTCCCCTTC
The DNA here is from genome assembly GCF_040938575.1 of Ambystoma mexicanum. Taxonomy (NCBI): domain Eukaryota; kingdom Metazoa; phylum Chordata; class Amphibia; order Caudata; family Ambystomatidae; genus Ambystoma; species Ambystoma mexicanum. The sequence goes on along the minus strand of NC_090937.1, from coordinate 902,547,608 downwards.
CCCCACCCCCCGCTCATGCCCCGTGTGTCTCTCCCCTTCCCCCCCACCCCCTGCCATACCCCATGTCTCCCTACTGTCCCCCCACCCCCCGCTCATGCCCCGTGTCTCTCTCCCCATCCCCCCACTCCCCGCTCATGCCCCATGTGTCTCTCTCCTTACCCCCACCCCCTGCTCATGCCCCGTGTGTCTCTTCTTCCCCCCACCCCCCGCTCATGCCCTGTGTGTTTCTCATCTTCCCCCCACCCTCCTCTCATGCCCGTGTCTCTCTCCCCTTCCCCCCCACCCCCGCTCATGCCCCATGTCTCCCTACTGTTCCCCCCACCCCCGCTCATGCCCTGTGTCTCTCTCCCCTTCCCCCACCCCCTGCTCATGCCCCGTGTCTCTCTCCCCTTCCCCCCACCCCCGCTCATGCCCCGTGTCTCTCTCCCCTTCCCCCCCACCCCCCGCTCATGCACCGTGTCTCTCTCCCCTTCCCCCCACCCCCTGCTCATGCTCTGTGCGTCTCTCCCCTTCCCCCCCACCCCCTGCTCATACCCCGTGTCTCCCTACTGTCCCCCCACCCCCCGCTCATGCCCCGTGTCTCTCTCCCCTTCCCCCTACCCCCCGCTCATGCCCCTTGTGTCTCTCCCCTTCCCCCACCCCCCGCTCATGCCCCGTGTGTCTCTCCCCTTCCCCCTACCCCCTGCTCATGCCCTGTGCCTCCCTCCTTTCCCCCCACCCCCGCTCATGCCCCATGTCTCCCTCCTTTCCCCCACCCCCCGCTGATGCCCCGTGTCTCTCCCCTCCCCCACCCCTGCTCATGCCCCGTGTGTCTCTCCCCTTCCCCCCACCCCCCGCTCATGCCCCGTGTCTCTCTCCCCTTGCCCCCGACCCCCGCTCATGCCCCATGTCTATCTCCCCTTCCCCCCAACCCCTGCTCATGCCCCGTGTCTCTCCTCTTTCCCCCATCCTCACCCGCCGCTCATGCCCATGTCTCTCTCCCCTTCTCCCCACCCCTGCTCATGCACCATGTCTCCCTACTGTTCCCCCCACCCCCCGCTCATGCCCCGTGTCTCTCTCCCCTTCCCCCACACCCCACTCCTGCCCTGTGTCTCTCTCCCCTTCCCCCCACACCCCCGCTCATGCCCCGTGTCTCTGACCCCTTCCCCCCACCCGCCGCTCATGCCCCGTGTCTCTCTCCCCTTCCCCCCACCCCCCACTCATGCCCTGTGTCTCTCTCCCCTTCCCCCCACCCCCCACTCATGCTCCGTGTCTCACTCCCCTTCCCCCAAACCCCCCTGCTCATACCCTGTGTTTCCCTACTGTTAGCCCACCCCCCGCTCATGCCCCATGTGTCTCTCTCCTTACCCCCCAACCCCCGCTCATGCCCTGTGTGTCTCTCCCCTTCCCCCCTACCCCCTGCTCATGCCCCGTGTCTCCCTCCTTTTGCCCCACCCCCTGCTAATGCCCCATGTCTCCCTCCTTTCCCCCTACCCCCCGCTCATGCCGTGTCTCTTCCCTTCCCCCCCACTCCCCGCTCATGCCCCGTGTGTCTCTCCCCTCCCCCCCACACACCGCTCATGCCCCGTGTGTCTCTCCCCCTCCCCCCAACCCCCACCCATGACCCATGTGTCTCCCTACTGTTCCCCCACCCCCTGCTCATGGCTCGTGTGTCTCTGCCCTTACCCCCTCCCCCCGATCATGCCCCGTGTGACTTTCCCCTTCCCCCACCCCCACTCATGCCCCGTGTGTCTATCCCCTTCCCCCCACCCCCGCTCATGCCCTGTGTCTCTCTCCCCTTCCCCCACCCCCCGCTCATGCCCCGTGTGTCTCTCCCCTTCCCCCCGCTCATGTCCCACGTGTCTCTCCCCTTCCCCCCACCCCGCTCATGCCCTTTGTGTCTCTCCCCTTCCCCCCACCCCCTGCTCATGCCCTGTGTCTCCCTACTGTTCCCCCACCCCCCGCTCATGCCCCGTGTGTCTCTCCCCTTCCACCATCCCCCGCTCATATCCCGTGTCTCCCTTGTGTTAACCCCCACCCATGCCCTGTCTCCCCTGTTAACCCCCTTCTCTTGCCCCGTGTCTCCCTTGTGTTATCCCCCACCCCCGCTCATGCCCCGTGTCTCTCCCCTTCCACCCCCGCTCATGCCCCGAGTCTCCCTACTGTTCCCCCCACCCCCCGCTCATGCCCCGTGTGTCTCTCCCCTTCCCCCCACCCCCCGCTCATGCCCCGTGTCTCCCTACTGTTCCCCCCACCCCCCGCTCATGCCCGTGTGTCTCTCCCCTTCCCCCACCCCCAGCTCATGTCCCGTGTCTATCTTGTGTTAACCCCCACCCATGCGCTGTCTCCCCTGTTACCCCCCGCTCATGCTGCGTGTCTCCCTTGTGTTACCCCCCACTCCCCGCTCATGCCCCTTGTCTCTCCCTTTCCCCCCACCCCCCACTCATGCCCCGTGTCTCCCTCCGTCCCCCCGCTCATGCCCCATGTGTCTCTCCCCTCCCGCACACCCCCACTTATGTCCCGTGTGTCTCTCCCCTCCCCCCAAACCCCTGCTCATGCCCCTGTGTGTCTCTCCCCTTCCCCCCACCCCCGCTCATGCCCCGTGTGTCTCTCCTCTTCCCCTCTACCCCAACCCCCCACTCATGCCCGTGTCTCTCTCCCCTTCCCCCGTCCCGCGCTCATGCCCCGTGTCTCTTTACCCTTCCCCCCACCCCCTGCTCATGCCCCGTGCCTCTCTCCCCTTCCTCCCACCCCCACTCATGCCCTGTGTCTCTCTCCCCTTCCCCCCACCCCCCGCTCATGCCCCGTGTCTCTCCCCTTCCCCCCACCCCCCGCTCATACCCTGCCCCATGTGTCTCTCCCCTTCCCCCAGCCCCGCTCATGCCCTGTGTGTCTATCCCCTTCCCCCCACCCCCGCTCATGCCCCGTGTCTCTCTCCCCTTCCCCCACCCCCCGCTCATGCCCCGTGTGTCTCTCCCCTTCCCCCCCACCCCCCTGCCATACCCCATGTCTCCCTACTGTCCCCCCACCCCCCGCTCATGCCCCGTATCTTTCTCCCCTTCCCCCCCACCCCCGCTCATGCCCCGTGTGTCTCTCTCCTTCCCCCCTACCCCCTGCTCATGCCCCGTGTCTCCCTCCTTTCCCCCCACCCCCCCGCTCATGCCCCGTGTCGCCCTACTTTCCCTCCACTCCCCCGCTCATGCCCCGTGTCTCTCCCCTCCCCCACCCCTGCTAATTCCCTGTGTCTCTCCCCTCCCCCCCACCCCCCGCTCATGCCTGTGTGTCTCTCCCCTTCCCCCACCCCCAGCTCATGCCCCGTGTGTCTCTCCCCTTCCCCCCACCCCCGCTCATGACCCGTGTGTCTCTACCTTTCCCCCACCACCCGCTCATGCCCTGTGTGTCTCCCTACTGTTCCCCCCACCCCCAGCTCATGCCCCGTGTGTCTCTCCCCTTCCCCCCACCCCCCGCTAATGACCCGTGTGTCTCTACCTTTCCCCCCCACCACCCGCTCATGCCCTGTGTGTCTCCCTACTGTTCCCCCCACCCCCCACTCATGCCCCGTGTCTCCCTACTTTACCTCCACTCCCCCGCTCATGCCCCGTGTCTCTCCCCCTCCCCCACCCGTGCTAATTCCCTGTGTCTCTCCCCTCCCCCCCACCCCCCGCTCATGCCTGTGTGTCTCTCCCCTTCCCCCCACCCCCGGCTCATGCCCTGTGTGTCTCTCCCCTTCCCCCCACCCCCTGCTCATGACCCGTGTGTCTCTACCTTTCCCCCCCACCACCCGCTCATGCCCTGTGTGTCTCCCTACTGTTCCCCCATCCCCTGCTCATGCCCCGTATGACTCTCCCCTTACCCCCACCCCCCGCTCATGCCCCGTGTGTCTCTCCCCTTCCCCCCACCCCCCGCTCATGCCCTGTCTCTCTCTCCCCTTCTGCCCACCCCCCGCTCATTCCCCGTGTGTCACTCCTCTTCCCCCCACCCCCTGCTCATGCCCGTGTCTCTCTCCCCATCCCCCCCACTCCCGCTCATGCCCCATGTCTCCCTACTGTTCCCCCCACCCCCGCTCATGCCCTGTGTCTCTCTCTCCTTCCCACCACCACCTAGTCATGCCCCATGTCTCTCTCCCCTCCCCCCACCCCCGCTCATGCCCCGTGTCTCTCTCGCCTTCCCCCCACCCCTGCTCATGCCCCGTGTCTCTCTCCCCTTCCCCCCACACCCCGCTCATGCCCTGTGTGTCTCTCCCCATCCCCCCTACCCCCTGCTCATGCCCTGTGTCTCCCTCCTTTCCCCCATCCCCGCTCATGCCTCATGTCTCCCTCCTTTCCCCGAACCCCCCCGCTCATGCCCCGTGTGTCTCTCCCCTTCCCCCCAACCCCCCGCTCATGCCCCGTGTGTCTCTCCCCTTCCAACACAACCACCCCCTCATGCCCCATGTCTCCCTCCTTTCCCCCCACCCTGCCCGCTCATGCCCCATGTCTCTTCCCTCCCCCAACCCCTGCTAAAGTCCCGTGTCTCTCCCCTTCCCCCCCACCCATGCCCCGTGTGTCTCTCCCCTTCCCCCCACCCCCCGCTGATGCCCCGTGTGTCTCTCTCCTTCACCCCCACCCCCGCTCATGACCCGTGTGTCTCTCCCTTCCCCCTCACCCCCCGCTCATGCCCCGTGTGTCTCCCTACTGTTCCCCCCACCCCCTGCTCATGCCCCATGTGTCTCTCCCCTTACCCCCAGCCCCCGCTCATGCCCCGTGTGTCTCTCCCCTTCCCCCCACCCCCGCTCATGCCCCGTGTCTCTCTCCCCCTTCCTCCCCACCCCCGCTCATGTCCCATGTCTCTCTCCCCTTCCCCCCAACCCCTGCTCATGCCCCGTGTCTCTCTCCTCTTTCCCCCACCCTCACCCGCCGCTCATGCCCGTATCTCTCTCCCTTCTCCCCCACCCCCGCTCATGCCCCGTGTCTCCCTACTGTTCCCCCCACCCCCCGCTCATGCCCTGTGTCTCTCTCCCAAATTCCCCACACCCAGCTCATGCCCTGTGTCTCTCTCCCCTTCCTCCCACACCCCGCTCATGCCCCGTGTCTCTCTCCCCTTCCCCCCACACCCCGCTCATGCCCTGTGTCTCTCTCCCCTCCCCCCCCCCGCTCATGCCCTGTGTCTCTCTCCCCTTCCCCCCACCCCCTGCTCATGCCCTGTGTCTCTCTCCCCTCCCCCCCACCTCCTGCCATACCCCATGTCTCCCTACTGTCCCCCTACCCCCGTTCATGCCACGTTTCTCTCTCCCCATCCCCCCACCCCCCACTCATGCCCCATGTGTCTCTCTCCTTACCCCCCACCCCCCGCTCATGCCCCGTGTGTCTCTCCCCTTCCCCCCAGCCCCGCTCATGCCCTGTGTGTCTATCCCCTTCCCCCCACCCCCGCTCATGCCCCGTGTCTCTCTCCCCTTCCCCCACCCCCGCTCATGCCCCGTGTGTCTCTCCCCTTCCCCCCCACCCCCTGCCATACCCCATGTCTCCCTACTGTCCCCCAACCCCCCCGCTCATGCCCCGTGTCTCTCTCCCCATCCCCCACTCCCCGCTCATGCCCCATGTGTCTCTCTCCTTACCCCAACCCCCTGCTCATGCCCCGTGGGTCTCTTCTTCCCCCCACCCCCCGCTCATGCCCTGTGTGTCTATCCCCTTCCCCCCACCCCCCGCTCATGCCCCGTGTCTCTCTCCCCTTCCCCCCACCCCCCACTCATGCCCCGTGTGTTTCTCATCTTCCCCCCACCCTCCTCTCATGCCCGTGTCTCTCTCCCCTTCCCCCCCACCCCCGCTCATGCCCCATGTCTCCCTACTGTTCCCCCCACCCCCGCTCATGCCCTGTGTCCTCTCTCCCCTTCCCCCCACCCCCTGCTCATGCCCCGTGTCTCTCTCCCCTTCCCCCCACCCCCGCTCATGCCCCGTGTCTCTCTCCCCTTCCCCCCACCCCCCGCTCATGCACCGTGTCTCTCTCCCCTTCCCCCCACCCCCTGCTCATGCTCTGTGCGTCTCTCCCCTTCCCCCCACCCCCTGCTCATACCCCGTGTCTCCCTACTGTCCCCCAACCCCCCGCTCATGCCCCGTGTCTCTCTCCCCTTCCCCCCACCCCCCGCTCATGCCCCTTGTGTCTCTCCCCTTCCCCCCACCCCCCGCTCATGCCCCGTGTGTCTCTCCCCTTCCCCCTACCCCCTGCTCATGCCCTGTGCCTCCCTCCTTTCCCCCCACCCCCGCTCATGCCCCATGTCTCCCTCCTTTCCCCCCACCCCCCGCTGATGCCCCGTGTCTCTCCCCTCCCCCACCCCCGCTCATGCCCCGTGTGTCTCTCCCCTTCCCCCCACCCCCCGCTCATGCCCCGTGTCTCTCTCCCCTTGCCCCCGACCCCCGCTCATGCCCCATGTCTATCTCCCCTTCCCCCAACCCCTGCTCATGCCCGTGTCTCTCTCCTCTTTCCCCCATCCTCACCCGCCGCTCATGCCCATGTCTCTCTCCCCTTCTCCCCACCCCCGCTCATGCCCCATGTCTCCCTACTGTTCCCCCCACCCCCCGCTCATGCCCCGTGTCTCTCTCCCCTTCCCCCCACACCCCGCTCCTGCCCTGTGTCTCTCTCCCCTTCCCCCCACACCCCGCTCATGCCCCGTGTCTCTCACCCCTTCCCCCCACCCGCCGCTCATGCCCCGTGTCTCTCTCCCCTTCCCCCACCCCCCACTCATGCCCTGTGTCTCTCTCCCCTTCCCCCCACCCCCCGCTCATGCTCTGTGTCTCACTCCCCTTCCCCCCAACCCCCCTGCTCATACCCTGTGTTTCCCTACTGTTACCCCACCCCCCGCTCATGCCCCATGTGTCTCTCTCCTTACCCCCCAACCCCCGCTCATGCCATGTGTGTCTCTCCCCTTCCCCCCTACCCCCTGCTCATGCCCCGTGTCTCCCTCCTTTTGCCCCACCCCCTGCTAATGCCCCATGTCTCCCGCCTTTCCCCCTACCCCCCGCTCATGCCCGTGTCTCTTCCCTTCCCCCCCCACTCCCCGCTCATGCCCCGTGTGTCTCTCCCCTCCCCCCACACACCGCTCATGCCCCGTGTGTCTCTCCCCCCTCCCCCCAACCCCCACCCATGACCCATGTGTCTCCCTACTGTTCCCCCACCCCCTGCTCATGGCTCGTGTGTCTCTGCCCTTACCCCCTCCCCCGATCATGCCCCGTGTGACTTTCCCCTTCCCCACCCCCACTCATGCCCCGTGTGTCTATCCCCTTCCCCCCACCCCCGCTCATGCCCTGTGTCTCTCTCCCCTTCCCCCCACCCCCCGCTCATGCCCCGTGTGTCTCTCCCCTTCCCCCCGCTCATGCCCCACGTGTCTCTCCCCTTCCCCCCACCCCCGCTCATGCCCTTTGTGTCTCTCCCCTTCCCCCCACCCCCTGCTCATGCCCTGTGTCTCCCTACTGTTCCCCCACCCCCCGCTCATGCCCCGTGTGTCTCTCCCCTTCCACCATCCCCCGCTCATATCCCGTGTCTCCCTTGTGTTAACCCCCACCCATGCCCTGTCTCCCCTGTTAACCCCCTTCTCTTGCCCCGTGTCTCCCTTGTGTTATCCCCCACCCCCGCTCATGCCCCGTGTCTCTCCCCTCCCCCCCCACCCCCGCTCATGCCCCGTGTCTCCCTACTGTTCCCCCCACCCCCCGCTCATGCCCCGTGTGTCTCTCCCCTTCCCCCCACCCCCCGCTCATGTCCCGTGTCTCCCTTGTGTTAACCCCCACCCATGCCCTGTCTCCCCTGTTACCCCCGCTCATGCCCCGTGTCTCCCTTGTGTTACCCCCCACCCCCCGTGTCTCTCCCCTTCCCCCCACCCCCCGCTCATGCCCCGTGTCTCCTTCCTTTCCCCCGCTCATGCCCCGTGTGTCTCTCCCATCCCCCTCATCCCCCCTTATGTCCTGTGTGTCTCTCCCCTCCCCCCCACCCCCTGCTCATGCCCCGTGTGTCTCTCCCCATCCCCCCCACCCCCGCTCATGCCCCCTGTGTGTCTCTGCTCTTCCCCCCTACCCCAACCCCCCGCTCATGCCCGTGTCTCTCTCCCCTTCCCCCCGCTCATGCCCCGTGTCTCTCTCCCCTTCCCCCTACCCCCCGCTCATGCCCCGTGTCTCTCTCCCCTTCCCCCACCCCTGCCCCGTGTCTCTCTCCCCTTCCCCCCGCTCATGCCCCGTGTCTCTCTCCCCTTCCCCCCCACCCCCCGCTCATACCCTGTGTCTCCCTACTGTTCCCCCACCCCCTGCTCATGCCCCGTGTCTCTCTCCCCTTTCCCCCACCCCCCTGCTCATGCCCCGTGTTTCCCTACTGTCCCCCACCCCCCGCTCAATCCCTGTGTCTCTCTCCCCATCCCCCCACCCCCCGCTCATGCCCCATGTGTCTCTCTCCTTACCCCCCATTGCCCGCTCATGCCCCGTGTGTCTCTCCCCTTCCCCCCTACCCCCTGCTCATGCCCCATGTCTCCCTCCTTTCCTCCCACCCCCCGCTCATGCCCCGTGTCTCTCCCCTCCCCCACCCCCTGCTAATGCCCCGTGTCTCTCCCCTATTCCCCCCACCCCCCGCTCATGCCCTCTGTGTCTCTCCCCTTCCCCCCCACACACCGCTCATGCCCCATGTGTCTCTCCCCTTCCCCCCACCCCCCGCTCATGCCCCGTGTGTCTCCCTACTGTTCCCCCCACCCCCTGCTCATGCCCTGTGTGTCTCTCCCCTTACCCCCACCCCCCGCTCATGCCCCGTGTCTCTCCCCTTCCCCCCCACCCCCGCTCATGCCCCGTGTCTCCCTACTGTTCCCCCCACCCCCCGCTCATGCCACTCATGCCCCGTGTGTCTATCCCCTCCCCCCTACACCCCGCTCATGCCCTGTGTCTCTCTCCCCTTCCCCCCCACCCCCGCTCATGCCCCATGTCGCCCTCCTTTCCCCCACCCCCTGCTCATGCCCTGTGTGTCTCTAACCTTCCCCCCGCTCATGCCCCACGTGTCTCTCCCCTTCCCCCCACTCCCGCTCATGCCCTGTGTGTCCCTACTGTTCCCCCCACCCCCGCTCATGCCTATGTGTCTCTCCCCTTCCCCATCCCCCGATCATGTCCGTGTCTCCCTTGTGTTAAACCCCACCCGTGCCCTGTCTCCCCTGTTACCCCCCGCTCATGCCCTGTGTCTCCCTTGTGTTATCCCCCACCCCCGCTCATGCCCCGTGTCTCCCTACTGTTCCCCCCACCCCCGCTCATGCCCCGTGTGTCTCTCTCCTTCCCCCCACCCCCCGCTCATGTCCCGTGTCTCCCTTGTGTTAACCCCCACCCATGCTGTGTGTCCCCTGTTACCCCCGCTCATGCCCCGTGTCTCTCCCCTTCCCCACCCCCCACTCATGCCCCGTGTCTCCCTCCCTTCCCCCGCTCATGCCCCGTGTGTCTCTCCACTCCCCCACACCCCTGCTTATGTCCCGTGTGTCTCTCCCCTCCCCCCACCCCCCGCTCATGCCCCCTGTGTCTCTCCCCTTCCCCCCCACCCCCGCTCACGCCCCGTGTGTCTCTCCTCTTCCACCCTACCCCAGGCCCCCCGCTCATGCCCGTGTCTCTCTCCCTTCCCCCGAACCCTGCTCATGCCCCGTGTCTCTCTCCCCTTCCCCCCACCCCTGCTCATGCCCCGTGTCTCTCTCCCCTTCCCCACCCCCCGCTCATGCCCCGTGTCTCTCTCCCCTTCCCCCGCTCATGCCCCGTGTCTCTCTCCCCTTCCCCCGCTCATACCCCGTGTCTCCCTCCTTTCCCCCCACCCCCCTGCTCATGCCCCGTGTCTCCCTCCTTTCCCCCACCCACCCACTCATGCCCTGTGTCTCTCCCCTCCCCCACCCCCGCTAATGCCCTGTGTCTCTCCCCTCCCCCCACCCCTCGCTCATGCCCCGTGTGTCTCTCCCCCCCCCACCTCCGGCTCATGCCCCGTGTGTCTCTCGCCTTCCCCCCACCCCCCGCTCATGCCCCATGTGTCTCTCCACTTCCCCCCACCCCCCGCTCATGCCCCGTGTGTCTCTCCCCTTCCCCCCACCCCCGCTCATGCCCCGTGTGTCTATCCCCTTCCCCCCACCCCCGCTCATGGCCCGTGTCTCTCGCATTTCCGTGCAGCCAACAAGGACTTCCCCGCGGTTGTCCAAAGTTACACCTGTAACTCCACCTCCAGCTGAGGCTGAGAGGGAGGTACAACCCTGTGTGGTAGAATTAGACTCTGAAGAAGAGCTAATGGAAGGCCAGGAACTCATTTGAGATCTGGATCCTGTTGACCATCCTGAGCTGCAGTCTTTACTGGCAGAAGGTGGACCCAAACAGGGCAGACTTCAGTAAGGGACAGAGGGAATGTCCAACTCTGGAAGGGTCTTCGGGCTGAAGGGCAAGAGCCTGGGAAATACAGGTTGCACTGGGAATATGGCCTCTTCTACAGTGAACCGACCGGGTCTGCACCTGGAGACTACAAACGACTTGTAGTACCCCAAGAGAACAGACCACAGTTCTTGCATTTAGCCCACGAGATTCCTTTGGCTGGTCACTTGAAGTTTCAAGAAGACTAAGGAAAGGCTCTCTCTCTACTTTTATTGGCCGAAGATGGGGCCGAAGTAGAAAAACACTGCAGGAGCTGCCACACCTGCCAGACCTCTGATAAGGTTGGCGCCAAGAATGTGGCACCTTTAGTGCCTCTCCCAGTTGTGGAAGTCCCATTTGAGAGAGTAGGGATTGACATTGTTGGTCCCCTTGATCCTCCAACCTCCTCAGGCAACAGGTTTATAATTGTTGTAGTAGACCATGCTACTAGGTATCCTGAAGCAATTCCTATGAGGACTGTTACAGCTCCGGCTGTGGCTAAGGCCCTCCTTGGTATTTTTACCAGGGTCAGGTTTCCTAAGGAAGTAATCTCTGACAGGGGGTCAAACTTTATGTCCCACTATATGAAAGCCATGTGGAAAACCTATGGAGTTACTTACAAGTTCTCAACGGCTTACCACCCCCAAACCAATGGGTTGGTAGAACGGTTCAACCGAACCATGAGGAGCATGATAGGTGCTTTAGAAGAACCCCTTAAACGGAAGTGGGAGTTCTACTGCCATGCCTTCTCTTTGATTATAGAGAAGTCCCTCAGGAGGGAGTAGGTTATTCTCCCTTTGAGCTTCTCTATGGTCATCCCGTCAGAGGTCCATTGGCCCTGATTAATGAAGGGTTGGAGAGTGCTCCTTCCCCAAAGCCAGTCAGAGTGACTGACTACGTGATAGGTCTCCGGAGGAGAATGTCGCACATGATGACAGAAGCAAGCGATAACTTGAAAGCTGGACAAGCATTGGTCAAGCACTGGCATGATCAAAAGGCTAACATGGTTGAGTTCACTCAAGACCAGCTCATTCTCGTTATGATCCCAACAAGGCAGAGGGCCTTGCAAGACAAATGGATGGGACCCTTCAGAGTTGTGGGTAAACTCGGAGAGGTCAACTATCTGGTGGACTTGGGCAATCCCAAAGAGGCTCCCACAGTCTTCCACACCAACCGACTCAAAGCGTATGTCTCGAGACCTGATGTAGGAGCGTTGCTTCCTGCATCATCCCGAGGAAGAAGAAGAGAGTGAAGCTCTTCCGGATCTCCTCAGAGGCTTACCTTTAGACGAAAAAATTGAAGGAGTAAATCTCTCTTCAAATCTGACACCTGAGCAACAAGCTGACATCTGACCCCGCTCATGGCCCGTGTGTCTCTCCCCTTCCCCCTACCCCCTGCTCATGCCCTGTGCCTCCCTCCTTTCCCCACCCCCGCTCATGCCCCATGTCTCCCTCCCCATCCCCCCACTCCCGCTCATGCCCCATGTGTCTCTCTCCTTACCCCAACCCCCTGCTCATGCCCCGTGTGTCTCTTCTTCCCCCACCCCCCGCTCATGCCCTGTTGTCTATCCCCTTCCCCCCACCCCCCGCTCATGCCCCGTGTCTCTCTCCCCTTCCCCCCACCCCCACTCATGCCCCGTGTGTTTCTCATCTTCCCCCCACCCTCCTCTCATGCCCGTGTCTCTCTCCCCTTCCCCCCCACCCCGCTCATGCCCCATGTCTCCCTACTGTTCCCCCCACCCCCGCTCATGCCCTGTGTCTCTCTCCCCTTCCCCCCACCCCCTGCTCATGCCCCGTGTCTCTCTCCCCTTCCCCCCACCCCCGCTCATGCCCCGTGTCTCTCTCCCCTTCCCCCCACCCCCCGCTCATGCACCGTGTCTCTCTCCCCTTCCCCCCACCCCCTGCTCATGCTCTGTGCGTCTCTCCCCTTCCCCCCACCCCCTGCTCATACCCCGTGTCTCCCTACTGTCCCCCAACCCCCCGCTCATGCCCCGTGTCCTCTTCCCCTTCCCCCCACCCCCCGCTCATGCCCCTTGTGTCTCTCCCCTTCCCCCCACCCCCCGCTCATGCCCCGTGTGTCTCTCCCCTTCCCCCTACCCCCTGCTTCATGCCCTGTGCCTCCCTCCTTTCCCCCACCCCCGCTCATGCCCCATGTCTCCCTCCTTTCCCCCCACCCCCGCTGATGCCCCGTGTCTCTCCCCTCCCCCACCCCCGCTCATGCCCCGTGTGTCTCTCCCCTTCCCCCCACCCCCCGCTCATGCCCCGTGTCTCTCTCCCCTTGCCCCCGACCCCCCGCTCATGCCCCATGTCTATCTCCCCTTCCCCCAACCCCTGCTCATGCCCCGTGTCTCTCTCCTCTTTCCCCCCATCCTCACCCGCCGCTCATGCCCATGTCTCTCTCCCCTTCTCCCACCCCCGCTCATGCCCCATGTCTCCCTACTGTTCCCCCCACCCCCCGCTCATGCCCCGTGTCTCTCTCCCTTCCCCCCACACCCCGCTCCTGCCCTGTGTCTCTCTCCCCTCCCCCCACACCCCCGCTCATGCCCCGTGTCTCTCACCCCTTCCCCCCACCCCGCCGCTCATGCCCCGTGTCTCTCTCCCCTTCCCCCCACCCCCCACTCATGCCCTGTGTCTCTCTCCCCTTCCCCCCACCCCCCCGCTCATGCTCTGTGTCTCACTCCCCTTCCCCCCAACCCCCCTGCTCATACCCTGTGTTTCCCTACTGTTACCCCACCCCCCGCTCATGCCCCATGTGTCTCTCTCCTTACCCCCCAACCCCCGCTCATGCCATGTGTGTCTCTCCCTTCCCCCCTACCCCCTGCTCATGCCCCGTGTCTCCCTCCTTTTGCCCCACCCCCTGCTAATGCCCCATGTCTCCCGCCTTTCCCCCTACCCCCCGCTCATGCCCGTGTCTCTTCCCTTCCCCCCACTCCCCGCTCATGCCCGTGTGTCTCTCCCCTCCCCCCCACACACCGCTCATGCCCCGTGTGTCTCTCCCCCTCCCCCCAACCCCCACCCATGGACCCATGTGTCTCCCTACTGTTCCCCCACCCCCTGCTCATGGCTCGTGTGTCTCTGCCCTTACCCCCTCCCCCGATCATGGTCCCGTGTGACTTTCCCCTTCCCCCACCCCCACTCATGGCCCCGTGTGTCTATCCCCTTCCCCCCACCCCCGCTCATGCCCTGTGTCTCTCTCCCCTTCCCCCCACCCCCGCTCATGCCCCGTGTGTCTCTCCCCTTCCCCCCGCTCATGCCCCACGTGTCTCTCCCCTTCCCCCACCCCCGCTCATGCCCTTTGTGTCTCTCCCCTTCCCCCCACCCCCTGCTCATGCCCTGTGTCTCCCTACTGTTCCCCCACCCCCCGCTCATGCCCCGTGTGTCTCTCCCCTTCCACATCCCCCGCTCATATCCCGTGTCTCCCTTGTGTTAACCCCCACCCATGCCCTGTCTCCCCTGTTAACCCCCTTCTCTTGCCCCGTGTCTCCCTTGTGTTATCCCCCACCCCCGCTCATGCCCCGTGTCTCTCCCCTCCCCCCACCCCCGCTCATGCCCCGTGTCTCCCTACTGTTCCCCCCCACCCCCGCTCATGCCCCGTGTGTCTCTCCCCTTCCCCCCACCCCCCGCTCATGTCCCGTGTCTCCCTTGTGTTAACCCCCACCCATGCCCTGTCTCCCCTGTTACCCCCGCTCATGCCCCGTGTCTCCCTTGTGTTACCCCCCCCCCCCGTGTCTCTCCCCTTCCCCCCACCCCCCGCTCATGCCCCGTGTCTCCTTCCTTTCCCCCGCTCATGCCCCGTGTGTCTCTCCCATCCCCCTCATCCCCCCTTATGTCCTGTGTGTCTCTCCCCTCCCCCCCACCCCCTGCTCATGCCCCGTGTGTCTCTCCCCATCCCCCCCACCCCCGCTCATGCCCCCTGTGTGTCTCTGCTCTTCCCCCCTACCCCAACCCCCCGCTCATGCCCGTGTCTCTCTCCCCTTCCCCCCGCTCATGCCCCGTGTCTCTCTCCCCTTCCCCCTACCCCCCGCTCATGCCCCGTGTCTCTCTCCCCTTCCCCCCACCCCTGCCCCGTGTCTCTCTCCCCTTCCCCCCGCTCATGCCCCGTGTCTCTCTCCCCTTCCCCCCACCCCCCGCTCATACCCTGTGTCTCCCTACTGTTCCCCCACCCCCTGCTCATGCCCCGTGTCTCTCTCCCCTTTCCCCCACCCCCCTGCTCATGCCCCGTGTTTCCCTACTGTCCCCCACCCCCCGCTCAATCCCTGTGTCTCTCTCCCCATCCCCCCACCCCCCGCTCATGCCCCATGTGTCTCTCTCCTTACCCCCCATTGCCCGCTCATGCCCCGTGTGTCTCTCCCCTTCCCCCCTACCCCCTGCTCATGCCCCATGTCTCCCTCCTTTCCTCCCACCCCCCGCTCATGCCCCGTGTCTCTCCCCTCCCCCACCCCCTGCTAATGCCCCGTGTCTCTCCCCTATTCCCCCACCCCCCGCTCATGCCCTCTGTGTCTCTCCCCTTCCCCCCCACACACCGCTCATGCCCCATGTGTCTCTCCCCTTCCCCCCACCCCCCGCTCATGCCCCGTGTGTCTCCCTACTGTTCCCCCCACCCCCTGCTCATGCCCTGTGTGTCTCTCCCCTTACCCCCACCCCCCGCTCATGCCCCGTGTCTCTCCCCTTCCCCCCCACCCCCGCTCATGCCCCGTGTCTCCCTACTGTTCCCCCCACCCCCCGCTCATGCCACTCATGCCCCGTGTGTCTATCCCCTCCCCCCTACACCCCGCTCATGCCCTGTGTCTCTCTCCCCTTCCCCCCCACCCCCGCTCATGCCCCATGTCGCCCTCCTTTCCCCCACCCCCTGCTCATGCCCTGTGTGTCTCTAACCTTCCCCCCGCTCATGCCCCACGTGTCTCTCCCCTTCCCCCCACTCCCGCTCATGCCCTGTGTGTCCCTACTGTTCCCCCCACCCCCCGCTCATGCCTATGTGTCTCTCCCCTTCCCCCATCCCCCGATCATGTCCCGTGTCTCCCTTGTGTTAAACCCCACCCGTGCCCTGTCTCCCCTGTTACCCCCCGCTCATGCCCTGTGTCTCCCTTGTGTTATCCCCCACCCCCGCTCATGCCCCGTGTCTCCCTACTGTTCCCCCCACCCCCGCTCATGCCCCGTGTGTCTCTCTCCTTCCCCCCACCCCCCGCTCATGTCCCGTGTCTCCCTTGTGTTAACCCCCACCCATGCTGTGTGTCCCCTGTTACCCCCGCTCATGCCCCGTGTCTCTCCCCTTCCCCCACCCCCCACTCATGCCCCGTGTCTCCCTCCCTTCCCCCGCTCATGCCCCGTGTGTCTCTCCACTCCCCCACACCCCTGCTTATGTCCCGTGTGTCTCTCCCCTCCCCCCACCCCCCGCTCATGCCCCCTGTGTCTCTCCCCTTCCCCCCCACCCCCGCTCACGCCCCGTGTGTCTCTCCTCTTCCACCCTACCCCAGCCCCCCGCTCATGCCCGTGTCTCTCTCCCTTCCCCCGAACCCTGCTCATGCCCCGTGTCTCTCTCCCCTTCCCCCCACCCCTGCTCATGCCCCGTGTCTCTCTCCCCTTCCCCACCCCCCGCTCATGCCCCGTGTCTCTCTCCCCTTCCCCCGCTCATGCCCCGTGTCTCTCTCCCCTTCCCCCCGCTCATACCCCGTGTCTCCCTCCTTTCCCCCCACCCCCCTGCTCATGCCCCGTGTCTCCCTCCTTTCCCCCACCCACCCACTCATGCCCTGTGTCTCTCCCCTCCCCCACCCCCGCTAATGCCCTGTGTCTCTCCCCTCCCCCCACCCCTCGCTCATGCCCCGTGTGTCTCTCCCCCCCCCCACCTCCGGCTCATGCCCCGTGTGTCTCTCGCCTTCCCCCCACCCCCCGCTCATGCTCCGTGTGTCTCTACCTTCCCCCCACCACCCGCTCATGCCCTGTGTGTCTCCCTACTGTTCCCCCCATCCCCCGCTCATGCCCCATGTGTCTCTCCACTTCCCCCCACCCCCCGCTCATGCCCCGTGTGTCTCTCCCCTTCCCCCCACCCCCGCTCATGCCCCGTGTGTCTATCCCCTTCCCCCCACCCCCCGCTCATGCCCCGTGTCTCTCGCATTTCCGTGCAGCCAACAAGGACTTCCCCGCGGTTGTCCAAAGTTACACCTGTAACTCCACCTCCAGCTGAGGCTGAGAGGGAGGTACAACCCTGTGTGGTAGAATTAGACTCTGAAGAAGAGCTAATGGAAGGCCAGGAACTCATTTGAGATCTGGATCCTGTTGACCATCCTGAGCTGCAGTCTTTACTGGCAGAAGGTGGACCCAACAGGGCAGACTTCAGTAAGGGACAGAGGGAATGTCCAACTCTGGAAGGTCTTCGCCACCAGGCAGAAGCTCAGGCTGAAGGGCAAGAGCCTGGGAAATACAGGTTGCACTGGGAATATGGCCTCTTCTACAGTGAACCGACCGGGTCTGCACCTGGAGACTACAAACGACTTGTAGTACCCCAAGAGAACAGACCACAGTTCTTGCATTTAGCCCACGAGATTCCTTTGGCTGGTCACTTGAGTTTCAAGAAGACTAAGGAAAGGCTCTCTCTCTACTTTTATTGGCCGAAGATGGGGGCCGAAGTAGAAAAACACTGCAGGAGCTGCCACACCTGCCAGACCTCTGATAAGGTTGGCGCCAAGAATGTGGCACCTTTAGTGCCTCTCCCAGTTGTGGAAGTCCCATTTGAGAGAGTAGGGATTGACATTGTTGGTCCCCTTGATCCTCCAACCTCCTCAGGCAACAGGTTTATAATTGTTGTAGTAGACCATGCTACTAGGTATCCTGAAGCAATTCCTATGAGGACTGTTACAGCTCCGGCTGTGGCTAAGGCCCTCCTTGGTATTTTTACCAGGGTCAGGTTTCCTAAGGAAGTAATCTCTGACAGGGGGTCAAACTTTATGTCCCACTATATGAAAGCCATGTGGAAAACCTATGGAGTTACTTACAAGTTCTCAACGGCTTACCACCCCCAAACCAATGGGTTGGTAGAACGGTTCAACCGAACCATGAGGAGCATGATAGGTGCTTTAGAAGAACCCCTTAAACGGAAGTGGGAGTTCTACTGCCATGCCTTCTCTTTGATTATAGAGAAGTCCCTCAGGAGGGAGTAGGTTATTCTCCCTTTGAGCTTCTCTATGGTCATCCCGTCAGAGGTCCATTGGCCCTGATTAATGAAGGGTTGGAGAGTGCTCCTTCCCCAAAGCCAGTCAGAGTGACTGACTACGTGATAGGTCTCCGGAGGAGAATGTCGCACATGATGACAGAAGCAAGCGATAACTTGAAAGCTGGACAAGCATTGGTCAAGCACTGGCATGATCAAAAGGCTAACATGGTTGAGTTCACTCAAGACCAGCTCATTCTCGTTATGATCCCAACAAGGCAGAGGGCCTTGCAAGACAAATGGATGGGACCCTTCAGAGTTGTGGGTAAACTCGGAGAGGTCAACTATCTGGTGGACTTGGGCAATCCCAAAGAGGCTCCCACAGTCTTCCACACCAACCGACTCAAAGCGTATGTCTCGAGACCTGATGTAGGAGCGTTGCTTCCTGCATCATCCGAGGAAGAAGAAGAGAGTGAAGCTCTTCCGGATCTCCTCAGAGGCTTACCTTTAGACGAAAAAATTGAAGGAGTAAATCTCTCTTCAAATCTGACACCTGAGCAACAAGAAGAGTGCAAATCTATGTAGAATCAGTTTGCCTCTCTGTTCTCGATCTCACCAGGCTTGACCCCTTGGGGCCAGCATGACATACTCACTGGTGACTGTCTGCCAGTCAAAAGCAGAGGATACCGAATGTCAGAAAATGTACAAACCCACATCAAAGGTGAGGTCATCAAGATGATTGATCTCAGGGTAATAGAGCCCTCTACTAGTCCATGGTCTAGCCCAGTTGTGTTAGTACCAAAGGCTGGATCTAAAGAACTTAGATTCTGCGTGGATTATAGAGCTCTTAATGCAGTCACCAAGACTGATGCCCACCCTTTGCCAAGAACAGATGAGTTGGTGGATAAACTTGGTTCAGCCAAGTTCCTCACCACATTTGACTTGACGTCAGGCTATTGGCAAATAGCCCTGACAGACCATGCCAAGGAGAAAACTGCATTTTCTACCCCCGTTGGCTTATACCAGTTTAAGGTAATGCCTTTCGGATTGAAGAATGCACCTGCTACATTTCAACGGATGGTAAACCAGGTTCTGAATGGGATGGAGGACTTCTGCATGGCATACTTGGATGACATAGCAGTGTTGAGTAATTCCTGGGAAGAACATGTAACCCACCTAAGAGATGTTTTGCAGGCTCTTGGACGAGCCAATCTGACCATAAAGGCGAGTAAATGCCAAATTGGACAGAGTAAGGTAGTCTATCTTGGACATGAGGTAGGAGGTGGAGAAATAAGGCCTTTGCTCAGTAAGATTGAAGCTGTGCAAACTTGGACAACACCTACTACTCAGACCCAGGTGAGAGCCTTCTTAGGTCTCACTGGGTATTACAGGAATTTCATTGAGAACTATGGGACCATAGCTTGTCCACTGAATGTCATTTCCTCTCCCAAATTTCCTAAAAAGGTTATATGGAACGAGGAGTGCAATCAGGCTTTTGAAAACCTGAAAAAGGCTCTTTGCCAAGCCCCAGTACTCAGAGCTCCTGATTACCACCAAACTTTCATTGTGCAGACAGATGCTTCAAATGTAGGAATAGGTGCAGTACTCAGTCAACTGGATGGGAAAGGTAGGGAGCACACTGTTTTCTTCATCAGCCACAAGCTGAAGGATCCTGAAACAAGGTGGGCAACAATCGAAAAAGAGTGCTTTGCTATCGTGTGGGCTCTGAAGAAGTTTAGGCCATACTTGTATGGTTCTACTTCTGTCATTCAGACTGACCACCAACCCTTGAGATGGTTAATGCAAATGAAAGGGGAAAACCCAAAACTATTGAGATGGTCGATCTGCCTGCAAGGGTTTGATTTTACCATTGAGCACAGGTCAGGGTGTCACCACCAAAATGCTGATGGTCTCTCTAGGATGTATATCATCGACTAGAGGTATGAGATTCATCCAGGCGTGAATTAAATCCTCCTGTCCCTTAGTCTGGGGGGGGGGGGCGAATGTTAGGGAGAATTCTCTGTTTAGGCTGAATTTCCTAACCTAGTGAGTCCCCCAGCAGCTTTGCTGGATTTCTGGAGTTTGTTTTTTTCCATCCTGCCAAGAGTGAGACTCTTTTCTCCCACTCTTGGACATGAATGTGGTTAATTCCTTTGAATGTCAATGTGTTCTATGGGCTATGGGGTCTTTTACTCCATAGGGTCTCATATTGGGCCTCATTAGGACCCAGGCGGTAAGGGGTTTACGGCGGCGTAAACAGCGCCGACCCTTACCGCCTGATTCCGAGGTCCCTTAGCGCCATGGAGGATTTAACACCTGCTTTTAGCAGGTGTTAAAATCCATGGCGCTAAGGGATCATGGTGCTAATTACGCCACCGTAATTTACGGTGGCGTAATTAACGCCTTCCCCACTCCCATTATGCCCTATGGGGCAAAAATGGGAATGGGGAAGGGTAAATGGGGATTGGGGACTTACCGCCCCGCCAACCTCGGAATGGGGCGGTAAGTCCGCCAACCACCATGGCGTGAACGTAGTTTACGCCATGGTGGTAAAGGTACGACCCAGGCGGTAATTTACCGCCTGGGTCGTAATGAGGCCCATTGTGAAAATATAAAAATAATATGAGGCCGGGAAGCCCAAAAGAAACACACCAACACAGGTTACAAAGAACATACACGTGCTTTATTTAAAAGCTACAACAGTTACCAAAGTCAATTGACAAACCGATAGCTATTCGGCTCTAAGAGTAACGTAACGAACTTCAACGAGGGTTCGATGCATTAGTAGAGAGACCGTACATTGGAATACTTGGGTCTTTTATATGATTTGTCCAGCCCTTGGCCAACCCTTTCGCGGGTTAACCATTCTTGGGATCGGGCCTTGGGTTCCTTGCCAGGTCAATCCTATAATTTATGCATTTTGATCAGTTTCGCTGATATAGTTGTACATTTACACATAGGTCAGCAATAGGACAAGGTCTCAGTTCGCGACCCCGACAAGTGGCCTGCAGGCATATTAATTATTCGTGTATGCGGAGGTCACAACGGCCAGAATCTTACTCAGAATGTCATTCGGCCTCCATTTTGATGTTCAGGATGACTTCCACATTACAAGAGAACCTAAAATGGTGGCTTAAGCCAAGATGGCGACTTACATTACTTTCTCTAAGGTTAAGACCTTGCCGCGGAGTCTATTCGCATGATATTTTAGACAACTTGGCGTAGGCCAATACACATACAATTGATGCGATAGGAGGCATAATATTATTTCAATTTCGACAGACCCTCCTTTTGGCCTATGCCAAGTACTAATATCATTTCTAATACTTTTGCAAATAACTCCATGCATTGTCATCCATACATCCTGAATCACTGTCTGTAATGTCTATAGCCATTAGGTCGTTCATCAGAACCTCTTGTAACACAAACTCTTTAGATGCTATATCTGAGGCATACATTCTGTGCCCTACTGTGCTCACTGCTTGAGCACAACATCCCCCTAGCATTACACACATACTAGGTAGACATTGGAAACAGCAACAAAGGAATAGCAGGATCCCTAAAGTAACCAGAATGACAGAGAGCACCTTCCAACCCCAAGATCGTAAAGAATCCCAAAACCAGGCGCTCATTTTCCAATCTCCTACAGGAACATGCACTTCAGAACTAAGGATATGCAAGTTCTGTATTTTCTTTAAAAATTGTCGGCGATGAATCTGGTACGAAAACACAACAAGCGGACCCCACTAATTTGCATACTCCACCACGTTCTGCCAGAATGACAACTAATGCCATCCGATTTTGGAGTGCTACCAATCTTATTGCTTTTTGTTCTAGTGTCATATTGTAGAGTATGTCTGTGGTCCGGTTGATGGTTCTCTCCAGTACCCTTGCTAGTCCCCTAATGTTTTCAGAGTTTGCTATCTGTCCCCAAAAGGGCACAACTGATTTTGCTATATCTCCCAATACTTCCCCAGGGGTATCTCTGTTCTCGTCCCGCCGTGGGCGAGCCTTAGAAACCTCCAATGTACTAGCTACAAATACCCCAGGTAGCAGGAGTCCTAAATAACAGGTTCCCTGCCAATCCTTGGGCAACCAGGG
The DNA here is from genome assembly GCF_040938575.1 of Ambystoma mexicanum. NCBI lineage: Eukaryota > Metazoa > Chordata > Amphibia > Caudata > Ambystomatidae > Ambystoma > Ambystoma mexicanum. The sequence goes on along the minus strand of NC_090937.1, from coordinate 902,526,018 downwards.
AAATGCTGAACTACCACAAACAAAATAAACAGGCCCCCCTACATACAGAGGCCTGTTCTCTCCAGTCAAATTTACAATGTTCATACAACCTCCAAAATATCCCATTGGCCGAGTGCCATTTCTTTGTACACAAAAGGGGACTGAATCAGGGCTATGATTTATAGAGTAGGATGGAGGAACGGCGTCCGTATTGCCTATCGGAGTCATTTTAAAGGAAATTAGAGTTTGAAAGGGAAGAGATAGTTTATCAGACGGCCTAATAGAAGCAACATTAGGTTTACTTATATTTGCAAAAAGCGAGCATCCCAGGGGAGTTAATTCACGTTTCTCAAAATCATTCAAATTAGTTTAATCAAAGTTCCCTGAGATGCTATCATTCCAACGGCCAAAGAATAGTGCTCTAAGAGAGGCATAGCAAGCAGTCGTTAAAGGTAAAGGGTGAATATACCATCCTAGCCCCTTGTTCCCATGTTGCGGTAAATGAGTGCAAATCCAACAATTACTCTTATTGAAAATGGCATGCGTTTCATTCATTACTATCATTAAAGTGTTATTATGATACTTTCGTCTATGCTGGGAGTCTCTAGGGGACAGAGTGTGAAGGTGTACAGATGGAGTCAAAGCAGTAGGTACAATCTCAATTGGCAGTAGAGGTTTTAGAGGGTACATTTCTTCAAAGTACCAAAGTCCTACAGCAGTAATCGCACAAATACCAATTATCATTAACACAACACAGCAATACGTTTTCGGGGCCCAGGCACATTGTTCGTTGTCCGAGTTGGTCACACCCCTATTTACAAGTCCAGTGCGGGGAGCAGCGGTGGAGGTGGCAGGCATTGCAGTTTCTCAATCGACGACCCCAATGTTCGTTGCTGGCGACACTACGGTCGCGCGACTTCTTAGTCCTTCCCAACCCTAGCCAGCAGAATCCCTTTTTGCTCCTTTTGTTCGAAAGGAACTTTCTTATACAAGAGAAAACTTTCAATCACTTCTCCTTTCCAAATGCACGGAAAGACCCGTGCCGTAGTTCTATTTTCTTCGTCGAAGGTTGTACCTGGCGGTACCCAAAACTGTTTGATCCGAAAACAAGGCGTCGTCACTCACTGAGGGAAGCGACGTATCGGAGGCGACGGAAGTCGCAGAACTTGAAACAGTGTTTTCCGGAAGTGACTTTTCGAAAGAGTGCAGAAACGAAATGGACTGTTCCCCAAGCTCCACGGGCTCAGAGAAATTCTCCGACGCACTCACAGCGCTGTTTGCTACTCCAAGATCAGAGATTGTAGCATCAGCGAGGGGTTCTGCTTCTTCTGTAACGTGTGGCGTTGGGTGAGGAAGTTTCTTGACATGCGTCGCGTGGATCCAGTGTTTTTTCCCAGCCACCCGCACTGCTGTCCGGGTGACCAACAGCACCTGGTAGGGTCCCCTCCAGCGAGGAGCGAGACAGGAAGACCTTTCGTAGGCCTTCACTAGGACCCAACTTCCAGGCTGAATATCGTGTCCTGGGCCCGTGAACCGTACAGGTAAAGCCGAGTAAACCTGATGATAAATGAAATGCAGGTTTTTAGTCAACTGGTTGCAGTAGTCTACAAGCAATACATTTTCCACCTCCGTCAGGGCTTTAGGCTTTGGGAGACCCCAAATGTAAGCAGGTCTCCTCATCACTACCTCAAATGGAGAAAGCCCAGTCTTAGTTTGAGGTGTGGTACGCATGGCTAATAATACAATAGGTAAGGCATCTGGCCATTTCAGTTTGGTATCGGCACATGTTTTTGCAAGCTTATTCTTTAAGATACCATTATGTCTTTCTACCAACCCAGCACTTTGAGGATGTCTGGCTGAGTGAAATCGTTTCTCAATATGTAACGCTGTGCATATCTGCAAAATTACTGCTGCAACAAAATGGGGACCATTGTCCGACCAAATTACCCTTGGGAGCCCAAATCGTGGAAAGAATTCTTTTACCATAGTCTTTGCAGTGGTCATGGCAGTAGCATCTTTAATGGGGAAAGCCTCGACCCATTTACTAAAAGCACAAATAATTACAAGAACATATTTTAAATTGTTACACCATTCCATCTCAATAAAATCAAAGTGGATGACCTCGAAGGGAACAGAAGGGGGCCCAAAGCTTCCCCTTGGAGTTACTGTCCCCTTCCCCACATTGTGCTGTAAGCAAATCATACAGTTCTGAACATATTGTTGTGCAGTCTTCAGAATTTTGTCATTCACCCAAACTTGTTCTAGCATTTTCGTGATCTGCTGAGCACACACATGCGTAGGACCGTGTGCCATCGTAACCATTGCCAGTACATATGAATCAGGGAGCAACCATTTTCCTTCAGATGTATCCACCCAACACCCATCATCATCCAGCTTCCCCATTCCTTCGGCCCACTTTTTAGACTCTTCTATTGTGGCATCAGTCTGGATATCTCGCACAGACCCGATACCCTCATCCATTACATAGGCATCTTTTGTTTCCCTTAGAGCATACATGTCCGTGCTAAGGTCTGTGGCCGTTTGCCTGGCTATCTGGTCAGCGAAAGCGTTCCCTTTTCCCACATCATCTATGACCTTACGATGTGCTGCACACTTCATGATCGCTAACTGCCTAGGGAGCGAGAGTGCCGAGAGCAATTGCACTATCAGGGGACCATGCTGGATCTTGGTCCCATGTGAGGTCAGGAACCCTCTTTCCGACCAGAGCCTCCCGAAGTTGTGAGCCACCCCATAGGCGTACTGGCTATCAATATATATGTTTACTATACGCCCTTCAGAGAGTTCACAAGCTCGGGTCAACACTATAATCTCTGCGGCCTGCGCAGAGTTATACGAAATTCTCTTAGTTTCAACAACTGTACTCAACGTAGTAACTGCGTAAGCAGCTGTAGATGTACCATCTGGAAGTTTGAAGCAGGAGCCATCACAAAACAGCTCCCCTTCTGCATTGTCCAAAGGATTATCTATAAGATCTATCCTGCCCTTCGTTTCCTGTTCAGTGATATACAGGCAGTCATGTAATTCTTCGTCACCGCAAACAGTATTTTGCGGGAAAGGTAGGAGTTCAGCCGGATTAAGAACACAACACCTCTTAATTTGAATGTGAGGGGCAAACAGAATGAATTCATACCTTGTTAGCCATGCAGAGGTGAGGTGTTGCGTTTGGGTTTGTTCAATAGGATATCTACAGAGTGAGGTACCATCAAAATCAAATCATGGCCTAGGACCATTCCCTCACTCTGTTTTACAGACGCGGCAGCAGCAGCGACAGCTCGCAAACATCTTGGCAAAGCGTATGCGACAGGATCAAGGGCGGAGGAGTAGTAGCCGAACGGCCTATTCTTCCCTCCCTGTTCCTGTGTTAACACAGCCAAAGCACATCCATCACATTCATGCATAAACAACACAAAGGCCTTGTCATAATTTGGAGTACCCAGAACCGGTGCAGAGCATAACGTGGTTTTGAGAAGCTCAAATGATCGTTGATGTTCCGATTTCCATGGCAGTGGCAGAGAAATGCCCTTCTTCGTCAAAGCCAACATCGGTTTTATCACTAGTGAAAAGTTCGGGATCCACAACCTACAGTAAGAAGCCATACCTATTAAGGCTCTGACTTCCTTCTGTGTATTTGGAACAGACATGCCAGAAATGTGTTTTATTCTTTCAGGTGTCAATCTTCTCCCTTCCTTTGACAGGAGGTAGTCTAAATAGGCGACCTCCTGACAACAATATTGAAATTTATTGAGCGAAACTTTATGACCATTTTTAGCTAGATGAACAAGCAACAGTACAGTGCCTTCTTTACAAGCACTTTCAGAATCTGCAGCCAAAAGCAAATCATCGACATACTGAAGCAGTGTACAAGTAGGTGGCAATTCAAGGGAGTCGAGCTGCTCTTTCAAAGCTCTACTATAAATGCTTGGACTTTCAGTATACCCTTGAGGTGCCCGAGTAAAAGTAAATGAACGTCCCCCCAAGGTGAACGCAAACAAATATCTACTCTCTTTGTGTATAGGAATGCTAAAGAAAGCATTTTTTAAATCCACAACGCTGAAGTGCGTAGCCGTAGCAGGGATCATTGTCAATATCGTTGTTACATCAGGCACAATTGGAAATTGTGGGGCGACAACTCTGTTAATAGCACGAAGATCAATTATGAACCGGTATGGGATTGCATTGTCGCCTTTCTTGTATACAGGCAAAATCGGACTGTTACATAAACTACCTGCAATCTCCTCGATCACCCCACAATGCACAAAATCGGAGACAATGCACTTCAAAGCACGCTCGCCCTCAACTGATATTTTATACTGCGAAATGCGTGGTAATTTAACTCCATGTTTCAAAACTATTTTAACGGGCTCAATCTGTAGTACCCCGACATCATTGTCGTCAACCGCCCATAAACATTCCGGAACAACGCTAAACTCTTAAGGCAATGGTCGAATCAGAAACTGAGAATTGGGAAGTTGCTGTGGTGAAACCGTCAGTTGTACTCCATCAGAGGAACAATGAATTACTGCATTCAATTTCTTTAACAAATTTAACCCCAGCAAATTCTCTCCACAGTTCGAAGTCAGAAGAAAAGGGCAATGGTCTGTAAAGGGACCCAAAGAAACAGACACCGGCGAAGAAACCGGACAGATAATTGGTATACCAAAAAACCCTACAGAAACATTTGTTTGCCCTGACAGTGGAATGTTTGGAACCCGGGAATATCAATGGAGCACTTCTGTGCTCCAGTGTCTATCAAAAACTGGTGTTTCCTATTCCCCACTAATAATTCAACGTAGGGGCCTTTCTGATTAACGGGAATAGGTGAGGGTTCCAAACCCTGCTTCGGGCAGTCCTAATGAAATAGAGTATCGTCGAAAGGAAGCTCTTCAGAAAGATAGGCAGCAGAAGGGTGATCAAATATGTTCTTTGGGTCCACACTCGAAGTCTGATTTTCCCGTGAAAAAGGTTGCTGAGGATCTTGTAAAAACTGACCCCTATCAGGGCCCCCTGCTCCAGGGCGACCTCTAGGTCGTCTACCCATACTCCCAAACGCATTGTTTGACCTTTGTTGAAGGACGGGGCACTGTGCTCGCCAATGACCTTCCTGGCGGCAATAGGCACATTGATTAATATTCACAGAACCCAAAGGAGCGTTTCCTTTTGGGACATACTGACCTCTGGTCTGTGTCGTGCCTCCTCTGGGGTTTCTAACAATTTGTTGTAATAATACTTTGGTTTTCAGATCTCCTCTCCTCTTCTCTATTTTCTCCTTTTCATTATTAACACGGTTCTCATAATACTGAGCCATGTGCAAAACTTCAGATTGAGATTTTACCTGCCAAGCGCTCTCAGAGGACATAATCTGTGACTGGATGTCGGCCAACAATCCACGTACAAATTTGTCCACAAACAACCTTTTCCCAGACTCTGTACCCAAGTCCTGTCCACTGAAGTCAGAAAATACCTGTTCGAATCTATTAAAGAATTCGGTGGCACCTTCAGTTTTCCCTTGAACACAGGCCGTAACCTTGTCCCAAATAATTCTTTTCTCTGGAATTATAGTTTTTAATTTTGCAACAATTCTATCAGGCAAAGTGAGTATTACCTGAGGCGGTTTCTCACCAGCTGGTCTTTCCCCATCAACCCTAATCATATTAGCCCACGTATCTCCCAACCCTGGCACATCGTCTATTGTCCGAACCTGCTTCCATACATCTACGGGAAGGAGTACAGGGAATAACAAGTCAATATCACTTAAGGTGAACACAGAGGACTGCAAAACGGACTCTATCTCTTTGTAAAACCCTGTCAGGTTTTTCCTGATATCGGGAACTGATTGTTTAATAGTGTTCACTTCCTGTCGTGAAAACGGGACGTGAACAAATTGCGATACATAATGCGCAGGGATATCCACAGCGGGTGCACCAGTCCCAGCGTTAGCGGGAATCTCAACCTTTGGGACAAATGTCGGAGGAACCTCTCTCATAGGCAACTGAGATATAGGTAACTCCGACCGCTTACTAAGAAACAGAGCCAGGTCGAGCGCTAAGGCAGTCGAAGAAGTGTCGGGCGAAAAAGCCCTTTTACAAATTCCCAACAACTCTATAGGACAACTAACCTTCTTCCTTACACATTCTTCCTGCAGGTACTGTACCATTACCTGAATTACCTTCCTTTGCATTTCTACTGTATACTGACTATACGTGTCATATACTTCATCTGGCGGAATCGATGAATCCGAGATCCATCGAATCGCATCTTTGGTACAAATTCGTACTTCCGCAGGTGCAGATCTACAACACGGAAGGAACCCTTTCTGTACATGCATACTGTCATCTTCATCATCCTCATCTCGTGACTTTTCAAAGTCCCTCCTATACTCAAGCAATCTTTCAACATGACCATGTACTTTCTTCTCTGTGTCCCTCGAAAGTGCTAAAGCATTTAGATCCCTCACTCCTTGTAGGAGATCCGAATTTTGTAATCTACCCCACATCACACATAAATGAGTCCCCAAACCTTCGATAAAAACATTTTTCTCGGAAAAAATTTTCAAATTAGATAATGTGGAAAAAACATTAACTTGATCACCTTTCTCCATACAGTGTTTAGCCCATGCAAACAATTCCCGTTTCTTATCTGCAGAAACAGTATTACGAGTGACAATCTTTGACCCCGCACCTTGATCAACTTCAGTCAATACGGGACCACTCAGGAGCGGAGGTGTGGGCAAATTCAATAAGGGCGCAACTATCGGCGCGGGAGGAAGGGGTGGTGCGATAGGTGGAGGAACAACAGCTAGAGGAATAGGAACAATAGGTTGTACAGGGGGAACAGGAATAACAGCAGGGAGAGGATCATATGGAGGTGGCGCAGAAGCACCAGGCCTGCGTTCGTTTAACAATTTTTCAATAAATTCTTCAGAAACATGGAAATCTTTAGAGGGATACATTTTCTGGATTCCGAGTGAAAAAGCCCTATCCATATTTTTAACTGACTCTGAATGTTTTTCCTTATCATATAACAACGCCTTTTCGGCATTTGTTTTATGACGGCGTGCATGTTTATCCCTACTTTTAAGCTGCTGTAATGCTTCTTTTTTCCAATTCTGCAAAACATAAAAGGCTGCAGGTCTAGCCTTCTTTTTTAGCAAGACCGATTCTAGGTATTCAATACGGGGATCTCAAAACTACCATTGATTGGCCACTGAAATTCGGAGGCATGTCTGGTCTGTCTGTGCCAAATATCATTAAATACTATACTTCCAATGCCATACTTACAGTCATAGTACATGCCGGCGACCCCTCCTGTGGTGCCAGGCGGCTAAATTCCAAAGATTGTCTATCGCTGCAGAACAGAGCCCTAAAGCAGCTAGACAATTTCCCAGGCATTTCACTATCGTCCAAGGATCGGATCGTGCAGCGCTGCCGAGGTATCACGTCTCGTTCGGTCGGGCCCGCAGTATCACACCGTCCGATCCCGGTTCGTTAGTCTGCGTCAACCTTCAATGATCCGGCATCAATCTTGAGGGTCCCTGTTCGGGCGCCAACTGTGAAAACATAAAAATAATATGAGGCCGGGAAGCCCAAAAGAAACACACCAACACAGGTTACAAAGAACAAACAAGTGCTTTATTTAAAAGCTACAACAGTTACCAAAGTCAATTGACAAACGGATAGCTATTCGGCTCTCAGAGTAACGTAACGAACTTCAACGAGGGTTCGATGCATTAGTAGAGAGACCATACATTGGAATACTTGGGTCTTTTATGTAATTTGTCCAGCCCTTGGCCAACCCTTTCGCGGATTAACCATTCTTGGGATCGGGCCTTGGGTTCCTTGCCAGGTCAATCCTATAATTTATGCATTTTGATCAGTTTCGCTGATATAGTTGTGCATTTACACATAGGTCAGCAATAGGACAAGGTCTCAGTTCGCGACCCCGACAAGTGGCCTGCAGGCATATTAATTATTCGTGTGTGCGGAGGTCACAACGGCCAGAATCTTACTCAGAATGTCATTCGGCCTCCATTTTGATGTTCAGGGTGACTTCCACATTACAAGAGAACCTAAAATGGCGGCTTAATCCAAGATGGCGACTTACATTACTTTCTCTAAGGTCAAGACCTTGCCGCGGAGTCTATTAACATTATATTTTAGACAACTTGGTGTAGGTCAATACACATACAATTGCGATAGGAGGCATAATATTATTTGGTGTAGGTCAATACACATACAATTGCGATAGGAGGCATAATATTATTTCAATTCCGACAATATGTTTTGCTATGTGTGTTACAACGCACCCTCCGTGCCGTAACACCGAGGCGTCCTAGGGGACCCCCACCATAGACTCCATACCCTGGGACTGACTACTGTCTCCCAGGGCATGTAAAGTCACCATTTTCTTTACTAGACCTAAATTTACTAACAGAACTAGTACAAACCATCCTATTGTGGACGTACTGGTAGGGGTAATTCGATTACCCCTGGGTCTGTTATTCGAGGAGGCACTGTCCCGTCCCCCCTCGTCGAGTTTTGGCTGGTGGCAGTGGAAACTACTTGTTATATTCAACCCCGAATATAACTCTATGGGATTCTTCCCATTGTTAGAAGTTAATACTTTTTCTCGTTAGTCTCTAACATACCACCGGTTTATTTGTCTTAAATAAATCTACCGGTTGGTATTTTCTGCCAGAACTTGGTTTTCAAAATGGCGTTTGTGTTCGTCTCTGTGACTCCTAAACCAAAGGTTGAGACCTTTGTTCCACTTTTGGCGGGCTTCTGCACAGAGGCCCTCCAAAGTGGTGCCATTCTGTCTGGGTACCTCAGGGGGTGTGGAAGGGGTTTTAGGCACCCTGGACTGAGTTACCTTGCGAACTCAAGTCGCACTTTGGTGTAATTGGCCCAAGTGGTGAGCCACCCCGCTCACCACTTACGTGTTTTGAGTGACAGCTAGACTGAATGAATGGAGGTTTTCTGCATAAAAGCAGGGCTTTTGGGACTGGATCTTGAGAAGTCACCACAGGACCAAAGAATCCAACGAGGGTAAAGCTGAGCCGACTTGCAACGATGACACCTCTGGTGGAGCCCTGCTGAACCGACTCACCACTTCACAACGACAGAGGAGATCTCCCGGCTGGAGAGTCTTCTTCCCCTGACTGGTGGGAACAACCAGTCCCCTTTGCTTTTTCTTCGTTCCAGGACGTAGTGGTTGAATTGCCCGTGCTGAGCACCCCGGCAACCGGATAGCCACTACCCACTGTACCACGACCAAAAGGTGGTGCCTTGTGACGGAGCACTCCCCGGCTGGTCTCTTCCCTGGTGGTGCAACGATCTTCAACTTTCCTTCGACGATGAGATCATCTCTTCTCTTGGCAAAGCCCTGACTTGCATCCACCACCAGGAACAACTGCCCCCGCCGGAGCCGTGTCTCCACATACAAGGTACCGTGTCCGCCTGGCTTCCCTCGTGACGGTTAGCGTGAGGTGTCTTAATCCTCGCCTCTCCATTGGGTCGCCTCCAAGCTTTCTTAACTTTCCGTTCTGAACTGGTCCAATCTTTCTATAACAATTTGCGACAAAGACTCGAAGTGCATTTCCACTGTGATACTTTTTGGGACATATCGCCTTGCCTCTCTCCGAGTTGGCCTGGCCTCTGAACTTTGCGATCTACAGTAGACCCTGCCTTACTTGCCTTGCATTTGTTCGTAAAAGTGTTGGTACCGAGTAGATTTCATACCCTGCCTTTTCTCTCCCATCCTAACGAATATTAGAGTGCCATCTAGGTTAAAGCATTCACCTCTGTCTGCAAATAAGTGGTGCCGTTGAACCTAGACTTTTCGAACTATTGTTAGGGGGATTGATTTACTTATAGTAATTGTAATTGAAGTTGTTTGCCGTTTTAGTGCCAGAGTGTTTTCCATAGATGTGTTGTTATAAATAAATACCTATATATCTTTACACCCAAGCTATGTTCCGTGTTTGCTTGTTCTACTGTGTAAATTGCCCTATTTTCTATACTCCACATACTGCCTAACTTTTCTTGAGAGAGGTCTGACTGCTCAGTCGCAGCTACCAGGTGAATCTGTGGGGTACAGACAGCTACCAAGTGGGTTTACTGCCAACACATGTAAGCCTAAATATTTAGCAGTTGTCCCAGAGGGAACTGCACATGTTTTCCGCTTAACACCCACCCCCGCTCATGCCCCGTGTCTCTCTCCCCTTCCCCCCACCCAGTGCTCATGCCCCGTGTCTCTCTCCCCTTCCCCCCACCCCCCGCTCATGCCCCGTGTGTCTCTCCCCTTCCCCCCACCCCCCGCTCATGCCCCGTGTGTCTCTCCCCTTCCCCCCTACCACCTGCTCATGCCCTGTGTCTCTCCCCTTCCCCCCCAGCCCCCACTCATACCCCGTGTCTCCCTACTGTCCCCCCACCCCCCGCTCATGCCCCGTGTCTCTCTCCCCTTCCCCCCACCCCCCGCTCATGCCCCGTGTGTCTCTCCCCTTCCCCTCTACCCCCTGCTCATGCCCTGTGTCTCCCTCCTTTCCCCCCACCCCCCGCTCATGCCTCATGTTTCCCTCCTTTCCCCCCACCCCCCGCTCATGCCCTGAGTCTCTCCCCTCCCCCACCCCCTGCTAAAGCCCCGTGTCTCTCCCCTTCCCCCAACCCCCGCTCATGCCCCGTGTGTCTCTCCCCTTCCCCCAACTCCCCGCTCATGCCCCGTGTGTCTCTCCCCTTCCAACACAACCACCCGCTCATGCCCCGTGTGTCTTTCCCTTCCCTCCCACCCCCGCTTATGCCCCGTGTGTCTCCCTACTGTTCCCCCCAACCCCCGCTCATGCCCTGTGTGTCTCTCCCCTTACCTGCACCCCCCGCTCATGCCCCGTGTGTCTCTCCCCTTCCCCCACCCACCGCTCATGCCCCATTTGTCTATCCCCTTCCCCCCACCCCCGCTCATGCCCCGTGTCTAACTCCCCTTCCCTCCACCCCCCGCTCATGCCCTGTGTCGCCCTCCTTTCCCGCCACCCCCCGCTCATGCCCCGTGTTTCTCTCGCCTCCCCCCCACCCCCCCGCTCATGCCCCGTGTGTCTCTCCCCTTCCTCCCACCCCTGCTCATGCCCCGTGTGTCTCTCCCCTTCCCCCCAGCCCCGCTCATGCCCCGTGTCTCCCTACTGTTCCCCCCACCCCCCGCTCATGCCCCGTGTGTCTCTCCCCTTCCCCCATCCCCCCGCTCATGCCCCGTGTCTCTCTCCACTTCCCCCCAACCCCACGCTCATGAACTGTCTCCCCTGTTTGACCCCATCCCCCGCTCATGCCCCGTGACTCCCTTGTGTTACCCCCCCGCCCCCAGCTCATGCCCCGTGTCTCCCTTGTGTTACCACCCCCACCACCTGCTCATGCTCCGTGTCTCCCTTGTGTTAACCCCCCACCCCCCACTCATGCCTCACGTCTCCCTTGTGTTACCCCCCACCCCCTGCTCATGCCCCGTGTCTCCCTTGTGTTACCCCCCACCCATGTCCTGTCTCCTCTGTTACCCCCACCCCCCGCTCATGCCCGTGTCTCCCTTGTGTTACCCCCCACCCCCCGCTCATGCCCGTGTCTCTCCCCTTCCCCCCACCCCCGCTCACGCCCCGTGTCTCCCTCCTTTCCCCTGCTCATGCCCCATGTGTCTCTCCCCTCCCCCGCACCCACCGCTTATGCCCTGTGTCTCTCTACTCCCCCACCCCCGCTCATGCCCCGTGTGTCTCTCCCCTTCCCCCACCCCGTGCTCATGCCCCATGTGTCTCTCCCCTTCCCCTTCACCACCACCCCCTGCTCATGCCTATGTCTCTCTCCCCTTCCCCCACCCCCCGCTCATGCCCCGTGTCTCCCTACTGTTCCCCCCACCCCCCGCTCAAGTCCCGTGTCTCTCTCCCCTTCCCCCCACCCCCCGCTCATGCCCCGTGTCTCTCTCGCCATCCCCCCACCTCCCACTCATGCCCCGTGTCTCTCTCCCCTTCCCCCACCCCCTGCTCATGCCCCGTGTCTCTCTCCCCTTCCACCCACCCCCCGCTCATGCCCCGTGTCTTTCTCCCCTTCCCCCGGCTCATGCCCTGTGTGTCTCTCCCCTTCCCCCCACCCCCTGCTAATGCCCCGTGTCTCCCTACAGTTCCCCCCACCCCCCTGCTCAGGCCCCGTGTCTCTCTCCCCTTCCCCCACCATCCGCTCATACCCTGTGTGTCTCTCCCCTTCCCTCCACCCCCCGCTCATGCCCCATGTCTCCCTCCTTTACCCCCAGCCCGCGCTCATGCCCCGTGTGTCTCTCCCCTTTCCTCACCCCCCGCTCATGCCCCGTGTGTCTCTCCCCTTCCCCCCACCCCCCGCTCATGCCCCGTGTCTCTCCCGTTCCCCCCATCCCCCGCTCATGCTCTGTGGCTCCCTACTGTTCCCCCCACCGCCCACTCATGCTCCGTGTGTCTCTCCCCTTCCGCCCACCCCCCGCTCATGCCCCGTGTCTCCCTCCTTTCCCCCACCCCCTGCTCCTGCCCTCTGTGTCTCTCCCCTCCCCCCCGCTCATGCCCCGTGTCTCTCCCCTTCCCCCCCACCCCCCGCTCATGCCCCGTGTCTCTCCCCTTCCCCCTCACCCCTGTTCATGCCCCGTGTGTCTCCCTCTTTTCCCCCCACCCCCCGCTCATGCCCGTGTGTCTCTCCCCTCCCACCACCTGCTCATGCCCCATGTGTCTCTCCCCTCCCCCACCCCCCGCTCATGCCCCATGTGTCTCTCCCCTACCCCCCACACCCCGCTCATGCTCCGTGTTTCTCTCCCCTTCCCCCCCACCCCACCCCTGCTCATGCCCCGTGTCTCTCTCCCCTTCCCCCCATCCCCCGCTCATGCCCGTTTGTCTCTCCCCTTCCACCCCACCCCCCGCTCTTGCCCCGTGTCTCTCCCCTTCCCCCCATCCCCCCTACCCCCCGCTCATGCCCTGTGTCTCTCTCCCCTTCCCCCCACCCCCCGCTCATGCCCCGTGTCTCTCTCCCCTTCCCCCCACCCCCCGCTCATGCCCCGTTTGTCTCTCCCCTTCCACCCCACCCCCCGCTCATGCCCCGTGTCTCTCCCCTTCCCCCCACCCCCGCTCATGCCCCGTGTCTCTCCCCTTCCCCCCCACCCCCTGCTCATGCCCCGTGTCTCTCTCCCCTTCCCCCCATTCGATTACCCCTGGGTCTGTTATTCGAGGGGGCACTGTCCCGTCCCCCCTCGTCGAGTTTTGGCTGGTGGCAGTGGAAACTACTTGTTATATTCGACCCCAAAAATAACTCTACGGGATTCTTCCAATTGTTAGAGGTTAATACTTTTTCTCGTTAGTCTCTCACATACCACCGGTTTATTTGTCTTAAATAGATCTACCGGTTGGTATTTTCTGCCAGAACTTGGTTTTTAAAATGGCATCTGTGTTCGTCTCTGTGACTCCTAAACCAAAGGTTGAGCCCTTTGTTCCACTTTGGCGGGCTTCTGTACAGAGGCCCTCCAAAGTGGTGCCATTCTGTCTGGGTACCACAGGGGGCGTGGGAGGGGGTTTAGGCACCCTGGACTGAGTTGTCTTGCCAACTCAAGTCGCACTCTGGTGTGATTGGCCCAAGTGGTGAGCCACCCCGCTCACCACTTAGCGTGTTTTGAGTGACAGCTAGGCTGAATGAATGGGGGTTTTCTGCATAAAAGCAGGGCTTTTGGGACTGGATCTTCAGAAGTCGCCACAGGACGTAAGAATCCGACGAGGGTAAAGCTGAGCCGACCTGCAACGATGACACCTCCGGTGGAGCCCTGCTGAACCGACTCACCACTTCATAATGACAGAGGAGATCTCCCAGCCGGAGAGTGTTCTTCCCCTGACTGGTGGGCACAATCAGTCCCCTTTGCATTTTCTTCATTCCAGGACGTAGTGGTCGAATTGCCCGTGCTGAGCACCCCCGCAACCGGATAGCCACTACCCACTATACCGCGACCAAAAGGTGGTGCCTTGTGACAGAGCACTCCGCGGCTGGTCTGTTCCCTGGTGGTGCAACGATCTTCAAATTTCCTTTGACGACGAGATCATCTCTTCTCTTGGCAAAGCCCCGACTTGCATCCACCACCAGGAACAACTGCCCCCGCCGGAACTGTCTCTCCACATACAAGGTACCGTGTCCGCCTGGCTTCCCTTGTGACGGTTAGCGCGAGGTGTCTTAATCCTCGCCTCTCCATTGGGTCGCCTCCAAGCTTTCTTAACTTTCTGTTCTGAATTGGTCCAATCTTTCTATAACAATTTGCGACAAAGACTCGAAGTGCATTTCCACTGTGATACTTTTTGGGACATATCGCCTTGCCTCTCTCCGAGTGGGCCTGGCCTCTGAACTTTGCGATCTACAGTAGACCCTGCCTTACTTCCCTTGCATTTGTTCGTAAAAGTGTTGGTACCGAGTTGATTTCATACCCTGCCTTGTCTCTCCCATTCTAACGAATATTAGAGTGCCATCTAGGTTAAAGCATTCACCTCTGTCTGCAAATAAGTGGTGCCGTTGAACCTAGACTTGTTGAACTATTGTTAGGGGGATTGATTTACTTATAGTAATTGTAATTGAAATTGTTTGCCGTATTAGTGCCAGAGTGTTTTCCATAGATGTGTTGTTATAAATAAATACCTATATATCTTTACACCCAAGATCTGTTCCGTGTTTGCTTGTTCTACTGTGTAAATTGCCCTATTTTGTATACTCCACATACTGCCTAACTCTTCTTGAGGGAAGTCTGACTGCTCAGCCATAGCTACCAAGTGAATCTGTGTGGTACAGACTGCTACCAAGTGGGTTTACTGTCAAACACCTGTAGGCCTAAATCTTTTGCAGTGGTCCCAGAGGGAACTGCACAGGTTTTCCGCTTAACAGCCCCACCACCCCGCTCATGCCCTGTGTGTCTCTCCCCTCCCCCCACCCCCCGCTAATGCCCCGTGTCTCTCCCCTTCCCCCCCACCCCCCGCTCATGCCCCGTGGGTTTCTCCCCTTCCCCCCACCGTCCGCTCGTGCCCTGTGTCTCTCCCCTTTCCCCCCACCCCCTGCTCATGCCCTGTGTGTCTCTCCCCTTCCCCCCACTCATGCCCCGTGTGTCTCTCCCCTTCCCTCCCAACCCCTGCTCATGCCCCGGGTCTCCCTCCTTGAGCCCCCACCCCCCCGCTCATGCCCCGTATGTCTCTCCCCTCCCACCACCCCCTGCTAATGCCCCGTGTCTTTCCCCTTCCCCCCCGCCCCCGCTCATGCCCTGTGTCTCTCTGCCCTTCCCCCCACCCCACCGCTCATGCCCCGTGTGTCTCTCCCCTTCCCCCCCACCCCCACTCATGCCCCGTGTCTCCCTTGTGTTACCCCCCACCCCCCGCTCATGCCCGGTGTCTACCTCGTGTTACCCCCGCTCATGCCACGTGTCTCTTTCCAAAGCCCCCCAACACCTGGTCATGCCCCGTGTCTCTCTCCCCTTCCCCCCCGCTCATGCCCCGTGTCTCTCTCCCCTTCCCCCCCGCTCATGCCCCGTGTGTCTCTCCCCTTTCCCCCTACCCCCAACTCATGCCCCGTGTCTCCCTCCTTTCCCCCCACCAACCCACTCATGCCCCGTGTGTCTCTCCCCTCCCCCCACCCTCTGCTAATGCCCTTTGTCTCTCCCCTTCCCAGACACCCCCCGCTCATGCCCCGTGTCTCTCTCCCCTTCCCCCCACCCCCCCGCTCATGCCTCGTTTGTCTCTCCCCTTCCCCCCCACCCCCGCTCATGCCCCGTGTCTCCCTACTGGTCCCCCCACCCCCGCTCATGCCCTGTGTCTATCTCCCCTTCCCCCCACCGCCCGGTCATGCCCCGTGTGTCTCTCCCCTTCCCCCCGCCCCCCACTCATGCCCCGTGTGTCTCTCCCCTTCCCCCCCACCCCCTGTTCATGCCCTGTGTCTCTCCCCTTCAACCCACCCCCCGCTCATGCCCTGTGTCTCCCATCTTTCCCCCCACCCCCCGCTCATGCCCCATGTCTCCCTCCCATCCCCCCATCGCCCGCTCATGCCCTGTGTGTCTCTCACCCACCCCCACCACCCGCTTATGCCCCGTGTGTCTCTCCCCTTCCCCCCACTCATGCCCCATGTGTCTCTCCCCTTCCCCCCGACCCCCCACTCATGCCCCATGCCTCCCTACTGTTCCCCTCACCCCCCGCTTATGCCCTGTGTCTCTCTCCACTTCCCCCCACCCCCCGCTCATGCTGCGTCTCCCCTGTTACCCCCGCTCATGCCCCGTGTCTCTCTCCACTTCCCCTCCACCCCCGCTCATGCCCCGTCTCCCCTGTTACCCCCCACCCCCCGCTCATGCCCCGTGTCTCCCTTGTGTTACCCCCACCCCCCACTCATGCCCCGTCTCCCCTGTAACCCCCCACCCCCCGCTCATGCCCCATGTCTCCCTTGTGTTACCCCACACCCCCCACTCATGCCCCGTGTCTCCCTTGTGTTATCCCCCACCCCCCGCTCATGCCCCGTGTCTCTCTTGTGTTACCCCCCACCCCCGCTCATGCCCCGTGTCTCCCTTGTGTTACCCACCCAATCCCGCTCATAACCCGTGTCTCTCTCCCCTTCCCTCCCCCTCATGCCTGTGTGTCTCTCCCCTTCCCCACCACCTCAGCTCATGGCCCATGTGTCTCTACCCTTCCCCCCAACCCTCGCTCATGCCTCGTGTCTCCCTCCTTTCCCCCCACCCCCGCTCATGTCCCGTGTATCCCTCCTTTCCCCCGCTCATGCCCCGTGTGTCTCTCCCCTCCCCCCCACCCCCCGCTTATGCCCTGTGTGTCTCTCAACTCCCCTCACCCCGCTCATTCCCCGTTTCTCCCTTGGGTTACCCCCCACCCCCGCTCATGCCCCGTGTCTCCCTTGTGTTACCCACACCCCCCACTCATGCCCTGTGTCTCTCCCCTTCCCCCACCTCTGCTCATGCCCCGTGTCTCCCTCCTTTCCCCGCTCGTGCCCCGTGTCTCTCTCCACTTCCCCTCCACCCCCGCTCATGCCCCTTCTCCCCTGTTACCCCCCACCCATGCCCCGTGTCTCCCTTGTGTTACCCCCCACCCCCTACTCATGCCCCGTCTCCCCTGTTGCCACCCACCCCCCGCTCATGCCCCATGTCTCCCTTGTGTTATCCCCCCACCCCCCGCTCATGCCCCGTGTCTCTCTTGTGTTACCCCCACCCCCGTTCATGCCCCGTGTCTCCCTCGTGTTACCCCACCCCCACTCATGCCCCGTGTCTCTCTCCCCTTCCCCCCACCCCCCCTCATGCCCGTGTGTCTCTCCCCTTCCCCCCAACCCGTGCTCATGTCCCGTGTCTCCCTCCTTTCCCCCGCTCATGCCCCATGTGTCTCTCCCCTCCCCCCCACCCCCTGCTTATGCCCTGTGTGTCTCTCAACTCCCACCACCCCCCGCTCATTCCCCGTTTCTCCCTTGGGTTACCCCCCACCCCTGCTCATGTCCTTTGTCTCCCTTGTGTTACCCAGACCCCCCACTCATTCCCTGTGTCTCTCCCCTTCCCCCCCACCCCCTGCTCATGCCCCGTGTCTCCCTCCTTTCCACCCGCTCGTGCCCCATGTGTCTCTCCCCTTCCCCCACCCACCGCTCATGCCCCGTGTGTCTCTCCCCTTCCCCCCCACCCCCACTCATGCCCCGTGTCTCCCTTGTGCTACCCCCCACCCCCCGCTCACGCCCCGTGTCTCCCTTGTGTTACCCATCCACCCGCCGCTCATGCCCCGTGTCTCCCTTGTGTTACCCCCACACCCCCCGCTCATGCCCGGTGTCTCCCTCGTGTTACCCCCCTCATGCCACGTGTCTCTCTCCAAAACCCCCCCAACCCCCGGTCATGCCCAGTGTCTCTCTCCCCTTGCCCCCCGCTCATGCCCCGTGTGTCTCTCCCCTTCCCCCCTACCCCCAACTCATGCCCCGTGTCTCCCTCCTTTCCCCCCACCCACCCACTCATGCCCTGTGTGTCTCTCCCCTCCCCCCACCCTCCGCTAATGCCCTGTGTCTCTCCCCTTCCCTCACACCCCCCGCTCATGCCCCATGTCTCTCTCCCCTTCCCCCCCACCCCCACTCTTGCCCTGTTTGTCTCTCCCCTTCCCCCCACCCCCTGCTCATGCCCCGTGTGTCTCTCCCCTTCCCCCAGACCCCCACTCATGCCCCATGTGTCTCTCCCCTTTCCACCCACCCCCCGCTCATGCCCCTTGTGTCTCTCCCCTTGCCCCCCACGCCCCGTTCATGCCCCGTGTCTCGCCCCTTCCCCCCACCCCCCGCTCATGCCCTGTGTCTCCCTCCTTTCCCCCACCCCACGCTCATGCCCCATGTCTCCCTCCTTTCCGCCATCCCCCGCTCATGCCCCGTGTGTCTCTCACCCACCCCCACCACCCGCTCATGCCCCGTGTGTCTCTCCCCTTCCCCCCCACCCCCCACTCATGCCCCATGTGTCTCTCCCCTTCCCCCCGACCCCCAACTCATGCCCCATGTCTCCCTACTGTTCCCCCACCCCCCGCTCATGCCCTGTGTCTCTCTCCACTTCCCCCCACCCCCGCTCATGCCGCGTCTCCCCTGTTACCCCCCGCTCATGCCCCGTGTCTCTCTCCACTTCCCCTCCACCCCCGCTCATGCCCCATCTCCCCTGTTACCCCCCACCCCCTGCTCATGCCCTGTGTCTCCCTTGTGTTACCCCCCACCCCCCGCTCATGCCCCGTCTCCCCTGTTACCCCCCACACCCCGCTCATACCCCATGTCTCCCTTGTGTTACCCCCCACCCCCCACTCATGCCCCGTGTCTCCCTTGTGTTATCCCCCCACCCCCCGCTCATGCCCCATGTCTCTCTTGTGTTACCCCCCACCCCCGCTCATGCCGTGTGTCTCCCTTGTGTTACCCCCCACCCCCGCTCATGCCCTGTGTCTCCCTTGTGTTACCCCCCCACCCCCGCTCATGCCCGTGTCTCTCTCTCCTTCCCCCCCACCCCCCGCTCATGCCCCGTGTCTCCCTTGTGTTACCCCCCACCCGCCGCTCATGCCCCGTGTCTCCCTTGTGTTACCCCCACACCCCCCGCTCATGCCCGGTGTCTCCCTCGTGTTACCCCCCCTCATGCCACGTGTCTCTCTCCAAAACCGCCCCAACCCCCGGTCATGCCCCGTGTCTCTCTCCCCTTCCCCCCCCGCTCATGCCCCGTGTGTCTCTCCCCTTCCCCCCTACCCCCAACTCATGCCCCGTGTCTCCACCTTTCCCCCCACCCACCCACTCATGCCCCATGTGTCTCTCCCCTCCCCCCACCCTCCGCTAATGCCCTGTGTCTCTCCCCTTCCCTCACACTCCCTGCTCATGCCCCATGTCTCTCTCCCCTTCCCCCCCACCCATGCTCTTGCCCCGTTTGTCTCTCCCCTTCCCACCACCCTCCGCTTATGCCCCGTGTGTCTCTCCCCTTCCCCCCGCCCCCCATTCATGCCCCGTGTGTCTCTCCCCTTTCCCCCCACCCCCGCTCATGCCCCATGTGTCTCTCCCCTTGCCCCCCACCCCCCGTTCATGCCCCGTGTCTCGCCCCTTCCCCCCCACCCCCTGCTCATGCCCTGTGTCTCCCTCCTTTCCCCCCACCCCCCGCTCATGCCCCATGTCTCCCTCCTTTCCGCCATCCCCCGCTCATGCCCCGTGTGTCTCTCATCCACCCCCACCACCTGCTCATGCCCCGTGTGTCTCTCCCCTTCCCCCCTACCCCCTACTCATGCCCCATGTGTCGATCCCCTTCCCCCCGACCCCCAACTCATGCCCCATGTCTCCTTACTGTTCCCCCCACCCCCCGCTCATTCCCTGTGTCTCTCTCCACTTCTCCCCACCCCCGCTCATGCCGCGTCTCCCCTGTTACCCCCTGCTCATGCCCTGTGTCTCTCTCCACTTCCCCTCCACCCCCGCTCATGCCCCGTCTCCCCTGTTACCCCCCACCCCCTGCTCATGCCCCGTGTCTCCCTTTTGTTACACCCCCACCCCCGCTCATGCTCCGTCTCCCCTGTTACCCCCCACCCCACGCTCATACCCCATGTCTCCCTTGTGTTACCCCCCACCACTCACTCATGCCCTGTGTCTTCCTTGTGTTATCCCCCCACCCCCGCTCATGCCCCGTGTCTCTCTTGTGTTACCCCCCACCCCCGCTCATGCCCCGTGTCTCCCTTGTGTTACCCCCCCACCCCCGCTCATGCCCCGTGTCTCCCTCGTGTTACCCCCCCACCCCCGCTCATGCCCCGTGTCTCTCTCTCCCTCCCCCCACCCCCCTCATGCCAGTGTGTCTCTCCCCTTCCCCCCACCCTCCGCTCATGCCCCGTGTGTCTCTCCCCTTCCCCCCAACCCGCGCTCATGCCTCGTGTCTCCCTCCTTTCCCCCCCACCCCCGCTCATGTCCCGTGTCTCCCTCCTTTCCCCCCGCTCATGCCCCGTGTGTCTCTCTCCTCTCCCCCCCCCCCCGCTTATGCCATGTGTGTCTCTCAACTCCCCCCACCCCCCGTTCATTCCCCGTTTCTCCCTTGGGTTACCCCCACCCCTGCTCATGCCCCGTGTCTCCCTTGTGTTACCCACACCACCCACTCATGCCCTGGGTCTCTCCCCTTCCCCCCCAATCCCTGCTCATGCCCCGTGTCTCCCACCTATCCCCCCACCCCCCGCTCATGCCCCATTT
This sequence comes from Ambystoma mexicanum, assembly GCF_040938575.1. Taxonomy (NCBI): domain Eukaryota; kingdom Metazoa; phylum Chordata; class Amphibia; order Caudata; family Ambystomatidae; genus Ambystoma; species Ambystoma mexicanum. The sequence goes on along the minus strand of NC_090937.1, from coordinate 902,505,325 downwards.
GTCTCTCCCCTTCCCCCATCCCCCCACCCCCGCTCATGCCTGTGTCTCTCTCCCCTTCCTCCCCACCCCCCGCTCATGCCCCGTCTCCCCTGTTACCCCCCACCCCCTGCTCATGCCCCGTGTCTCCCTTTTGTTACACCCCCACCCCCGCTCATGCTCCGTCTCCCCTGTTACCCCCCACCCCCCGCTCATACCCCATGTCTCCCTTGTGTTACCCCCCACCACTCACTCATGCCCTGTGTCTTCCTTGTGTTATCCCCCCACCCCCGCTCATGCCCCGTGTCTCTCTTGTGTTACCCCCCACCCCCGCTCATGCCCCGTGTCTCCCTTGTGTTACCCCCCCACCCCCGCTCATGCCCCGTGTCTCCCTCGTGTTACCCCCCCACCCCCGCTCATGCCCCGTGTCTCTCTCTCCCTCCCCCCACCCCCCTCATGCCAGTGTGTCTCTCCCCTTCCCCCCACCCTCCGCTCATGCCCCGTGTGTCTCTCCCCTTCCCCCCAACCCGCGCTCATGCCTCGTGTCTCCCTCCTTTCCCCCCCACCCCCGCTCATGTCCCGTGTCTCCCTCCTTTCCCCCCGCTCATGCCCCGTGTGTCTCTCTCCTCTCCCCCACCCCCCGCTTATGCCCTGTGTGTCTCTCAACTCCCCCCACCCCCCGTTCATTCCCCGTTTCTCCCTTGGGTTACCCCCACCCCTGCTCATGCCCCGTGTCTCCCTTGTGTTACCCACACCACCCACTCATGCCCTGGGTCTCTCCCCTTCCCCCCCAATCCCTGCTCATGCCCCGTGTCTCCCACCTTTCCCCCCACCCCCCGCTCATGCCCCATTTGTCTCTCCCCTTCCCCCCATCCCCCCACCCCCGCTCATGCCTGTGTCTCTCTCCCCTTCCTCCCCACCCCCCGCTCATGCCCTGTGGCTCCCTACTGTTACCCCCACCCCCCACTCATGGCCCGTGTCTCTCTCCCCTTCCCCCCAGCCCCTGCTCATGCCCTGTGTCTCTCTCACCTTCCCCCACCCCCCTGCTCATGCCCCGTGTCTCTCTCCCCTTCCCCCCACCCCCGCTCATGCCCCGTGTCTCTCTCCCCTTCCCCCCTACCCCCAGATCATGCCCCGTGTGTCTCTCCCCTTCCCCCATCCCCCGCTCATGCCCCGTGTGTCTCTCCCCTTCCCCCACCACCCGCTCATGCCCTGTGTCTCCCTACTGTTCCCCCCCACCCCCGGCTCATGCCCCGTGTCTCTCTCCCCTTCCCCCACTCCCTGCTCATTCCCTGTGTGTCTCTCCCCTTACCCCCACCCCCTGCTCATGCCCCGTGTCTCTCTCCCCTTCCCCCCACCCCCCGCTCATGCCCCGTGTGTCTCTCCCCTTCTCCCCCACCCCTCGTTCATGCCGCGTGTCTCCCTCCTTTCCCCCCACCCCCTGCTCATGTCCCATGTCTCTCCCCTTCACCCCACCCCCCGCTCATGCCCGGTGTCTCTCTCCCCCCCCACCCCTGCTCATGCCCCGTGTGTCTCTCCCCTTCCCCCCACCCCCGCTCATGCCTGTGTTTCTCTCCCTTCCTCCCCACTCCCCGCTCATGTCCCGTGTCTCCCTACTGTTCCCCCCACCCCCGCTCATGCCCCGTGTCTCTCTCCCCTTCCCCCCACCCCCGCTCATGTCTGTGTCTCTGTCCCTTCCTCCCCACCCCCCGCTCATGCCCCGTGTCTCCCTACTGTTCCCCCCACCCCCCGCTCATGCCCCGTGTCTCTCTCTCCTTCCCCCCACCCCCTGCTCATGCCCCGTGTCTCTCTCCCCTTCCCCCCACCCCCCGCTCATGCCCCATGTCTCTCTCCCCTTCCCCCCACCCCCGCTCATGCCCCATGTCTCTCTCCCCTTCCCTCCTACCCCCAGCTCATGCCCCATGTGTCTCTCCCCTTCCCCCCACCCCCCGCTCATGCCCCGTGTGTCTCTCCCCTTCACCCCACCACCCGCTCATGCTCTGTGTCTCCCTACTGTTCCCCCATCCCCCTGCTCATGTCATGTGTCTCTCTCCACTTCCCCCCTCCCCCGCTCATGCCACGTCTCCTCTATTACCCCCCACCCCCGCTCATGCCCTGTGTCTCTCTCCCCACCCCCCCGCTCATGCCCTGTGTCTCTCTCCCCACACCCGCCGCTCATGCCCCGTGTCTCCCTTCTGTTACCCACACACCCCCCCTCATGCCCTGTCTCCCCTGTTACCCCCCACCCCCTGCTTATACCCTGTGTCTCCCTTGTGTTACCTCCCACCCCCCGCTCATGCCCCATGTCCCCTGTTACCCCCCACCCCCTGCTCATGCCCTGTGTCTCCCTCGTGTTACCCCCCACCACCGGCTCATGCCCTGTGTCTCTCTCTCCCCTTCCCCCCACCCCCCGCTCATGCCCCGTGTGTCTCTCCCCTTCCCCCAACCCCCGCTCATGCCCCGTGTTTCCCCCCTTTCCCCCCACTCCGCGCTCATGCCCCGTGTCTCCCTCATTTCCCCCCACCCCCGCTCATTCCCTGTGTCTCCCTTGGGTTACCCCCCACCCCCGCTCATGCCCCTTGTCTCCATTGTGTTACCCCCACCCCCCGGCTCATGCCCTGTGTCTCTCCCCTTCCCTCCCACCCCCTGCTCATGCCCCGTGTCTCCCTCCTTTCCCCCCGCTCATGCCCCGTGTGTCTCTCCCCTCCCCCCACCCCCCGCTTATGCCCTGTGTATCTCTCAACTCCCCCCACCCACCGCTCATGCCCCGTGTCTCCCTCCTTTCCCCGCACCCCCGCTCATTCCCTGTGTCTCCCTTGTGTTACCCCCCCACCCGCCACTCATGCCCCGTGTCTCCCTTCTGTTACCCCCCACCCCCTGTCATGCCCTGTCTCCCGTGTAACCCCCCACCCCCCGCTTATACCCCGTGTCTCCCTTGTGTTACCCCCCACCCCACGCTCATGCCCCGTCTCCCCTGTTACTCCCCACCCCCCGCTCATGCCCCATGTCTCGCTTGTGTTACCCCCCACCCCCGCTCATGCCCCGTGTCTCCCTTGTGTTACCCCCCACCCCCTGCTCATGCCCTGTGTCTCCCTCGTGTTACCCCCCACCCCCGGCTCATGCCCTGTGTCTCTCCCTCCCCTTCCCCTCCACCCCCCGCTCATGCCCCGTGTGTCTCTCCCTTTCCCCCAACCCCCGCTCATGCCCCGTGTTTCCCTCCTTTCCCCCCACCCCACGCTCATGCCCCGTGTCTCCCTCCTTTCCCCCGCTCATGCCCCGTGTGTCTCTCCCCTCCCCCCACCCCCCGCTTATGCCCTGTGTGTCTCTCAACTCCCCCCATCCCCCGCTCATGCCCCGTGTGTCTCTCCCCTTCCCCCCGACCCCCAACTCATGCCCCATGTCTCCCTACTGTTCCCCCCACCCCCCACTCTTGCCGCCTCTCCCCTGTTACCCCCCGCTCATGCCCTGTGTCTCTCTCCACTTCCCCTCCACCCCGCTCATGCCCCATCCCCCTGTTACCCCCCACCCCCTGCTCATGCCCCGTGTCTCCCTTGTGTTACCCCCCACCCCAGGCGCATGCCCCGTCTCCCCTGTTACCCCCCACCCCCCGCTCATGCCCCATGTCTCCCTTGTGTTACCCCCCACCCCCCACTCATGCCCCGTGTCTCCCTTGTGTTATCCCCCCACCCCCCGCTCATGCCCCGTGTCTCTCTTGTGTTACCCCCCACCCCTGCTCATGCCCCGTGTCTCCCTTGTGTTACCCACCACCCCCGCTCATGCCCCGTGTCTCCCTCGTGTTACCCCCCCACCCCCGCTCATGCCCCGTGTCTCTCTCTCCTTCCCCCCCACCCCCCCTCATGCCCGTGTGTCTCTCCCCTTCCCCCCCACCCCCGCTCATGCCCCGTGTGTCTCTCCCCTTCCCCCCAACCCCCGCTCATGCCTTGTGTCTCCCTCCTTTCCCCCCACCCCCCGCTCATGTCCCGTGTCTCCCTCCTCTCCCCCCGCTCATGCCCCGTGTGTCTCTCCCCTCCCCCCACCCCCCGCTTATGCCCTGTGTGTCTCTCAACTCCCCCCCGTTCATTCCCCGTTTCTCTCTCCCCTTCCCCCCGCTCATGCCCCATGTCTCTCTCCCCTTCCCTCCCACCCCCAGCTCATGCCCCATGTGTCTCTCCCCTTCCTCCCACCCCCCGCTCATGCCCCGTGTGTCTCTCCCCTTCACCCCACCACCCGCTCATGCCCTGTGTCTCCCTACTGTTCCCCCCATCCCCCGCTCATGCCCTGTTTCTTTCTCCACTTCCCCCACCCCCCGCTCATGCCACATCTCCTCTGTTACCCCCCACCCCCCGCTCATGCCCTGTGTCTCTCTCCCCTTCCCCCCGCTCATGCCCGTGTCTCCCTCCTTGAGCACCCACCCCCCTGCTCATGCCCCGTGTGTCTCTCCCCGTACCCCCACCCCCTGCTAATGCCGCGTGTCTCTCCCCTTCCCCCCCACCCCCGCTCATGCCCCATGTCTCTCTCCCCTTCCGCCCCACCCCCCGCTCATACCCTGTGTCTCTCTCCCTCTTCCCCCCACACCCCGCTCATGCCCCGTGTGTCTCTCCCCTTCCCCCCAACCCCACTCATGCCCTGTGTCTCCCTTGTGTTACCCCCCCACCCCCTGCTCATGCCCCGTGTCTCCCTTGTGTTACCCCCCACCCGCCGCTCATGCCCCGTGTCTAACTTCAGTTAGATCAAGCCCTGTCTCTCCTGTATCCCCCCACCCCCCGCTTATACCCCGTGTCTCCATTGTGTTACCCCCCACCCCCGCTCATGCACCGTCTCCCCTGTTACTCCCCACCCCCGCTTATGCCCCATGTCTCCCTTGTGTTACCCTCCACCCCCCCGCTCATGCCCCGTGTCTCCCTTGTGTTATCCCCCAACCCCCGCTCACGCCCCGTGTCTCCCTTGTGTTTCCCCCCACCCCCTGCTCATGCCCTGTGTCTCCCTCATGTTACCCCCCACCCCCGGCTCATGCCCCGTGTCTCTCTCTCCCCTTCCCTCCTACCACAAGCTCATGCCCCATGTGTCTCTCCCCTTCCCCCCACCCCCCGCTCATGCCCCGTGTGTCTCTCCCCTTCATCCCACCACCCGCTCATGCCCTGTGTCTCCCTACTGTTCCCCCATCCCCCTGCTCATGCCCTGTGTCTCTCTCCACTTCCCCCCACCCCCCGCTCATGCCCCATGTTTCCCTCCTTTCCCCCACGCCCCACTCATGCCCCGTGTCTCCCTCCTTTCCCCCCACCCCCGCTCATTCCCCGTGTCTCCCTTGTGTTATCCCCCCACCCCCCGCTCATCCCCCATGTCTCTCTTGTGTTACCTCCCACCCCCGCTCATGCCCCGTGTCTCCCTTGTGTTACCCCACACCCCCGCTCATGCCCCGTGTCTCCCTCGTGTTACCTCCCCACCCCGCTCATGCCCCGTGTCTCTCTCTCCTTCCCCCCACCCCCCTCATGCCCGTGTGTCTCTCCCCTTCCCCCCACCCCCGCTCATGCCCCGTGTGTCTCTCCCCTTCCCCCCCAACCTCCGCTCATGCCTCGTGTCTCCCTCCTTTCCCCCCACCCCCCGCTCATGTCCCGTGTCTCCCTCCTTTCCCCCCGCTCATGCCCCGTGTGTCTCTCCCCTCACCCCACTCCCCGCTTATGCCCTGTGTGTCTCTCAACTCCCCCCGCTCATTCCCCGTTTCTCCCTTGGGTTACCCCCCACCCCCGCTCATGCCCCGTGTCTCCCTTATGTTACCTACACCCCCCACTCATGCCCTGTGTCTCTCCCCTCCCCCCCACCCGCTGCTCATGCCCCTTGTCTCCCTCCTTTCCCCCTACCCCCCGCTCATGCCCCATGTGTCTCTCCCCTTCCCCCACCCCGCTCATGCCTGTGTCTCTCTTCCCTTCCTCCCCACCCCTCGCTCATTCCCTGTGGCTCCCTACTGTTCTCCCCACCCCCCGCTCATGGCCCGTGTCTCTCTCCCCTTCCCCCCAGCCCCCGCTCATGCCCTGTGTCTCTCTCCCCTTCCCCCACCCCCCTGCTCATGCCCCGTGTCTCTCTCCCCTTCCCCCCACCCCCGCTCATGCCCTGTGTCTCTCTCCCCTTCCTCCCTCCCCCAGATCATGCCCCGTGTGTCTCGCCCCTTCCCCCCACCCCTCGCTCATGCCCTGTGTGTCTCTCCCCTTCCCCCCACCACCGGCTCATGCCCTGTGTCTCCCTACTGTTCCCCCTACCCCCCCGCTCATGCCCCGTGTCTCACTCCCCTTCCCCCACCCCCTGCTCATTCCCTGGGTGTCTCTCCCCTTACCCCCCACCCCCCGCTCATGCCCCGTGTCTCTCTCCCCTTCCCCCTACCCCCGCTCATGTCCCATGTCTCTCCCCTTCCCCCTACCCCCCGCTCATGCCCGGTGTCTCTCTCCGCTCCCCCCACCCCCGCTCAAGCCCCGTGTGTCTCTCCCCTTCCCCCCACCCCCACCCCCGCTCATGCCTGTGTTTCTCTCCCTTCCTCCCCACCCCCCGCTCATGTCCCGTGTCTCCCTACTGTTACCCCACCCCCCGCTCATGCCCCGTGTCTCTCTCCCCTTCTCCCCACCCCCACCCCGCTCATGCCTGTGTCTCTCTCCCTTCCTCCCCACCCCCCGCTCATGCCCCGTGTCTCCCTACTGTTCCCCCACCCCCCGCTCATGCCCAGTGTCTCTCTCCCCTTTCCCTACCCCCAGCTCATGCCCCATGTGTCTCTCCCCTTCCCCCCACCACCCGCTCATGCCCCGTGTGTCTCTCCCCTTCACCCCACCACCCGCTCACGCCCTGTGTCTCCCTACTGTTCCCCCATCCCCCCGCTCATGCCCTGTGTTTCTCTCCACTTGCCCCCACCCCCTGCTCATGCCACGTCTCCTCTGTTACCCCCCACCCCCCGATCATGCCCCGTGCTCTCTCCACTTCCGCCCAACCCCTGCTCATGCCCTGTCTCCCCTGTTACCCCCCACCCCCGCTCATGCCCCGTGTCTCCCTTGTGTTACGCCCCACCCCTGCTCATGCCCCGTGTCTCCCTTCCTTGTGTTACCCCCCACCCCTGCTCATACCCCGTGTCTCCCTTGTGTTACCCCCCCACCCCCCGCTCATGCCCCGTGTCTCCCTCGTGTTACCTCCCCACCCCCGCTCATGCCCGTGTCACTCTCTCCTCCCCCCCACACCCCGCTCATGCCCCGTGTGTCTCTCCCCTTCCCTCCACCTCCCGCTCATGCCCTGTGTCTCCCTACTGTTCCCCCCACCCCCCGCTCATGCCCCGTGTCTCTCTCCCCTTCCCCCCACCCGCCGCTCATGCCCCATGTCTCTCTCTACTTGCCCCCACCCCCCGCTCATGCCCCGTGTCTCTCTCCCCTTCCCCCACCCCTGCTCATGCCCCGTGTCTCTCTCCCCTTCCCTCTACCACCAGCTCATACCTCGTGTGTCTCTCCCCTTCCCCCACCACCCGCTCATGCCCTGTGTCTCCCTACTGTTCCCCCCACCCCCCCACTCATGCCCCGAGTCTCTCTCCCCTTCCCCTCACCCCCCACTCATGCCCCGTGTCTCTCTCCCCTTCCCCCCACCCACCCATGCCCTGTGTGTCTCTCCCCTTCCCCCCACCCCCTGCTCATGCCCCGTGTCTCCCTCCTTTCCCCCCACCCCCTGCTCATGCCCCATATCTCTCCCCTTCCCCTCCACCCCCGCTCATGCCCCGTGTCTCTCTACACTTCCCCCCCACCCCCCGCTCATGCCCCGTGTGTCTCTCCCCGCTCATGCCCCGTGTGCCTCACCCCTTAACCCCCACCCCCCGCTCATTCCCCGTGTGTCTCTCCCCTTTCCCCCCTCCCCCCGCTCATGCCCCATGTCTCCCTACTGTTCCCCCACCTCCCGCTCATGCCCCTTGTGTCTCTCCCCTTCCCCCACCCCCCGCTCATGCCCCATGTGTCTCTCCCCTTCCCCCCACCCCCTGCTCATGCCCCGTGTCTCTCTCCCCTTCCTCCCCACCCCCCGCTCATGCCCCATGTCTCCCTCCTTTCCCCACAGCCCCCGCTCATGCCCCGTGTGTCTCTCCGCTCCCCCACCCCCCGCTCATGCCCCATGTCTCCCTCCTTTCCCCACAGCGCCTGCTCATGTCCCGTGTGTCTCTCCCCTCCCCCACCCCCGCTCGTGCCCCATGCGTCTCACCCCTCCCCCCACCCCCCTCATGCCCCGTGTCTCCCTACTGTTCCCCCACCCCCCGCTCATGCCCCATGTGTCTCACCCCTCCCCCCACCCCCCACTCATGCCCCATGTCTCTCGCCTTCCCCCCACCCCCCGCTCATGCCCCAGTGTGTCTCCCTCCTTTCCCCCCACCCCCCACTCATGCCCCATGTCTCTCGCCTTCCCCCCACCCCCCGCTCATGCCCCAGTGTGTCTCCCTCCTTTCCCCCCACCCCCGCTAATGCCCCGTGTGTCTCTCCCCTCCCCCCACCCCCCGCTCATGCCCCGTGTGTCTCTCCCCTCCCCTCACTCCCCGCTCATGCCCTGTGTGTTTCTCCCCTTCCCCCCAATGCCCTGCTCATTCCCCGTGTGTCTCTCCCCTTCCCCCCACCCCCTGCTCATGCCCCGTGTGTCTCTCCCCTTCCCCCAATCCCCTGCTCATTCCCCGTGTGTCTCTCCCCTTACCCCCCACCCCCCGCTCATGCCCCGTGTCTCCCTCTTTTCCCCCCACTCCCCGCTCATGCCTAGTGTGTCTCTCCCCTCCCCCCACCCCCTGCTAATGCCCCATGTCTTTCCCCTTCCCTCCCACCCCCCGCTCATGCCCTGTGTGTCTCTCCCCTTCCCTCCGCTCATGCCCCGTTTGTCTCTCCCCTTCCCCCCCACCCCCCGCTCATGCCCTGTGTCTCGCTCCTTTCCCCCCACCTCCCGCTCATGCCCCATGTGTCTCTCCCCTCCCCCCCACACCCCGCTCATGCACCGTGTCTCTCTCCCCTTCCCCCCCACATCCCGCTCAGGCCCCGTGTCTCTCTCCCCTTCCCTCCCACCCCCCGCTCATGCCCCGTGTGTCTTTCCCCTTCCCCCCACCCCCGCTCATGCCCCGTGTCTCTCCCATTCCCCCAAACCCCCCGCTCATGCCCCGTGTCTCTCTCCCCTTCCACCCCACACCCCTCTCATGCCCCGTGTCTCTCTCCCCTTCCCCCCCACATCCCGCTCAGGCCCCGTGTCTCTCTCCCCTTCCCTCCCACCCCCCGCTCATGCCCCGTGTGTCTCTCCCCTTCCCCCCACCCCCGCTCATGCCCCGTGTCTCCCTACTGTTCCCCCCACCCCCCGCTCATGCCCCGTGTGTCTCTCCCCTTCCCCCCACCCCCCACTCATGCCCCATGTGTCTCTCCCCATCTCTCCCCTTCCCCCCCACCCCCCACTCATGCCCCGTGTCCCCCTACTGTTCCCCCCACCCCCCACTCATGCCCTGTGTCTCTCTCCACTTCCCCCCACCCCCGCTCATGCCCTGTATCCCCTGTTAACCCGACCCCCCGATCATGCCCCGTGTCTCTCTCCCCTTCCCCCAACCCCCCCATGTCCCGTGTGTCTCTCCCCTTCTCCCCCACCCCCCGCTCATGCCCTGTGTCTCCGTCCTTTCCCCCCACCCCCCGCTCATGCCCCATGTCTCTCCCCTTCCCCCCCACCCCTGATCATGCCCCGTGTCTCTCTACACTTCCCCCCCACCCCCCGCTCATGCCCCGTGTGTCTCTCCCTGCTCATGCCCCGTGTGTCTCACCCCTTCCCCCTCCCCCAACTCATGCCCCGTGTGTCTCTCCCCTTTCCCCCCACCCCCCGCTCATGCCCCGTGTCTCCCTACTGTTCCCCCCACCCCCCGCTCATGCCCCATGTATCTCTCCCCTTCCCCCCACCCCCTGCTCATGCCCCTTGTGTCTCTCCCCTTCCCCCACCCCCGCTCATGCCCCATGTGTCTCTCCCCTTCCCCCCACCCCCTACTCATGCCCCGTGTCTCTCTCCCCTTCCTCCCCACCCCCCGCTCATGCCCCATGTCTCCCTCCTTTCCCCACAGCGCCTGCTCATGTCCCGTGTGTCTCTCCCCTCCCCCACCCCCGCTCGTGCCCTGTGTCTCTCTCCTTCCCCCCACCCCCCGCTCATGCCCCATGTGTCTCACCCCTCCCCCCACCCCCCTCATGCCCCGTGTCTCCCTACTGTTCCCCCACCCCCCGCTCATGCCCCATGTGTCTCTCCCCTCCCCCCCACACCCCGCTCATGCCCCGTGTCTCTCTCCCCTTCCCCCCCACATCCCGCTCAGGCCCTGTGTCTCTCTCCCCTTCCCTCCCACCCCCCGCTCATGCCCCATGTGTCTCTCCCCTTCCCCCCACCCCCGCTCATGCCCCGTGTCTCTCCCATTCCCCCAAACCCCCTGCTCATGCCCCGTGTCTCTCTCCCCTTCCCCCCCACACCCCGCTCATGCCCCGTGTCTCTCTCCCCTTCCCCCCCACATCCCGCTCAGGCCCCGTGTCTCTCTCCCCTTCCCTCCCACCCCCCGCTCATGCCCCGTGTGTCTCTCCCCTTCCCCCCACCCCCGCTCATGCCCCGTGTCTCCCTACTGTTCCCCCCACCCCCCGCTCATGCCCCGTGTGTCTCTCCCCTTCCCCCCACCCCCCACTCATGCCCCATGTGTCTCTCCCCATCTCTCCCCTTCCCCCCCACCCCCCACTCATGCCCCGTGTCCCCCTACTGTTCCCCCCACCCCCCACTCATGCCCTGTGTCTCTCTCCACTTCCCCCCACCCCCGCTCATGCCCTGTCTCCCCTGTTAACCCGACCCCCCGATCATGCCCCGTGTCTCTCTCCCCTTCCCCCAACCCCCCCATGTCCCGTGTGTCTCTCCCCTTCTCCCCCACCCCCCGCTCATGCCCTGTGTCTCCGTCCTTTCCCCCCACCCCCCGCTCATGCCCCATGTCTCTCCCCTTCCCCCCCACCCCTGATCATGCCCCGTGTCTCTCTACACTTCCCCCCCACCCCCCGCTCATGCCCCGTGTGTCTCTCCCTGCTCATGCCCCGTGTGTCTCACCCCTTCCCCCTCCCCCAACTCATGCCCTGAGTGTCTCTCCCCTTTCCCCCCACCCCCCGCTCATGCCCCGTGTCTCCCTACTGTTCCCCCCACCCCCCGCTCATGGCCATGTATCTCTCCCCTTCCCCCCACCCCCTGCTCATGCCCCTTGTGTCTCTCCCCTTCCCCCACCCCCACTCATGCCCCATGTGTCTCTCCCCTTCCCCCCACCCCCTACTCATGCCCCGTGTCTCTCTCCCCTTCCTCCCCACCCCCCGCTCATGCCCCATGTCTCCCTCCTTTCCCCACAGCCCCCGCTCATGCCCCGTGTGTCTCTCCGCTCCCCCACCCCCCGCTCATGCCCCATGTCTCCCTCCTTTCCCCACAGCGCCTGCTCATGTCCCGTGTGTCTCTCCCCTCCCCCACCCCCGCTCGTGCCCTGTGTCTCTCTCCTTCCCCCCACCCCCCGCTCATGCCCCATGTGTCTCACCCCTCCCCCCACCCCCCTCATGCCCCGTGTCTCCCTACTGTTCCCCCACCCCCCGCTCATGCCCCATGTGTCTCACCCCTCCCCCCACCCCCCACTCATGCCCCATGTCTCTCCCCTTCCCCCCACCCCCCGCTCATGCCCCAGTGTGTCTCCCTCCTTTCCCCCCACCCCCGCTAATGCCCCGTGTGTCTCTCCCCTCCCCCCACCCCCCCTCATGCCCCGTGTGTCTCTCCCCTCCCCTCGCTCATGCCCCGTGTGTTTCTCCCCTTCCCCCCAACGCCCTGCTCATGCCCTGTGTCTCTCCCCTTCCCCCCACCCCCTGCTCATGCCCCGTGTGTCTCTCCCCTTCCCCCAATCCCCTGCTCATTCCCCGTGTGTCTCTCCCCTTACCCCCCACCCCCCGCTCATGCTCCGTGTCTCCCTCTTTTCCCCCCACTCCCCGCTCATGCCTAGTGTGTCTCTCCCCTCCCCCCCACCCCCTGCTAATGCCCCATGTCTTTCCCCTTACCTCCCACCCCCCGCTCATGCCCTGTGTGTCTCTCCCCTTCCCTCCGCTCATGCCCCGTTTGTCTCTCCACTTCCCCCCCACCCCCCGCTCATGCCCCGTGTCTCGCTCCTTTCCCCCCACCTCCCGCTCATGCCCCATGTGTCTCTCCCCTCCCCTCCACCCCCCGCTAATGCCCCGTGTCTCTCCCATTCCCCCACACCCCCCGCTAATGCCCCGTGTCTCTCTCCCCTTCCCCCCCACACCCCGCTTATGCCCCGTGTCTCTCTCCCCTTCCCCCCCACATCCCGCTCAGGCCCCGTGTCTCTCTCCCCTTCCCTCCCACCCCCCCTCATGCCCCGTGTGTCTCTCACCCTTCCCCCCACCCCCGCTCATGCCCCGTGTCTCCCTACTGTTCCCCCCACCCCCCGCTCATGCCCCGTGTGTCTCTCCCCTTCCCACCACCCCCCACTCATGCCCCATGTGTCTCTCCCCATCTCTCCCCTTCCCCCCCACCCCCCACTCATGCCCCGTGTCCCCCTACTGTTCCCCCCACCCCCCACTCATGCCCTGTGTCTCTCTCCACTTCCCCCCACCCCCGCTCATGCCCTGTCTCCCCTGTTAACCCCACCCCCCGATCATGCCCCGTGTCTCTCTCCCCTTCCCCCAACCCCCCCATGTCCCGTGTGTCTCTCCCCTTCTCCCCCACCCCCCGCTCATGCCCTGTGTCTCCGTCCTTTCCCCCCACCCCCCGCTCATGCCCCATGTCTCTCCCCTTCCCCCCACCCCTGATCATGCACCGTGTCTCTCTACACTTCCCCCCCACCCCCCGCTCATGCCCCGTGTGTCTCTCCCTGCTCATGCCCCGTGTGTCTCACCCCTTCCCCCTCCCCCAACTCATGCCCCGTGTGTCTCTCCCCCATCCCCCCACCCCCCGCTCATGCCCCGTGTCTCCCTACTGTTCCCCCCACCCCCCGCTCATGCCCCATGTATCTCTCCCCTTCCCCCCACCCCCTGCTCATGCCCCGTGTCTCTCTCCCCTTCCTCCCCACCCCCCGCTCATGCCCCATGTCTCCCTCCTTTCCCCACAGCGCCTGCTCATGCCCCGTGTGTCTCTCCCCTCCCCCACCCCCGCTCGTGCCCCGTGTCTCTCTCCTTCCCCCCACCCCCCCGCTCATGCCCCATGTGTCTCACCCCTCCCCCCACCCCCCGCTCATGCCCCGTGTCTCCCTACTGTTCCCCCACGCCCTGCTCATGCCCCGTGTCTCTCTCCCCTTCCTCCCCACCCCCGTTCATGCCCGTGTCTCTCTCCTTCCCCCCCACCCCCCGCTCATGCCCCATGTGTCTCACCCCTCCCCCCACCCCCAACTCATGCCCCGTGTGTCTCACCCCTTCCCCCCACCCCCAACTCATGCCCCGTGTGTCTCTCCCCTTTCTCCCCACCCCCCGCTCATGCCCCGTGTCTCCCTACTGTTCCCCCCACCCCCCGCTCATGCCCCTTGTATCTCTCTCCTTCCCCCCACCCCCCGCTCATGCCCCATGTGTCTCTCCCCTTCCCCCCACCCCCTGCTCATGCCCCGTGTCTCTCTCCCCTTCCTCCCCACCCCCCGCTCATGCCCCATGTCTCCCTCCTTTCCCCACAGCGCCTGCTCATGCCCCGTGTGTCTCTCCCCTCCCCCACCCCCGCTCGTGCCCCGTGTCTCTCTCCTTCCCCCCACCCCCCGCTCATGCCCCATGTGTCTCACCCCTCCCCCCACCCCCCTCATGCCCCGTGTCTCCCTACTGTTCCCCGACCCCCCGCTCATGCCCCGTGTGTCTCTCCCCTTCCCCCCACCCCCTGCTCATGCCCTGTGTCTCCTTCCTTTCCCCAACCACCCGCTCATGCCCCATGTGTCTCACCCCTCCTCCCCACCCCCCACTCATGCCCCGTGTCTCTCCCCTTCCCCCCACCCGCTGCTCATGCCCCCGTGTGTCTCCCTCCTTTCCCCCCACCCCCCGCTCATGCCCTGTGTGTCTCTCCCCTCCCCCCAACCCCTGCTCATGCCCCGTGTGTCTCCCCCCTCCCCCCAACCCCCTGCTCATGCCCCGTGTCTCTCCCCTTCTCCCCCACCCCCGCTCATGCCCCGTGTGTCTCTCTCCTTCCCCCAATCCCCCGCTCATGCCCCGTGTCTCTCCTCTTCCCCCCACCCGCCGCTCATGCCCCCGTGTGTCTCCCTCCTTTCCCCCCACCCCCCGCTCATGCCCCGTGTGTCTCTCACCTCCCCCACCCCCTGCTCATGCCCCGTGTGTCTCTCCCCTTCCCCCCAACCCCCTGCTCATGCCCCGTGTCTCTCCCCTTCTCCCCCACCCCCCGCTCATGCCCCGTGTGTCTCTCCCCTTCCCTCAATCCCCCGCTCATGCCCCGTCTGTCTCTCCCCTTCCCCCCCACCCCCCGCTCATGCCCCGTGTCTGTCTCCTTTCCCACACCCCCTGCTCATGCCTCTTGTGTCTCTCCCCTCCCCCCACCCCCTTCTAATGCCCCATGTCTCTCCCCTTCCCCCCCACCCCCCTCTCATGCCCCGTTTCTCGCTCCTTTCCCCCCACCTCCCGCTCATGCCCCATGTGTCTCTCCCCTCCCCTCCACCCCCCGCTAATCCCCTGTGTCTCTCCCCTTGCATTTCCTAACCTAGTGAGTCCCCCAGCGGCTTTGCTGGATTTCTGGAGGTTTTTTTTTCCATCCTGCCAAGAGTGAGACTCTTTTTCTCCCACTCTTGGACATGAATGTGGTTAATTCCTTTGAGTGTCAATGTGTTCTATGGGCTATGGGGTCTTTTACTCCATAGGGTCTCATATGTTTTGCTATGTGTGTTACACCGCACCCTCCGTGCCGTAACACTGGGGTGTCCTAGAGGATCCCCACCATAGACTCCATACCCTGGGACTGACTACTGTCTCCCAGGGCATGTAAAGTCACCATTGGCTTTACTAGACCTAAATTTACTAACGGAACTAGTATAAACCATCCTATTGTGGACGTACTGGTAGGGGTAATTGGGTTTCCCCTGGGTCTGTTATTCGAGGGGGCACTGTCCCGTCCCCCCTCGTCGAGTTTTGGCTGGTGGCAGTGGAAACTACTTGTTATATTCGACCCCGAATATAATTCTATGGGATTATTCGGGGGTCAAGTGGCACAGCGAGTAGAGCGCTCGCTTTGACATTCGTGCAGATCCTGCTAACGCAGGTTTGAGTCCCGGCGGGGCCAAACTCAGCCTTTCATCCTTCCGAGGTCAATAAATGAGCACCACACACCGTGGGTAATAATAAGCAGCGCTCAGATACCTGAGGGTTCGTAGCGCTATATAAAATGCCAAATTAATTATTATTGTTGGGGACTAATACTTTTTCTCGTTAGTCTCCAAAATACCGCTGGTTTATTTGTCTTAAATAAATCTATCAGTTGGTATTTTCTGCCAGAACTCGGTTTTTTAAAATGGCGTCTGTGTTCGTCTCTGTAACTCCGAACCAACCAAAGGTTGAGCCCTTTGTTCCACTTTTGGCGGGCTTCTGCACAGAAGCCTTCCAAAGTGGTGCCATTCTGTCTGGGTACCACAGGGGGTGTGGGAGGGGGTTTTGGCACCCTGGACTGAGTTGCCTTGCCAACTCAAGTCGCACACTGGTGTGATTGGCCCAAGTGGTGAGCCACCCCGCTCACCACTTAGCGTGTTTTGATTGACAGCTAGGCTGAATGAATGGGGGTTTGCTGCATAAAAGCAGGGCTTTTGGGACTGGATCTTCAGAAGTCGCCACAGGGCCTAAGAATCCGACGAGGGTAAAGCTGAGCCGACCTGCAACGACGACACCTCCTGTGGAGCCCTGCTGAACCGACTCACCACTTCCCAACGACAGAGGAGATCTCCCCGCTGGAGAGTCTTCTTCCCCTGACTGGTGGGCACAACCAGTCCCCTTTGCTTTTTCTTCGTTCCAGGACGTAGTGGTCGAATTGCCCGTGCTAAGCACCCCAGCAACTGGATAGCCACTAACCACTGTACCGCGAACAAAAGGTGGTGCCTTGTGAAGGAGCACTCCGCGGCTGGTCTCTTCCCTGGTGGTGCAACGATCTTCAACTTTCCTTCGACGACGAGAGCATCTCATCCTTGGCAAAGCCCCGACCTGCATCCACCACCAGGAACAACTGCCCACGCCGGAGCTGTCTCTCCACATACAATGTACCGTGTCCGCCTGGCTTCCCTTGTGACGGTTAGCGTGAGGTGTCTTAATCCTTGCCTCTCCATTGGGTCGCCTCCAAGCCTTCTTAACATTTTGTTCTGAACTGGTCCAATCTTTCTGTGACAATTTGCGACCAAGACTCAAAGGCCATTTCCCCTGGGATACTTTTGGGACATAGCGCCTTGCCTCTCTCCGAGTGGGCCTGGCCTCTGAACTTTGTGATCTACGGTAGATCCTGCCTTACTTGCCTTGCATTGTTTCGTAAAAGTGTTGGTACCGAGTTGGTTTCATACCCAGCCTCTTCTCTCCCCTCCTAACGAATATTAGAGTGCCATCTAGGTTAAAGCATTCACCTCTGTCTGCAAATAAGTGGTGCCGATGAACTTAGAATTGTCGACATATTGTTAGAGGATTGAGATACTCCTAGTAATTGTAATTGAAGTTGTTTGCCGTATTAGTGCCAGAGTGTTTCTCATAGATGTGTTGTTATAAATAAATACCTATATATCTTTACACCCAAGCTCTGTTCCATGTCTGCTTGTTCTACTGTGTAAATTGCCCTATTTTGTATACTCCACATACTGCCTAACTTTTCTTGAGAGAAGTCTGACTGCTCAGCCACAGCTACCAGGTGAATCTGTGTGGTACAGACAGCTACCAAGTGGGTTTACTGCCAAACACCTGTAGGCCTAAATCTTTTGCAGTGGTCCCAGAGGGAACTGCACAGGTTTCCGCTTAACACTGGTGTATATCGGTGGGATTTGTATCGAGTATACAGTTTAGAGTGCTTTTCAACACTTTAGGATAACTAACCACAAAGCTTAGCACTAAAAAGCAACTTTCAAAAAACATGTCTACTATGGAAGTTTACAGTCAAGAGTCCTTGTCAGGCGAGAGTTTGAGAGCTCTCTGTAGACAAGAGAATCTTTCTGTAAGAGGCAAGAAAGTAGAACTGATAGCGAGATTGCTGGAAAACCAAAGTCTGGGTACTGGTTCGGAGGAACCAACTTCTCCAGCAAATGTAGAAAACAGTGATGGTATTGATCTGAATCAAAGTCTTGATAATGAGTCAGGCGAGGAAAGTGAACCTAATGAAGTTAGCCACTCTGAACCTCTGTCTGCCTTACCTACTGTACCTACGGGGCCCATACCAGGTCCCACATGTAACCCTGCTTATTTTGAACTTGAAAAAATGAAGCTCGAGTTAGAATACAAACGGTTTTTAGCTCAATCTGAAAGAAACCAAGAGCTAGAGTTCAGACGGATGAATGCCCAGGCTGAGCAGAAGCAAGCTGAGTTAAGGCTCAGAGAAATAGAACTTAATCATGAGTTAGAGATGAAAAGGTTGTCTGTAGAAAATGCTTCTCTCTCCTCTGGTTCCTCTAGAAGTTCCAGTCCCAAAAGACCCTGGATGCCTAAGGAATTAGTGGGTATGTATGAACCGAGATTGGATGTGTTGGATTGGTTAAAACTGTCTGAATATAATCATGGGCTCCAGGATATCACCGGGAATGAGTTACTTCCCTGGTTGTTCTCTTGGCTTCCCCCTGTTGTGACTGATGTGGTAATGGAGTTGGGGGACGTGGATAAGAAGGATTACGAAAGTGTGAAACTAGCTTTGATAGCTAGATTCGGGAAGACCCCTTCCCAGTATCCTAAGAGGTTTAGAACCCTCAAAAAGCATGATGGTACCCCTTGGGCTACCTGGGTGAGTGAAGGGTTGAAAAACTTAGAAGGATGGATTAGGGGTTACAAGGTGAACACTTATGAGGGTATGAATAATCTTTTTATGTTGGAGTCTATTTATGATGCCTGTTCTCCTGAGCTCAGACAGCACTTGGCTGATTCGAAGGAATTGGATTCCAGGAAGCTAGCTAGGGCCGCTGACTTGCGGGTTACCAACAGGGCAACTCATAAGGATTCTGGGGCAACTCAGAAAAATGATGAGGGAAAACAGCCTAAAAAAGACTCAAAAGAGAATTCTAATAACTCAAATTCCAAAGAGGGCCCCAAACAAAACCAGAAAGGTAAGCCACAAGGAAAACCGCAGCAGAATAGTGTACCTTCTGGTGCCAAACCGGAAGGAGGCCAGAACAAGCCACCATTCCAGAAAGCATTCGGGAAATGCTTTGTTTGTGGCTCGACTGACCATGTGAAAGGAGATCCCAGATGCAAGGGTAAACCTTCAGGGGTCCAGCTTGTCTCCTTAGCCTTCACTCCAGAGGAGGAAGTCCAAATGGCAAGTGGAAACTTTCTACTACTGGCTGATGAACCCATTGGAGTCCCAGCCAGTGTTTCTTTAGTGTCTCTGGGTTTGTGTGAACAACAGAATTTAGATGTGTATAACTCCATCCCCGATAATACTAAAGAGTCTTATAAGGACAGTGTCCAGGTGAATGGCCAGGAGACCCCTGCCATTAGGGACACTAGGGCCAGCATAACTGTGGTGGATACATCTTTTTTTCAGGCTGATGATGTTGCTCAGGCACCCAAATGCCTCACCAAGTTAGCTGGAGGGCCTGTGCAGATGCTTCCCCAATTACCAGTTCTCATCCAGTGTAACGACATGACTGTGAAGATACCTGTCAGCATACAGAGTGAGGTACCAGGACGCGTTCTGTTGGGTAACAATTTAAAATCTCTCAGAGTTGTGTCGCACACCCCCAGACCTCCTAGTAAACGGTTACAGGAGCTAACCAGACCTGCAAGGGAGAGGACCATGCGAGGTACTCTCCAGGAGATGACGAAGCAAGAGATCACTCCTGCTCCACTGGAATTGTCAGCTGCTGTCTCCAAGAAATCAGAAGCGAAAGGGAAACCTAAGACTTCTATACCGAAACCAGCAGCCAGCATTTCAGTGCAGCCAACAAGGACTTCCCCACGGTTGTCCAAAGTTACACCCATAACTCCCCCTCCAGCTGAGGCTGAGAGGGAGGTACAACCCTGTGTGGTAGAATTAGAATCTGAAGAAGAGCTAATGGAAGGCCAGGAACTCATTGGAGATCTGGATCCTGTTGACCATCCTGAGCTGCAGTCTTTACTGGCAGAAGGTGGACCCAACCGGGCAGACTTCAGTAAGGGACAGAGAGAATGTCCAACTCTGGAAGGTCTTCGCCACCAGGCAGAAGCTCAGGCTGAAGGGCAAGAGCCTGGGAAATACAGGTTGCACTGGGAAGATGGCCTCTTCTACAGTGAACCGACCAAGTCTGCACCTGGAGACTACAAACGACTTGTGGTACCCCAAGAGAACAGACCACAGTTCTTGCGTTAGCCCACGAGATTCCTTTGGCTGGTCACTTGAGTTTCAAGAAGACTAAGGAAAGGCTCTCTCTCTACTTTTATTGGTGAAAGATGGGGGCCGAAGTAGAAAAACACTGCAGGAGCTGCCACACCTGCCAGATCTCTGGTAAGGTTGGTGCCAAGAATGTGACACCTTTAGTGCCTCTCCCAGTTGTGGGAGTCCCATTTGAGAGAGTAGGGATTGACATTGTTGGTCCCCTTGATCCTCCAACTTCCTCAGGCAACAGGTTTATACTTGTTGTAGTAGACGATGCTACTAGGTATCCTGAGGCAATTCCTATGAGGACTGTTACAGCTCCGGCTGTGGCTAAGGCCCTCCTTGGTATTTTTACCAGGGTCGGGTTTCCTAAGGAACTAATCTCTGACAGGGGGTCAAACTTTATGTCCCACTACATGAAAGCCATGTGGAAAACCTGTGGAGTTACTTACAAGTTCTCAACAGTTTACCACCCCCAAACCAATGGGTTGGTAGAACGGTTCAACCGAACCATGAAGAGCATGATAGGTGCTTTAGAAGAACGCCTTAAACGAAAGTGGGACCTTCTACTGCCATGCCTTCTCTTTGCTTATCGAGGGAGTAGGTTATTCTCCCTTCGAGCTTCTCTATGGTCATCCCGTCAGAGGTCCATTGGCCCTGATTAAGGAGGGGTTGGAGAGTGCTCCTTCCCCCAAGCCAGTCAGAGTGACTGACTACGTGATAGGTCTCCGGAGGAGAATGTCGCACATGATGACAGAAGCAAGTGATAACTTGAAAGCTAGACAAGCATTGGTCAAGCACTGGCATGATCAAAAGGCCAACATGGTTGAGTTCACTCAAGACCAGCTAGTTCTCGTTATGATCCCAACAAGGCAGAGGGCCTTGCAAGACAAATGGATGGGACCCTTCAGATTTGATCCTGAATCTCCTGGGGACAGCTGAGGAAGTGCGTGCAGGCCAAGATAATAGTCATGCAACTTAGAATCAAGCCTCTCAGTAGACAACAAACTGTCATAGAATTCCGAAAGCACCTCCAATTTTGAGACATTGGCGAACCAGAGGACACCATCCCTCTCACTGATACCAGCAAAATAATTTCTGTTTGTCAGTTTCCTATTCTTGTAGGCCAATAACCGATTGGCCTTGTGGCCATGGGTATAGTAGTACTGCTTTGTGTCCAGCAGGGAGTTTGCGAATGAGAAGCCATCAGCATCCCCAGGTTGTATCTTGCCAGACGCATTTCTCTTGGTGCATTCAATGAGCGTGCCATAGCATGAGCCCTCTCACAATCACGCACATGGGATTTGCGGTTGCCCCCAGCTGAATTCCTGGATTTAATTATGCTGTGTAGTGACTAAAAAACTTCCCTCGTAACATTGCCTTCATGCATCCCATGGGGTTCCTGGGGATGTCCCCTCTCTGTCAACCTTAAAATAATCATCTATAGCCACAGCAATGTTTGCCCAAATGACCACATCCTGAAGTAAAGGGTCCTGAGCCAACAAGCAGAAATGGGCAGTGTCCACTTTCTGTCAATCCAAAACCACAACAAGATCATAGAATGGTCCAAAACAGACTAGGGCCAATCTCAGAATATGAGACATAGTGAAGCATGGAAGCAGGAGCAGAAGTTCCATGCGTGAGAAGCTCTGTGAACATGTGAGTAGAAAGAATATTCCCTATCTTGCCCATGGAGGAGCACCAAGAAATCTACTAAACCCAGCTCGTGCAAGGCCCACAGAAAGGCCAAACAATTCCTATAATCAAAGGCAGATACGGGGGGTGTCTTGTTCAGCTCAGGATTAGGGATTTCATTGAAAGCACCCCCAATTATTAGTTCCCCCTCAGCAAATGAGGCTACTGTGGAAGCAAAGAGTATAAAATGAGTGCTGATTGCCATTGGGGAAATAGTGTGAGACTAATATCATGAGGGGGCAGAATAAGGTGCCTGTCAAGAAAAGGAACCATCCCTCAGGATCCCTCAGGATGCCCTTGCCAACAAATGGGATAGCCTTTGCAATTAGGATCACCTCCTCTGTTCGTGTTACTGCAGCCTGAGCGAAACATTGCCTTGGAAACAACCTGCTACAAATCCTACTTTCATCCTGTTGCATCTTGTAACATGACCGCATGGACCACAGATGTCTGTAGCCTACTCAACACAGATATCCTCCTAACTGGAGAATTCAATCCCCGCACACTGAGAGATGCAACTTTGAACCATTCAGCCATGTCTAGGAAAACCAGTTAGATAGGGATGAAAGCTTGCGAGACATATCCAAAAGAAAGAGCATGCAGCCACCAACAAGAACCAATCCACCCACTTGCCTTAATACCGGGCACAGTTAGCCCCTCATGACAAATCCCAAAATTAAAAACAACTTAATCCCAACCCAACCATAAACAAACTAAAAACCCTCCCAAAACCGAAAGCCCCAACAATTGAAGTCCAAGGTTCCTCCAAAGGCAACCGTGTTCTGGGGCAGCCCCTGTGTAGACCACTAAAAGTACTGCTCCGTGTAAAGGATCTCTAGTCAAAGAAATCTTGTTCCGGGGTGCCCACTCAGCAGTGTCAATATCCGCCAGGCAGAACAGTCCTCTTTTCAAATGGCACAATATTTTGCAGTGTGAAATGCCCCCACAATTCCCACTCAATGGGGACAAGGGCATGGCGCCCCCAGGACGATACCCCCAAACCAGTGCATTGAAGTGCAAGTTTCAACTTCTTCCAACACTTTTATTTTAAATTAAATCAAAAACATTCTGGAATGGTTTCTTTTTTTAAAATAAAAGTATAGGAACAGTAAAACATCATAAAATAAAGTACAGGAGCACTGCTCCCAACAGCTTCCACCCACTTCGACCACTGAAAGCGCCTTAAGCCAGGGCACTATACAGAGAATAGGGAATGGTACAATAAAATGAATAAGCAAAAGATTATAAGAAAACTTCCAATCAAGTATATTGCAAGAGGTGAGACTTCAATGACTTACGAAAGAAAGAATAGACAGAAATAGAGCAAAGGGAGTAAGGGAGGGTGTTCCAGTGAAGGGAAGCTAAGAGAGCAAAAGTAGAAAAAACGCGATTGAGCACAAGGGGGAGAGGTGCCACCAAGAGATATTGAAAGGAGGAGCGGAGAGAAAGAGAAGGAGTATAGAAAGATACCAGAGAAGAGAGAGAGTCAGGAGCAAGATCATAGAGGCATTTGAAGGCAAGGTACAGGAAATTTAATTTAATCTGAGTGTGAAAAGATAACCAGCCAAGAGTAGCAAGAGGGGAAGAGATAGAATCTTGGAAAGGAAGGAGGCAAAGAAGACGAATCGAAGAGTTAGAAACAGATTTGAGATGGGCAAAATTAGAAATTGGGAGCCCAAAAAGGGCAGAGGAACAATTAAAGAGTCTAGAAAAGATCAAAGAGGAAGTCAACAATTTAGAGGCTTGGAATGTAAGAAATGGAAGAGCTTTACCGATATTGTGAAGGTGAAAGCAGCAGGCGTGCAAAGTTAGAGAAATGTGATGAGAGCCTAGGGTCATGGTAGAGCCCAAGATGTTGGGCCATAGACGAGATTGGAAGCTGGGATGGGGTAAAGAAGGATGGGGGAAGACGGCAGAGGGTGTTAGAGTGGAAAAAGAGAACCTCAGTTTTCCCAGAATTAAGTTTAAGTTTGTGAAAACACATCCAAAATGTAATTGCTAGAAGACAAGAAGAAAGAGAGTTATGTTATGTTATGTTATTTTGCATTTATATAGCGCCTTATATACCATTGGTATGGTCTGAAGGCGCTGGTAGGTTGAACGCCCTTGGGAACCGAAGTTCAGGTCAGTAGAGAGAGTAGAGGGAGTCCAAAAGTGCGTGTGCGCACCAGGTATGTGTGCAGCTGGTGCGGAAATCGAGTGGTAGCTGCTTCTTAGCTGTAGGTGTGGTGGTTGAGCGGTCAGGAGTATGTGTTCGCTCTGGTCGGTTTTACCCAGAACGAGTGTGGCTGTGTTAGGCCTGAGGAGAACGCCTGGCTGGGGGGTGTGAAACCAGCAATGATTACTTAGAGTGATGTGGAGTAAGCGGGAGAATGTAGATATGAGAACAGTTATACCGAATGGTGTCATAGTATCTCTGTGTTCTAGATGAGTGGTGGTGTAAGGGGGAGAGTAAGCATGGGGTGTGGTATGATGTATGTTTTCAAGTGTTTCCTTCATTCCAAAGCATATTAAGTATCGTCCGTTGCACATATTCGTCCGTTCCTCATACTCGTCCGCTCCACACATTCGTCCAGTCATTATCATCGTCTAGTTCACACCCTTGTCCAGTCCGCACACTTGTCCGGTCCGCACGCTTTCTTTGCTGCGATTGGTGTGAGAGAGGGTAGGCGGGTCAGAGGGGGGGGGAGGTGGCAGGGGTATGATGGCAAGGCGGGGGGTGGGTGATTGCAGGGTGGGGTGTGGTAGTGGGGGGAGCGGGCATGGGCAGTGCTGGCGGGTCGGCAGTGGGGTTCAGGAGATGAGTGGTCTTGGGTTTCTGATGGGCACTGGTGGAGTTGGTGCACTCATGATTGGTGTGAGCTTTGGGTTGATTTGGGAGGGTTTTCTGATTGTAGTTCTAGGGTCGGTGACTCACACTTATAGGTACACTTCTGGGCTCAACTAGTCAAGGACTAATTGGTGCTTCTAAGCTATTGGGTATAAAGTGCAACTTGGTACGGTTCTAAATGCAATTGGGTACACTTTCTTAATGCAGATGGGTATACTACTGAGTTGAGCAACTTTTCAGAGAGGCTAATGGGCGCAACTTCAAATGTAGTTGGGTGTACTTCTAAATGCAGATGGGAACAGTCCTAAATTCAACTTTCTCAGAGAGGCTATTGGGTGCAATTTCTAAATGCAATTGGGTACACTTCTAAATGTTGGTGGGAACAATTCTAAATTCAACTTTCTCAGAGAGGGTGCAGGGTACAATTCTAGATGCAGGTAGGAACAGTTCTTAATTCAACTTTCTCAGAGAGGCTAATTGGGTGCAGCTTCTAATTAAGATTGGGTATAATTCTAATGCAGGTGGGAACAATTCTGAATTCAACTTTCACAGAGAGGCTATTGGGTGCAACTTTCAAGTGTAACTGGGTACACTTCTAAATGCAGGTGGGAACAGTTCTAAATTCAATTTTCAGATAAGCTATTGGGTGCAGCTTCTAAAAGCAATTGGGTACACTCCTAAAATGCCGTTGGATACACTTCTAATTGCAAGAGGGAGCAATTGTAATGCAACTTTCTCAGAGAGGGTGCGGGGTACAGTTCCAGTTGCGAGTGGGAACAGTTCTTAATTCAACTTTCTCAGAGAGGCTATTGGGTGTAACTTCTAAATAAAATTGGGTATACTTCTAATGCAGGTGGGAACAATTCTAAAATCAACTTTCACAGAGAGGCTATTGGGTGCAAACTTTCAGGTGCAACTGGGTACACTTCTAAATGCAGGTGGGAACAATTCTGATGCAAGTGGGAACCAATCTAAATTCAACTTTCACAGAGAGGCTAATTGGGCGCAGCTTCTAAATGCAATTGGGTACAATTCTAAAGCAGGTGGGGACAATTCTAAATTCAAATTTCTCAGGGAGGCTATTGGGTGCAACTTTCAGGTGCAACTGGGTACACTTCTAAATGCAAGTGGGAACAGTTCTAAATTCAGCTTTCACAGAGAGGCTATTGGGTGCAGCTTCTAAATGCAATTGGGTACACTTCTAAATGCCGTTGGGTACACTTCTACATGCAAGAGGGAACAATTCTAATTCAATTTTCTCAGAGAGGCTATCCGGCGCAACTTCCAACTGCAGTTGGGTACACTTCTAAATGGAGGTGGGAACAGTTCTAATGCGGGTGGTAACAGATCTAAATTCAACTTTCACAGAGAGGCTATCGGGCGCAGCCTCTAAATGCAACTGAGTACACTTCTAAATGGAGGTGGGAACAATTCTAATGCAGGTGGGGACACTTATAAATTCAACTTTCACAGAGAGGCTAATTGGGGGCAGCTTCTAAATGCAAACAATTCTAATGTATCTTTCTCAGAGGGCTATCCGGCGTACTTCTAAATGCGATTGGGAACAGTTCTAGATTCAATTTCATAGAGAGGTTGTTAGAGATTCCATCTAAGTGTGGCGTATGCTAGCAATCATTAGTTGACGTTATACTGCGGGCCATTGAAATGCAGGAGTGGGCAGGCTATTGGGAACACTTCTAGATTCTATTTACCAGAGAGGCTACTGGGCGCACTATTAAAATCAATTTTCCAGAGAGGCTATTGGGCACACTTCTAAATGCAACTTTCACAGAGAGGCTATTGGGTACATTTCTAAATTCACAGAGAGGCTGTAGGGCGCACTTTCTAAATGCAACTTTCACATGCTAACATTCACAATTTCATCTAAGAGTGGACATGCTAACATTCACAATTCCATCTAAGAGTGGACATGCTAACATTCACAATTCCGTCTAAGAGTGGACATGCTAACATTCACAATTCCAACTACGAGTGGACATGCTAACATTCACAATTCCATCCAAGAGTGGACATGCTAACATTCACAATTCCATCTAGATGTGACGCAGGCCAATATTCACAATTTCATCCAAGAGTGGACATGCCAACAT